>NW_028181879.1:0-395266 GCF_056956725.1 Heliconius melpomene rosina | reverse complement strand
AAAAACATTATGGTCGAGTAGGTTACCACAAAACATTCAAACGGTTATAGCTTCACAGCCTGATCTGCCTATCGAAAAATTAGCTGACCTGGCAGACAAAGTGCATGAGATAGCACCCTCATCACCACAGGTCGCAAGCACATCTGCGATGGCCACACCCCCTGCATCCTCCATGTTGGAAGAAATGGCCAAGCAGATCCAACTCCTGACCAAGCAGGTATCGGAACTCTCGACCCACGTACGTCACAACTCGGTCTCATCAAAATTTAAAGAGCGTTCCCGGAGCCATTCCAGACATCGCAGGAAGTCGACTACCCAGCAAAAATGTTGGTACCATTTTAAATTTGGTTCAAATGCTAAAAAATGTGTGCAGCCATGTAGTTACGGAGAGTCGGAAAACTCTCTGGGCAGCCGGAAGTAGCGGCCAACGTCTGCCCTTTACCTACAGGCCGTCTTTTCATTACCGACCGTATTTCAAAAATGCTTTTCCTCATTGATACTGGCTCGGATCTCTGCGTTTTTCCACGGTTGGCTACCAAGGCGCCCTGTACCAAGACAAAGTATGAACTTATGGCGGCGAACGGTACAGTCATTCATACTTACGGTCCTACATTATTGCACTTAGACCTAGGACTGAAACGTACTTTCACCTGGAAATTTACCATCGCTGATGTTTCAAAGCCCATTATCGGCGTAGATTTTTTGATATTTTACAATCTTCTTGTAGATTGCAGATGTCAGCGACTCGTCGATGGAAATACCACTCTGTCAGTGCAAGCAATAAAACAAAATATCTCCGATGACCTTGCGTCAGTCAAAGCCATTTCGGGAGAATCAAAATACCATCAGCTGCTTCATGAGTTTCCAGAGGTAACGAGACCATCAGGTACGTCTTCCTTACCTAAGCATAATACCGTGCATTACATCAAAACCATTCCCGGACCACCGGTTACCAGTAGACCTCGTCGTTTAGACCCAGTTAGACTGAAAGCAGCCAAAAAAGAATTTGACGATATGCTGTCACAGGGAACTGCCCGCTCCTCTAACAGTTCGTGGTCGTCCGCTCTGCACTTAGTTAAGAAGAAGGACGACGGATGGAGACCATGTGGTGATTATAGGGCACTCAATGCTCGCACAGTACCTGACAGGTATCCGATACGCCATATCCAGGATTTTTCCTACCAACTCTCTGGTTGTACAGTATTTTCAACTATCGATCTAGTCAAGGCGTACAATCAAATACCAGTACACGTCAATGATATCCACAAAACAGCCATTATAACTCCTTTTGGACTTTTCGAGTTCCCGTACATGACCTACGGACTGCGCAATGCAGCACAAACCTTTCAGAGGTTCATGGACGAAGTGCTACGTGATTTTGATGACTTTTGTTTTGGTTACTTAGACGACATTTTGGTATTTTCCAGTTCTGAAGAACAACATCAGCGCCACATCAGACTACTCTTCACCAGGCTCAAAGAGTATGGTGTTTTGATAAACACATCCAAGTGAGTCTTCGGGCAGCGACAGGTAAAATTTCTTGGTTACCTAGTGTCAGGTTCTGGGACTCAACCTTTAGAGACGAACGTAAAGAGCATAGAGGAGTGCAGTGTGCCGAAAACTGCTAAGGAATTACGACGTTTCCTCGGTATGTTCAATTTTTATCGGCGTTTTATTCCCGATGCCGCAAATATCCAAGCACCATTAGATGCTGCGCTTCTAGGACCTAAGATGAAAGGAGCTAAGCCGATCACTATGACGCCGGAGATGATGGAAGCCTTTCAAAAATGTAAGACTTGTTTATCTCAAGCCACATTACTGGCTCACCCAGATCCTTCTGCAGAGCTAGCTATTGCCACTGATGCTTCTGATGTCGGAATTGGAGCAGTTCTTCAACAACGTGTTAATAACGTATGGCAACCTCTTGGTTTCTTTTCTAAAAAATTAACATCTGCGCAGAAGAAGTATAGTCCTTACGACAGAGAACTGTTAGTCATTTATGAAGCCATTAAATATTTTCGACACATGGTTGAGGCTCGAAACTTCGTGATTCACACGGATCATAAACCTCTCACATATGCATTCAACATTAACAGGGAGAAATGCTCACCGCGCCAATATCGGTACTTTGATTATATTTCTCAGTTCACAACTATTATTCAATACTTACCAGGACGTTTGAACGTAGTGGCTGATACTCTGTCACGACTGGAAGAGGTGAGTCGATCTATCGATTACCAGGCTCTAGCACTTGCTCAAGATACTGATCCTGAACTGCTAGGTCTGCTTCAAAAAGGCTCATCGTTAAAACTGGTTAAGGTAGATTTGCCACACTGGGGTGCTTGGTCGGATAACCTCCTCGTGTGTTCGCTCGCTGTTGGCCCTTTCTCAAATGCTTGTCATTCGGGGGGGACGAACAGTGTTGCGGGCCGGTGCACCCTGGGCGGCTAGTAATTGGTGCCCACAGGATTCGTCCTTGGGTAATGATTGCTAGCTGGCTAATAATCCGACGTGGTTCTCCGCGTGTCCTCTGTCATGCAGAGTACACAGTGTGAGGAACCGGAGGGCGCGCGTGGTGTGTACTCACCCTACCGCCACGCAGGTGCAGTGATGTGCCTGCGCCGAATATATCGGAACTCCACTCTTGTTTGCGGTCATGTCTCGTAATCAGGAGTGGAACCGAGGGCCTTGCCTTTACCGGCCGGGCTGCGAGGAAGAAAACCTCTATAAAAAATTACCCCAACCCAAGCGGCGAAGCAGCGCGAGGGGTTCATGGCTGATGGGGAGATCAGTCGCTACTGCTGGTCCCGCCAGGGTACCGGCCGACACCCTGGCGTAATAGGCTTATCCGAGTACAGGGGGCACTGCTCGGATGGACCGTTTTTCCCCCACGCTCGTGGGAACAATATGGAAGATTTAAAACCTAAAAACCAAATTGAAGATGTGGTGGGGCCCGAGGAGGGCGGTGGTGTGATAGTGCCCGAGATGGGCGGAGTAGAAGGCGTTGTGCCTTTTATAGGCGGCGGTAAACTGGCTTCTGCGCCTGTAAGTGGAGCTAGTGGCGTAAAAGACGCGAGAGTGGTGATAGAGCGGCTGGACGTGGCGGAAATCGCCTCCATTGTCAGCGGAAGGTCCAGGTCGGGCTCAACATCCTCACGTGGCCGTTTCTGGGCGGCCACTGAGTCGGGGGCAGATAGTTGTGTCTCCATAGAGCCACAAACTGAGGAGATGCGGAGAGACCGCAAGTATCGGAAGAGGCCGAGGAGCAAGAAGACCCGCTCCGGCTCTTCGGAAAGTGGCGGAGAGAGAGAAAAGCCGAAGGCCAAGTTAAGTTCGGTTCGGCGAGAGGAGCTTCGGCTACAAGCGGAGGAAGAGGTCGAGGGGATGATGGAGTCGGTGCAGTCCAGGGCAAGCTCCAGGCTCTCGGATTTCTCCGACTCGGCGAGACCTAGTGTAAGTGGCCAACTGGTGCAAGATCTGCAGCACCAGGTCAAGGACAGCTTGTCCATTATCAACAAAGTCGCCTGCAGATCCGGCAATCTTAAGGGCACTTTTACAAAAGCCCTTAAGCAGGCCGCCGGCGCCATTAGTATGGCCGTGGAAGTTTTGGCCAATAAGACGGCAAACGAGGAGGTGACGCAGTTGCGGGCGGCCAATAGCCGTCTAACTAATGAGCTGTCCTTGATGAGAGAGGAATTAGAACGATCAAGGACACAGCGACAGGGACACGAAGAGAAGAAAAAGGAGGACGACGTGGCGCATACGGTAATGGTGCAGGTGGGCACATTGCTTAATACGCGGCTGGCGGCGCTGGAGGACAGGCTCCTACCAGCAAAGCCAGTTCGTCCTCCTTTAGCGGCGGACAGAAGGCGACAGGCGGCCGTCTCAGTGGTGGTGGCTGAGCCCACTGTGACGACCCTAGTCGCGCCTGCCAATCCAGGCCCAAAGCAAAAACAGGGCCCAAAGAAAGGGAAAGGCAAAACGGGAGGAAAGAAAGCGGCGTCTGTGGAGCCCCGTCCGCTGCCTCCCACTCCTGCCGATTTGAATGAGGGCTGGAGCGTGGTGGTGCGCAAGGGCAAAAAGAAGGCGGCTGTAGTCCCTAGTGGGAAGCAGACGAAGGCGAAGAAGTCTGCCAAGCAGCCCAAGTTGCGCCCCCCGCGATCGGCGGCGGTGACGCTGACTCTGCAGCCGGCAGCCGTCAACAAGGAGTTGACATACAAAGACGTGCTGTCACAAGTAAAGCAGGCGATAAAGTTAGAAGACCTGGGCATCTCTGACTTGCGTCTTAGAGTCGCCTCTACTGGTGCCAGGGTTCTGGAGCTACCTGGCGCCAATAGTAGCGAAAAGGCGGATACCCTAGCTCAGCGGCTGCGTGGGGTGCTAGACTCCGGCGAGGTTTTGGTTGCAAGACCAGTGAAGTGCGCAGAGTTGCGGGTCAGTGGCCTGGATGACTCTGCCACTTCGGAGGAGGTGGTGCAGGCTATAAGCCGAGTTGGCGGATGTGACGAAGGGTCGGTGAAGGCAGGGGAGATCCGGCAGGACAGAAATGGTCTGGGCACAGTGTGGGTTCGCTGCCCTATTATGGCAGCGAAGAAGGTCAGCGGGTCGAGGCTCCTAGTGGGCTTCGTTTCAGCGCGTGTGCAACTGCTGCAACAGCGAGCCCTGCGCTGCTATCGCTGCCACGAAATTGGTCACGTGGCGGCGAAGTGCAGCAGTGCACATGATAGGAGCCAGCAGTGTTTCAGGTGCGGACAACCTGGGCACAAACAAAATCAGTGCTCGGCGGCACCTCACTGCCCGGTTTGCGTGGCGGCAGAACAGCCCGCAGACCATACAGTGGGAAGCGCCATATGTGCGAAAGCCAGCACCTCGAGGAAGAGGAGGAGCGGCAGGAAGGGAGGAAATGGGCCACCAGCGGGCAAACCAGACGCCCCACTTGGGCGAGAGGAGGCGCAGCACATGGAAGACCAATAATGGCTCTCCGTGTGCTGCAGGCGAATATTAACCACTGTGCCAGGGCCCAGGACTTATTGGTCCAAAGCTTGGCGCAGTGGTCTATCCAGGTGGCGGTTGTTTCGGAGCCCTACAGCGTTCCCGACAGAGACAACTGGGTAGCCGACAACACCGGGGTGGTGACTATTATCACCCAGGTCGCAGCGGGCTCTCCGCCCTTCTCACGAGTAGAGAGGGGTGCGGGATGCGTCGCAGCACTTGTCGGCGACCTAGTTGTCGTAGGGGTCTACTTTTCCCCCAATCGAACTCTCGCGGAGTTTGAAGAGTTCCTTATACGATTGGGGGAAATGGTAGAGCGATTTCGTCCGGCGGAAGTGGTGGTCGCGGGCGATTTCAACGCGAAGTCCAGCGTGTGGGGCTCCGCAACGACGGATGTGCGTGGTGTGACGCTGTCGGAGTGGGTTGTTGCCACCGGTTTGTCTGTGCTCAACCGAGGGACCAAGAACACGTGTGTGCGAAGGCTGGGCGGATCCGTCGTGGACGTTTCGTTCGCGAGCCCGGCCCTAGCGTGTCGTGTTCGGGGCTGGCGAGTGCTGGATGATGTGGAGACTCTCTCGGATCACCTCTACATCTTGTACGAGATCTCCACACATCCTGCGGTGCAACCAGCCCCCAGTCCAAACTCGCGAGAGTACGGACCGCGGTGGCAACTGGGTCGTCTCGACAGGGAGTTGTTGGAGGAGGCCGCGATAGTGGAATCCTGGCTGCCCCAGAGCTTGGCGTCTGCAGAAGACGCCGCATCCTGGGCGCAGGGGGCGCTGACGCGTATCTGTGACGCGTCAATGCCCCGTTCCGGGCGCCGCCCTCAACGGCGGCAAGTGTACTGGTGGTCGTGGGAGATCGCGCAACTGCGTAACACCTGCGTTGCGGCGAGACGCCAGTACAGCCACTATCGCAGACGGGTACAGAAGGTGCAGGAGGAGGAAGACCGACTGTACCGTGTCTATGTCGAGGCGAGAACGCAGCTGCAGGAGGAGATCGGTCGTGTGAAAGGCGAGTCGCACGACCGGTTGATCGCGGGGATAGACCAAGACCCGTACGGCACACCTTACCGAATGGTGCTCGGTAGGTTACGGGCTTGGGCACCACCACTGACGCAGACACTCCAACCGGACGTACTCCGAGGGGTTCTGTCGTCGCTATTCCCGCAGCGGGCCAGTTTTGCACCACCCAGTATGGCCCGCCCTGCAGTGCGTGAGGAGGAGGAGGACGAAGACAGCGTCACACCACCAGTGGAGGAGGAGGAGCTCGAAGAAGTTATTCGCCGATCTCGGCTCAAGAGCACCGCCCCGGGCTTGGACGGCATTCCCGGCCGGGCGCTAACTCTGGCCCTCAACACCTTAGGGCCCAGAGTGCGAGGACTATTCACTGTCTGTCTGGCTCAAGCCATAATTCCACAGCGGTGGAAGACAGGCAGGTTAGTCCTCATCAAGAAGGAGGGTCGCCCGGCGGATTCAGCCTCCGCCTATAGGCCCATCGTGCTCTTGAGCGAGATCGCCAAGCTCTTCGAGCGTGTTGTAGCCAGGAGGCTACAACACCATTTGGAGGGGACAGGTCCGGACCTCTCGGACCACCAGTATGGTTTCCGCAGGGGGCGATCGACGGTCGATGCCATACTGGAGGTAAAGTCCTATGCGCAGGATGCGGTGGCCCGAGGCGATGGAGTCTTGGCGGTGTCTTTAGACATCGCCAACGCCTTCAACTCCCTGCCATGGCCCTGCATAAAGGAGGCACTGTTATACCATCGTGTGCCTCCATACCTGCGCCGCGTCATCGGGGCTTACCTGTCCGGGAGGTCTGTGACCTTTCCGGCTCCTGGAGGAGGTTGGGAGGAGTTTGTGGTGTCGGCCGGTGTTCCACAAGGATCGGTGCTGGGTCCGATCCTCTGGAACATCGGGTACGACTGGGTGCTGCGGGGCGGCACCCTGAGGGGGATAAAGGTCCTCTGTTACGCCGATGACACGCTGGTCTTGGCGAAGCAGAGGACCTATCGGGAGGCGGCGGTCCTCGCGACGGCTGGAGTGGCGGAGGTCGTCGGCCGCATAAAGCGGCTGGGTTTGGAGGTCTCCCTCAACAAGTCCGAGGCGTTATACTTCCACGCTCCTCGAAAGGGCCCACCAGCAGATGCCCACATCGTTGTCGGTGGCGTCAATATTGACGTCAAGAGGAGCATGAGGTACCTCGGACTTGTTCTGGATGGTCGGTGGAGTTTTCGGGGCCACTTTACATCCTTGGCCCCGAAACTGTTGAAGACAGCGGCGGCATTGGCGCGCCTTTTGCCCAACGTCGATGGGCCGAGCGCCTCTAGCCGTCGGCTGTACACCGGAGTGGTCCGATCGATGGCGCTCTATGGTGCTCCTGTATGGGCGGACGCCCTGGATCGGCACAACATCACTCTGCTGCGACGTGCGCAGAGGGTGATGGCCATCCGGGCGATACGGGGGTACCGGACCATCTCCGGTGAGGTGGCGTGCGTGCTGGCTGGAGTCATGCCGTGGGATCTGGATGCTCTGTCTCTGGTGTCGGTCTATTGCCGGCGTCGAGGCCTAGTGTCCGGGGAACCAGCAAGTCAGGCACGCACGGAGGAGGCGCGGAAAACCGCGGTAAGAATGTGGGAATCCCGGCTGGCGACACCATCTGCCGGCCGGTTGACGATCGAGGCGGTTCGTCCAGTTTTCCGCCAGTGGTTAGCGCGGCGTCACGGCGTCCTAACCTTCCGCACCACACAGGTGCTCACGGGGCATGGTTGCTTCGGGGGTTACCTGTGTCGGATCGCTGGGAGGGAGCCCGACGCTCGCTGCCACCACTGCGACGACTGCCTCGACGAGACGGCCCAGCACACGTTGGAGGTGTGCACAGCCTGGGCGTCTCAACGTCGCGCTTTGCGCGACGTCATCGGGGACGACCTTTCCCTGCCGGCCGTGGTCAAGGCCATGGCCGGTAGCGAGACGTCGTGGGACGCGGTCTCATCCTTCTGCGAGGCAGTGGTGCTCGAGAAGGAGTCGGCGGAACGGGCGAGGGAGGCTATTGCCGAAGTCGCCATCCGCCGTAAGAGACCGGGTCGCCGGAAGGCGGCATACGATCGCCGCCTTCCGCCCTAATGTGCCAGAGGGCGGTCAGCTTGGGGAAGCTGGCTGCCTACCAACCTGGCCCGAGTAGGCGCGCGCAGGTCGCTCCCGCGCGCTACTCCGAGCAGGCCGTCGAGGGTGCCCACACACCCTTGACTCCGCGACGTGCCTTGCAGGCTCCCGCCGCCGCGATTCGTGGACGATTCTAGTCCCCGCGTCTCGCGGCCAGTGGCGGTCGAGGAGGAGCACCGTGAGGTTTTAGTGGGTATGCGGACGGCCTACATCTGCCAAGTCCGCGAGTCCCACATAACCCGCTCGAGTCCCCACTCGGGCCGGTATCCGTAAAAGGATTTCCTCACGTTAAAAAAAAAAAAAAAAAGATTTGCCACACTGTAACCAGAAGTTATACTGTGACGTATCAATGTCTTCTCCGCGCCCGTTCATTACTGAGAAGTTTCGCCGACAAGTTTTTGAAACTTCACACAGCTTGAGCCATCCTGGTAGGACAGCTACAGTGCGGCTGGTTACACAGAGATTCGTATGGCCAGGGATTCGCAAAGACTGTAGAGAGTGGACACGAGAGTGTGTACTTTGTCAAAAGAGCAAAGTTCACCGTCATACCCTTGCTCCCTTATCCTCAATTCCAACTCCTACATCGAGGTTTGCACACATCCACCTCGACATCGTCGGACCTTTAACTATTTCGTCTGATTTCAGATATTGCCTTACTGTCATCGACCGTTTCACACGATGGCCTGAGGCATTCCCACTTAAGGACATCACAGCTGATTCCTGTGCTGCCGCTCTTCTCTCTGGTTGGATAGCAAGATTTGGTTGCCCTCTTCGAATTACAACCGATAGGGGTCGGCAATTCGAGTCGCATCTCTTCAAGGCACTATCAGCCATGGTTGGTGCACATCACTTTACGACTACTTCGTATCATCCAGCTTCCAACGGCTTGATCGAGAGACTCCATCGTCAGCTGAAGGCAGCTATCATGTGCCATCCCTCTTCGACCTGGACGGAAGCACTTCCCTTAGTGCTGCTGGGCATCCGTAGCGCTTGGAAGGATGATATTCAGGCTTCAGCGGCTGAGCTGGTCTACGGGGAGCCCCTTCGACTTCCAGGGCAATTTCTTGCACCCTCGGAGGATTACAGGACAGCAGATATCACAAATCTGGTCACTCGTCTTCGTGCTGGTATGGCACGACTCTCACCGAAGCCCACGTCATGGCATAGGACAGGTCCTTTTTATATGCCAGCTGACCTTGCAGAGACAACACATGTTTTTTTACGGCAGGACCACGTCCGCAAACCACTGGAACCACCTTATGCAGGCCCATACAAGGTTCTCAAGAGGACTCCTAAATATTTCAAAATAGACATATGTGGTAAGCCTAATAACGTTAGTGTGGACAGGATCAAGCCCGCATATGTTACGAGAGAGGCCGTTCCTGCATCAAAGAGGATAATAACAGCACCAAAGGCTATCTCTCAATCTGACGTGGAGCAGACACTTGAGAAGCGGACAAGAAGCGGAAGAAGAGTCAAGTTTCCAGACTACTATCGCCCTTAACCAGGTCTCTGGGGGGGAGTACTGTAGGGAACATTACTTATTCAAAATTAATATTATTACATTTACTAGAATCATCCGCACGCAGCGCATTGGAACAATTCAAACCTGTTCCGAGTTTTTTTGCTATGCGTGTTTGCTGCTAGCCAGCATCGCCACGTTTAAAGAGTCGGCTAGAATCGCTTGCGACATTCACTTGTGTATCCATTGCTCTCTTAGCTTGCATTCAATTCTCAACCTTAACTTCTTGCCATTACGTGCTAGTTTAGCTTGTATTTTCTATTGGTATTTATTTAAATTTCTTTATTTCCTTCTGTGATTATTTTCTCTTCACGTATCTGTGAGTTAAATAAATTTGGACAATTTCTCCACAAAATTTGGATTTTTAATTTTACTCATTTAGTGTAAAATAAATAAGATCATATTAAATAGTGGTATCACATCTCAACCGCTATAAATTTGATTCATATATTTTTCATTCAATCTAATGAAAATTTAAATAATTTTCGACTTTTAGATGTTGATAATCGAATTATTTTACCTATAAATAATCAAATTCGTATTTTAGTTACAGCTACAGATGTAATTCACTCTTGAACAATTCCATCATTAGGAGTAAAAATTGACGCTAATCCAGGACGATTAAATCAAACTAGATTTTTTATTAATCGTCCTGGAATTTATTATGGTCAATGTTCTGAAATTTGTGGGGCAAATCATAGTTTTGTACCTATTGTTATTGAAAGAATCCCTATAAAAAACTTTATTAATTGAATTAATAATTATTCATTAGATGACTGAAAGCAAGTACTGGTCTCTTAAACCATTTTATAGTGAATTAGCATTTACTTCTAATGATAAAGAATTAGTTAATAAATAACATAAATATGTCAAATTTAAATTATTACTTTTTGTAATATTCTTTTATTCCTCAAATAATACCTATCAATTGAATAATTTCATTATTATTTTTTATTTCTATTTTTATTAGTTTTATAATTATAATTTATTTTATTTTTAATTATAAAAATAATTT
Source organism: Heliconius melpomene rosina (assembly GCF_056956725.1). Taxonomy (NCBI): domain Eukaryota; kingdom Metazoa; phylum Arthropoda; class Insecta; order Lepidoptera; family Nymphalidae; genus Heliconius; species Heliconius melpomene. The sequence continues at coordinate 384,576 of NW_028181879.1, read as the reverse complement.
TAATTTTAAAAAAATTAATAAAAATAATTTCAAAAAATTTTTTTGAAAATGATAAATAATCTTTTTTCAATTTTTGATCCTTCAACAAATTTATTTAATTTCCCATTTAATTGAATTAGAACATTTATTGGATTATTATTTATTCCTTTATCTTTCTGATTTTTTCCTAATCGTCATTATTTATTATGAAATTTTATTTCTAATAAACTTCATAATGAATTTAAAACTTTATTAGGACCAAATAGAATTAATGGATCAACTTTTATTTTTATTTCATTATTCTTTTTTATTTTATTTAATATTTTTTTAGGTTTATTCCCATATATTTTTACTAGAACAAGTCATCTTAATATATCCCTTTCATTATCTTTAACATTATGATTAAGATTTATAATTTATGGATGATTGAATAATACACAACATATATTTATTCATATAATTCCTCAGGGAACACCAACTATTTTAATACCTTTTATAGTACTAATTGAAACTATTAGTAATATTATTCGACCTGGAACTTTAGCAGTTCGATTAACAGCTAATATAATTGCAGGTCATTTACTTTTAACTTTATTAAGTAATACAGGTATTAATATACTTAATTATTTATTAATTATTTTAATTATTGTTCAAATTTTATTATTAATTCTTGAATTGCCGTAGCAATTATTCAATCTTATGTAATTTCTATTTTAAGAACTCTTTATTCTAGAGAAGTAAATTAATGTCTAATCATAATCATCCCTATCACTTAGTTGACTATAGACCTTGACCCTTAACAGGAGCTATTGGAGTAATAACCTTAGTAACTGGTTTAGTAAAATGATTTCATAATTTTAATATAAACTTATTATTTATTGGATATATTATCGTATTATTAACTATATTTCAATGATGACGAGATATTTGTCGAGAAAGAACATTCCAAGGAAAACATACTATTATAGTATCAAAAGGTTTACGGTGAGGAATAATTTTATTTATTATTTCTGAAATTTTTTTCTTCATTTCTTTTTTCTGAGCATTTTTACGCATTTCAGCGGTGAGGAATCATTTTAGAATAGAATAGAATAGAATATACTTTATTGCACACATAAAAGAAATATATAGAAAGAACAACACAAATAAAATTTAAAGAAAAACACGTATGCAAAGGCGGTCTTATTGCTTTAAGCAATCTCCACCAGACAACCTTTGAAACATTACGGATAAAATGTAATGAGGAGAAAGGGGATAACGTCTCAGTGCAAATTTTATGAAATATAATTAAATATTATATATAATGTGAATGTTATTTTATAGTAGTAATTAAAACACACTGAGTTTCTCGTTAAAGAAACGACATTTAATGTCTATTACTTCTAACAAATTTTTATGTTACACGTGTTCAGCAAAATTAATTAAAAAGATCTATGTTGACAGTTTTGTATAGCTTAACTATTTGTACAGATTATCTTTTTCAAACCATAGACGTAGTTACGTCTATGGCCAGGAATTAAAAATTAAAGAGAATTACATGTAATTGTCTTTACATCTCCCTCCCAAAGTAGGTTCCTCAAGCAGAGGCATTGGAGTAATTTTTGAAATGTGGAAAAAATTTGATTCAGATTTTTTATGACCAGTATTTATCTTGAAAATTGAGTTTGATATTTTTTCCATGATTTGATAGGGACCGCTTCGCAATTCATCAAGTTTCCTTCTATTTAATTTATTTCCATTGTCCACAAAAACAATGTCACCAACTTTTAAATCTATATGTTTTCTATTTTTATCATAAATCACTTTGTTATAATTATGAGACTTGATTGTATTTTCCAGAGCTTTTTCTCTATCTTTAGTAAGATCATATTCTGTCTTTTTTAGTTTAAGTTCATTTGGCAAAATAGTGACATCTGTGCCATTTAACAAATATTTTGGAGGAAATCCTGTGACAGAGTGTATAGTTTCATTTTAGTTTCTAACACAATGATGTGCTATAGTTGTCCATGCTATTTTTGTATTATTTTCGTTAATCTTGCATCTGATTCTATTAACTAACGTTTGATTCAGTCTTTCATTTAAGCCATTTGAGAAGGGCGAGTTCACAGCTGTAAAAATTATGGGAATATTTTTGTCATCTAAAAATTTTTTTAATTCTTTTGAATTGATTCCGGGGTATTGATCTGAAAGAATTACGCCAATGTGGTCAGGTTCTGCACAGCTTTTTACTAGTCTAATGAAATCATTTGCATTTTGAGTACTTGATGTTAAAATATATGCATATCTTGTAAAATGATCTGATAGTAGATGTAATATTTATTTTACACTAAATGAGTAAAATTAAAAATCCAATTTTTGTGGAGAAATTGTCTAAATTTATTTAACTCACAGATACGTGAAGAGAAAATGATCACAGAAGGAAATAAAGAAATTTAAATAAATACCAATAGAAAATACAAGCTAAACTAGCACGTAATAGCAAGAAGTTAAGGTTGAGAATTGAATGCAAGCTAAGAGAGCAATGGATACACAAGTGATTGTCGCAAGCGTGACGAAAACCGATTTTTTCCAACCCGCGGGAATGCGCGGTAAGGTGCCGGCGGTAAGTGGCGAAAACCGATTTTTTCCAACCCGCGGGAAGGTGCCAGCGGTAAGTGGCGAAAACCGATTTTTTCCAACGCGCGGGAATGCGCGGGAAGGTGCTGGCGGTAAGTGGCGTGACAAGCCGTGGTCAAGGCTATGGCCGGCAGCGAGACGTCGTGGGATGCGGTCTCATCCTTCTGCGAGGCAGTGGTGCTCGAGAAGGAGTCGGCGGAACGGGCGAGGGAGGCTTTTGCCGAAGTCGCCATCCACCGTAAGAGACCGGGTCGCCGGAGGGCAGCACACGATCGCCGCCTTTCACCCTAATGTGCTAGAGGGCGTTCAGCTTGGGGAAGCTATAGGGGTTGAGATGTGATACCACTATTTAATATGATCTTATTTATTTTACACTAAATGAGTAAAATTAAAAATCCAATTTTTGTGGAGAAATTGTCCAAATTTATTTAACTCACAGATACGTGAAGAGAAAATGATCACAGAAGGAAATAAAGAAATTTAAATAAATACCAATAGAAAATACAAGCTAAACTAGCACGTAATAGCAAGAAGTTAAGGTTGAGAATTGAATGCAAGCTAAGAGAGCAATGGATACACAAGTGATTGTCGCAAGCGATTCTAGCCGACTCTTTAAACGTGGCGATGCTAGCTAGCAGCCTACGACACGCATAGCAAAAAAACTCGGAACAGGTTTGAATTGTTCCAATGCGCTGCGTGCGGATGATTTTAGTAAATGTAATAATATTAATTTAGAATAAGTAATGTTCCCTACAGTACTCCCCCCCAGAGACCTGGTTAAGGGCGATAGTAGTCTGGAAACTTGACTCTTCTTCCGCTTCTTGTCCGCCTCTCAAGTGTCTGCTCCACGTCAGATTGAGAGATAGCCTTTGGTGCTGTTATTATCCTCTTTGATGCAGGAACGGCCTCTCGCGTAACATATGCGGGCTTGATCCTGTCCACACTAACGTTATTAGGCTTACCACATATGTCTATTTTGAAATATTTAGGAGTCCTCTTGAGAACCTTGTATGGGCCTGCATAAGGTGGTTCCAGTGGTTTGCGGACGTGGTCCTGCCGTAAAAAAACATGTGTTGTCTCTGCAAGGTCAGCTGGCATATAAAAAGGACCTGTCCTATGCCATGACGTGGGCTTCGGTGAGAGTCGTGCCATACGAGCACGAAGACGAGTGACCAGATTTGTGCTATCTTCCGAGGGTGAAAGGTGACTTCCAGGGCAATTTCTTGCCCGAAGTCGAAGGGGCTCCCCGTAGACCAGCTCAGCCGCTGAAGCCTGAATGTCATCCTTCCAAGCGCTACGGATGCCCAGCAGCACTAAGGGAAGTGCTTCCGTCCAGGTCGAAGAGGGATGGCACATGATAGCTGCCTTCAGCTGCCGATGGAGTCTCTCGATCAAGCCGTTGGAAGCTGGATGATACAAAGTAGTCGTAAAGTGATGTGCACCAACCATGGCTGATAGTGCCTTGAAGAGATGCGACTCGAATTGACGACCCCTGTCGGTTGTAATTCGAAGAGGGCAGCCAAATCTTGCTATCCAACCAGAGAGAAGAGCGGCAGCACAGGAATCAGCTGTGATGTCCTTAAGTGGGAATGCCTCAGGCCATCGTGTGAAACGGTCGATGACAGTAAGGCAATATCTGAAATCAGACGAAATAGTTAAAGGTCCGACGATGTCGAGGTGGATGTGTGCAAACCTCGATGTAGGAGTTGGAATTGAGGATAAGGGAGCAAGGGTATGACGGTGAACTTTGCTCTTTTGACAAAGTACACACTCTCGTGTCCACTCTCTACAGTCTTTGCGAATCCCTGGCCATACGAATCTCTGTGTAACCAGCCGCACTGTAGCTGTCCTACCAGGATGGCTCAAGCTGTGTGAAGTTTCAAAAACTTGTCGGCGAAACTTCTCAGTAATGAACGGGCGCGGAGAAGACATTGATACGTCACAGTATAACTTCTGGTTACAGTGTGGCAAATCTACCTTAACCAGTTTTAACGATGAGCCTTTTTGAAGCAGACCTAGCAGTTCAGGATCAGTATCTTGAGCAAGTGCTAGAGCCTGGTAATCGATAGATCGACTCACCTCTTCCAGTCGTGACAGAGTATCAGCCACTACGTTCAAACGTCCTGGTAAGTATTGAATAATAGTTGTGAACTGAGAAATATAATCAAAGTACCGATATTGGCGCGGTGAGCATTTCTCCCTGTTAATGTTGAATGCATATGTGAGAGGTTTATGATCCGTGTGAATCACGAAGTTTCGAGCCTCAACCATGTGTCGAAAATATTTAATGGCTTCATAAATGGCTAACAGTTCTCTGTCGTAAGGACTATACTTCTTCTGCGCAGATGTTAATTTTTTAGAAAAGAAACCAAGAGGTTGCCATACGTTATTAACACGTTGTTGAAGAACTGCTCCAATTCCGACATCAGAAGCATCAGTGGCAATAGCTAGCTCTGCAGAAGGATCTGGGTGAGCCAGTAATGTGGCTTGAGATAAACAAGTCATACATTTTTGAAAGGCTTCCATCATCTCCGGTGTCATAGTGATCGGCTTAGCTCCTTTCATCTTAGGTCCTAGAAGCGCAGCATCTAATGGTGCTTGGATATTTGCGGCGTCGGGAATAAAACGCCGATAAAAATTGAACATACCGAGGAAACGTCGTAATTCCTTAGCAGTTTTCGGCACATTGCACTCCTGTATGCTCTTTACGTTCGTCTCTAAAGGTTGAGTCCCAGAATCTGACACTAGGTAACCAAGAAATTTTACCTGTCGCTGCCCGAAGACACACTTGGATGTGTTTATCAAAACACCATACTCTTTGAGCCTGGTGAAGAGTAGTCTGATGTGGCGCTGATGTTGTTCTTCAGAACTGGAAAATACCAAAATGTCGTCTAAGTAACCAAAACAAAAGTCATCAAAATCACGTAGCACTTCGTCCATGAACCTCTGAAAGGTTTGTGCTGCATTGCGCAGTCCGTAGGTCATGTACGGGAACTCGAAAAGTCCAAAAGGAGTTATAATGGCTGTTTTGTGGATATCATTGACGTGTACTGGTATTTGATTGTACGCCTTGACTAGATCGATAGTTGAAAATACTGTACAACCAGAGAGTTGGTAGGAAAAATACTGGATATGGCGTATCGGATACCTGTCAGGTACTGTGCGAGCATTGAGTGCCCTATAATCACCACATGGTCTCCATCCGTCGTCCTTCTTCTTAACTAAGTGCAGAGCGGACGACCACGAACTGTTAGAGGAGCGGGCAGTTCCCTGTGACAGCATATCGTCAAATTCTTTTTTGGCTGCTTTCAGTCTAACTGGGTCTAAACGACGAGGTCTACTGGTAACCGGTGGTCCGCAAATGGTTTTGATGTAATGCACGGTATTATGCTTAGGTAAGGAAGACGTACCTGATGGTCTCGTTACCTCTGGAAACTCATGAAGCAGCTGATGGTATTTTGATTCTCCCGAAATGGCTTTGACTGACGCAAGGTCATCGGAGATATTTTCTTTTATTGCTTGCACTGACAGAGTGGTATTTCCATCGACGAGTCGCTGACATCTGCAATCTACAAGAAGATTGTAAAATATCAAAAAATCTACGCCGATAATGGGCTTTGAAACATCAGCGATGGTAAATTTCCAGGTGAAAGTACGCTTTAGTCCTAGGTCTAAGTGTAACAATGTAGGACCGTAAGTATGAATGACTGTACCGTTCGCCGCCATGAGTTCATACTTTGTCTTGGTACAGGGCGCCTTGGTAGCCAACCGTGGAAAAACGCAGAGATCCGAGCCAGTATCAATGAGGAAAAGCATTGTTGAAATACGGTCGGTAATGAAAAGACGGCCTGTAGGTAAAGGGCAGACGTTGGCCGCTACTTCCGGCTGCCCAGAGAGTTTTCCGACTCTCCGTAACTACATGGCTGCACACATTTTTTAGCATTTGAACCAAATTTAAAATGGTACCAACATTTTTGCTGGGTAGTCGACTTCCTGCGATGTCTGGAATGGCTCCGGGAACGCTCTTTAAATTTTGATGAGACCGAGTTGTGACGTACGTGGGTCGAGAGTTCCGATACCTGCTTGGTCAGGAGTTGGATCTGCTTGGCCATTTCTTCCAACATGGAAGATGCAGGGGGTGTGGCCATCGCAGATGTGCTTGCGACCTGTGGTGATGAGGGTGCTATCTCATGCACTTTGTCTGCCAGGTCAGCTAATTTTTCGATAGGCAGATCAGGCTGTGAAGCTATAACCGTTTGAATGTTTTGTGGTAACCTACTCGACCATAATGTTTTTAAAAAATCCTTGGGGACAGATGAACCCGCAAGATCTTGCATGTATCGCAGAAACTGTGATGGCTTGCGATCACCTAGCTGCTCGTGCCTCAGCAACTGCATCACTTTCTTTTCTTGAGACGCAGACAATCTTTTAATCAGTTGCGTTTTAAGAGTGATGTATTTATCCGTCTCGGGAGGAGAAATGATAATATCCTTCACCTCGACAGCAAATTGATTATCTAACTGAGCGGCAACGTAATAAAATTTTGTAGTATCACTTGTTATATTAGATAAAGCAAACTGACCTTCAATTTGTGAAAACCAAAGGGCTGGTTCTTCCGGCCAGAATGGTGGAATACGCACGCCAATTCTGCACACGTTGGATGTAGTCGCGTCCTCCATCTTGTATCAGCGGTCACTTGCCAAGGTCGTTAAAATGGCCTCCTGCCGTTTTAAATCTTCTTGCCAGCAGTAAACGTAGGTATTTATTGTAGTGCTCACCAATTTAGGGGTCACCAATATAGGGGTTGAGATGTGATACCACTATTTAATATGATCTTATTTATTTTACACTAAATGAGTAAAATTAAAAATCCAATTTTTGTGGAGAAATTGTCCAAATTTATTTAACTCACAGATACGTGAAGAGAAAATGATCACAGAAGGAAATAAAGAAATTTAAATAAATACCAATAGAAAATACAAGCTAAACTAGCACGTAATAGCAAGAAGTTAAGGTTGAGAATTGAATGCAAGCTAAGAGAGCAATGGATACACAAGTGATTGTCGCAAGCGATTCTAGCCGACTCTTTAAACGTGGCGATGCTAGCTAGCAGCCTACGACACGCATAGCACAAAAACTCGGAACAGGTTTGAATTGTTCCAATGCGCTGCGTGCGGATGATTTTAGTAAATGTAATAATATTAATTTAGAATAAGTAATGTTCCCTACAAAGCTGGCCGCCTACCAACCTGGCCCGAGTAGGCGCGCACAGGTTGCTCCCGCGCGCTACTCCGAGCAGGCCGTCGAGGGTGCCCACACACCCTTGACTCCGCGACGTGCCTTGCAGGCTCTCGCCGCCGCGTTTCGTGGAAGACTCACGTCCCCGTGTCTCGCGGCCAGTGGCGGTCGAGGAGGAGCACCGTGAGGTTTTAGTGGGTATTGGGATTGGCCTTCAGCCGGTCCACGAGTCCCACATAACCCGCTCGAGTCCCCACTCGGGCCGGTATCCGTAAAAGGATTTAAAAATAAAAAAAAAAAAAAAAAGGTTAGGTTAGGTTGAGGTGCTTGGTCGGATAACCTCCTCGTGTGTTCGTTCGCTGTTGGCCCTTTCTCGAATGCTTGTCATTCGGGGGGGACGAACAGTGTGCGGGTCGGTGCACCCTGGGCGGCGAGTAATTGGTGTCCACAGGATTCGTCCTTGGGTAATGATTGCTCGCTGGCTAATAATCCGACGTGGTTCTCCGCGTGTCCTCTGTCATGCAGAGGTCACAGTGTGAGGAACCGGAGGGCGTGGTGTGTACTCATCCTACCGCCACGCAGGTGCAGTGATGTGCCTGCGCCGAATATATCGGAACTCCACTCTTGGTTGCGGTCATGTCTCGTAATCAGGAGTGGAACCGAGGGCCTTGCCTTTACCGGCCGGGCTGTGAGGAAGAAAACCTCTATAAAAATTACCCCAACCCAAGCGGCGAAGCAGCGCGAGGGGTTTATGGCTGATGGGGAGATCAGTTGCTACTGCTGGTCCCGTCAGGGTACCGGCCGACACCCTGGCGTAATAGGCTTATCCGAGTACAGGGGGCACTGCTCGGATGGACCGTTTTTCCCCCACACTCGTGGGAACAATATGGAATTTCTAAAAACAAAAAACCAAAACGATGAGGTGGAGTGTGTTGAGCCCGAGAAGGGCGGCGATGTGATGTTGCCTGAGAAGGGAGGAGTAGATGTGCTTAAGGCGGAGGAAGTTGTTGGTGTTGTTGCGGCGTCTCGAAGAGTGTCTGTTTCGAGTGTCGCTGCGCAGGGGTCAGTTGGTGATGGCCAGAACGTAGGAGTGTGGAAGGAGCCGAGAGTGGTTCTGACCAGATTGGACGTTGATGACGGAATGTCGACTGTCGATAGTGTCAGGTCGAGACGAGGGTCCGGATCATCATATGGACGGTTGTGGGGAGTGTTGGAGTCAAAGGACTCAGATACTGAAAGTTTTGTGTCGATGGTGTCAGAGAAGTCAAGGACACGGGCACAATACCTGAAGGACAGGCGGAAGAGGCCTCGGAAGCCGATCGATCAGTCGGGGTCTTCTGGTGAAGGAGAGCCAGATAGACCGGCGCCAAAAGTGGTTGCCATGAGGAGACGGAAAGGTCTCGGTGAGGCAGAAAGGAAGGAGTTGCCGCTGAGGTCAGAACAGGAGGTGTCTGACAGCGCTGCGGCCGTACTGGCCAGGGCTAGCTCCAGGCTCTCGGACATGTCTCTACCATCCGAGAAAGAGCAGGACGAAGCCATACTTGCGTCTGACCTACAAAATCAGGTGGTGGACAGCCTAGCGGTGATAAGGAAGGTTGCCAGCAGATCGGGAAACCTTAAAGGAACTTTCACCAAGGCCTTTTGACGGATACCGGCCCGAGTGGGGACTCGAGCGGGTTATGTGGGACTCGTGGACCGGCTGAAGGCCAATCCCAATACCCACTAAAACCTCACGGTGCTCCTCCTCGACCGCCACTGGCCGCGAGACACGGGGACGTGAGTCTTCCGCGAAACGCGGCGGCGGGAGCCTGCAAGGCACGTCGCGGAGTCAAGGGTGTGTGGGCACCCTCGACGGCCTGCTCGGAGTAGCGCGCGGGAGCAACCTGTGCGCGCCTACTCGGGCCAGGTTGGTAGGCGGTCAGCTTCCCCAAGCTGACCGCCCTCTAGCACATTAGGGCGGAAGGCGGCGATCGTGTGCCGCCCTCCGGCGACCCGGTCTCTTACGGCGGATGGCGACTTCGGCAAAAGCCTCCCTCGCCCGTTCCGCCGACTCCTTCTCGAGCACCACTGCCTCGCAGAAGGATGAGACCGCATCCCACGACGTCTCGCTGCCGGCCATAGCCTTGACCACGGCCGGCAGGGAAAGGTCGTCCCCTATGACGTCGCGCAAAGCGCGACGTTGAGACGCCCAGGCTGAGCACACCTCCAACGTGTGCTGGGCCGTCTCATCGAGGCAGTCGTCGCAGTGGTGGCAGCGAGCGTCGGGCTCCCTCCCGGCGATCCGACACAAGTAACCCCCGAAGCAGCCATGCCCCGAGAGCACTTGTGTCATGCGGAAGGTTAGGACGCCGTGACGCCGCGCTAACCACTGGCGGAACACTGGACGAACAGCCTCGATCGTCCTCAGGCCGGCAGTTGGTGTTGCCAGCCGAGTTTCCCACAACTCCATTGCGGCTACCCGCACCTCCTCAGTGCGTGCCTGGCTTGCCGGTTCCCCGGACACTAGGCCTATTATTTCTTCATTTGGTTCATATATTTCATTATTTTCCATAATTTTAATTATTATTATTATTTGAGAATCAATAATTAATCAACGAATAATCCTATTTTCATTAAATATACCATCCTCTATTGAATGATATCAAAATTTACCTCCTTCTGAACATTCTTATAATGAACTTCCTATTTTAAGAAATTTCTAATATGGCAGATTATATGTAATGGATTTAAACCCCATTTATAAAGGAATATCCTTTTTTTAGAAATGGCAACCTGATCTAATTTAAATTACCAAAATAGAGCTTCTCCATTAATAGAACAAATTATTTTTTTTCATGACCATACATTAATTATTTTAATTATAATTACAATTTTAGTAGCATATTTAATAATAAATTTATTTTTCAATAATTATATTAATCGATTTTTATTAGAGGGTCAAATAATTGAATTAATTTGAACTATTTTACCAGCTATTACTTTAATTTTTATTGCACTTCCATCATTACGATTGTTATATATTTTTAACCGACTTCTGTAAGAAAAGGAGGTTATCAATTCGACTGTATTTTTTTATTTTTTTATTTTTTTATTTTTTTATTTTTTTATTTTTTTTTTTATTATTTTTTTTTTATGTTTGTTACCTCATAACTTTTGACTGGGTGAACCGATTTTGATATTTTTTTTTTATTTGAAAGGTGAAGCTTCCCGAATGGTCCCATTTTTTTTTGGTCCATGTCTGACAATGGTATCCATGAGAAAATCACATAAGTCTTAAATTTGCATTAGGTATGTGCGCGACAAATAGACGCATAACTTAATGTCGCGCAAACTGATTTTGATGATTCTTATTTTATTTGAAAGGATACACTTCAAGAATAATTTGGTGAAAGTTTGGCTAGATTCCGATTATGGAATCCGGTGAAATTTGAGAAAGTTTGTTTTTTTTGGTAAAAAATTGATTATACTGTAATAGTTACAAGCAAAAACTTTTTAACTCGATGTCAGAAGTGAGATTCCTGATCGTTACATTTCTTTTCAATCAACCTCAAAAAAGAGAATGTTCTCATTTTCAACCAACTTCAAAAAAGGGAGATTCCCAATTCGCCCGAATACTTTTTATGTATGTTCATGTCAATATACCAAAATGTTACTTTGCGCAAAAATAAACCCTAATTAAATGAAGTTTTACATGGGACAACCACAACCACTCGTTGACAACCACTACCACCACCATCACCACTCGTTCAAGAAGCATCATTTTAAGATCTACCCATCACTTAAAATCGTAAAATAAATTATTTTTTAACAAAAACAAAAACCGACTTCTAACAACGAACTAAAAAGTGAAAAATAATTTTACAAAGATTTTATAATTTTGAAGTCGGTGCTCAGTAGAACAAACAGGCTTAGTAATTAGATATTGTAGTAAAGGTGTTGTATTAGCATTAGCTTGACACCGACTTCAAAATTATAAAATCTTTGTAAAATTATTTTTCACTTTTTAGTTCGTTGTTAGAAGTCGGTTTTTGTTTTTGTTAAAAATTAATTTATAGATGAACTTAATAATCCTTTAATTACATTAAAATCAATTGGACATCAATGATATTGAAGATATGAATATTCTGATTTTAATAACATTGAATTTGATTCATATATAATTCAATCTAATGAAAATTTAAATAATTTTCGACTTTTAGATGTTGATAATCGAATTATTTTACCTATAAATAATCAAATTCGTATTTTAGTTACAGCTACAGATGTAATTCACTCTTGAACAATTCCATCATTAGGAGTAAAAATTGACGCTAATCCAGGACGATTAAATCAAACTAGATTTTTTATTAATCGTCCTGGAATTTATTATGGTCAATGTTCTGAAATTTGTGGGGCAAATCATAGTTTTATACCTATTGTTATTGAAAGAATCCCTATAAAAAACTTTATTAATTGAATTAATAATTATTCATTAGATGACTGAAAGCAAGTACTGGTCTCTTAAACCATTTTATAGTAAATTAGCATTTACTTCTAATGATAAAGAATTAGTTAATAAATAACATAAATATGTCAAATTTAAATTATTACTTTTTGTAATATTCTTTTATTCCTCAAATAATACCTATCAATTGAATAATTTCATTATTATTTTTTATTTCTATTTTTATTAGTTTTATAATTATAAATTATTTTATTTATAATTATAAAAATAATTTTAATTTTAAAAAAATTAATAAAAATAATTTCAAAAAAATTTTTTGAAAATGATAAATAATCTTTTTTCAATTTTTGATCCTTCAACAAATTTATTTAATTTCCCATTTAATTGAATTAGAACATTTATTGGATTATTATTTATTCCTTTATCTTTCTGATTTTTTCCTAATCGTCATTATTTATTATGAAATTTTATTTCTAATAAACTTCATAATGAATTTAAAACTTTATTAGAACCAAATAGAATTAATGGATCAACTTTTATTTTTATTTCATTATTCTTTTTTATTTTATTTAATATTTTTTTAGGTTTATTCCCATATATTTTTACTAGAACAAGTCATCTTAATGTATCCCTTTCATTATCTTTAACATTATGATTAAGATTTATAATTTATGGATGATTAAATAATACACAACATATATTTATTCATATAATTCCTCAGGGAACACCAACTATTTTAATACCTTTTATAGTACTAATTGAAACTATTAGTAATATTATTCGACCTGGAACTTTAGCAGTTCGATTAACAGCTAATATAATTGCAGGTCATTTACTTTTAACTTTATTAAGTAATACAGGTATTAAAATACTTAATTATTTATTAATTATTTTAATTATTGTTCAAATTTTATTATTAATTCTTGAATCTGCCGTAGCAATTATTCAATCTTATGTAATTTCTATTTTAAGAACTCTTTATTCTAGAGAAGTAAATTAATGTCTAATCATAATCATCCCTATCACTTAGTTGACTATAGACCTTGACCCTTAACAGGAGCTATTGGAGTAATAACCTTAGTAACTGGTTTAGTAAAATGATTTCATAATTTTAATATAAACTTATTATTTATTGGATATATTATCGTATTATTAACTATATTTCAATGATGACGAGATATTTGTCGAGAAAGAACATTCCAAGGAAAACATACTATTATAGTATCAAAAGGTTTACGGTGAGGAATAATTTTATTTATTATTTCTGAAATCTTTTTTTTCAAATAATTTGTTCTATTAATGGAGAAGCTCTATTTTGGTAATTTAAATTAGATCAGGTTGCCATTTCTAAAAAAAGGATATTCCTTTATAAATGGGGTTTAAATCCATTACATATAATCTGCCATATTAGAAATTTCTTAAAATAGGAAGTTCATTATAAGAATGTTCAGAAGGAGGTAAATTTTGATATCATTCAATAGAGGATGGTATATTTAATGAAAATAGGATTATTCGTTGATTAATTATTGATTCTCAAATAATAATAATAATTAAAATTATGGAAAATAATGAAATATATGAACCAAATGAAGAAATAATAGGCCTAGTGTCCGGGGAACCGGCAAGCCAGGCACGCACTGAGGAGGTGCGGGTAGCCGCAATGGAGTTGTGGGAAACTCGGCTGGCAACACCAACTGCCGGCCTGAGGACGATCGAGGCTGTTCGTCCAGTGTTCCGCCAGTGGTTAGCGCGGCGTCACGGCGTCCTAACCTTCCGCATGACACAAGTGCTCTCGGGGCATGGCTGCTTCGGGGGTTACTTGTGTCGGATCGCCGGGAGGGAGCCCGACGCTCGCTGCCACCACTGCGACGACTGCCTCGATGAGACGGCCCAGCACACGTTGGAGGTGTGCTCAGCCTGGGCGTCTCAACGTCGCGCTTTGCGCGACGTCATAGGGGACGACCTTTCCCTGCCGGCCGTGGTCAAGGCTATGGCCGGCAGCGAGACGTCGTGGGATGCGGTCTCATCCTTCTGCGAGGCAGTGGTGCTCGAGAAGGAGTCGGCGGAACGGGCGAGGGAGGCTTTTGCCGAAGTCGCCATCCGCCGTAAGAGACCGGGTCGCCGGAGGGCGGCACACGATCGCCGCCTTCCGCCCTAATGTGCTAGAGGGCGGTCAGCTTGGGGAAGCTGACCGCCTACCAACCTGGCCCGAGTAGGCGCGCACAGGTTGCTCCCGCGCGCTACTCCGAGCAGGCCGTCGAGGGTGCCCACACACCCTTGACTCCGCGACGTGCCTTGCAGGCTCCCGCCGCCGCGTTTCGCGGAAGACTCACGTCCCCGTGTCTCGCGGCCAGTGGCGGTCGAGGAGGAGCACCGTGAGGTTTTAGTGGGTATTGGGATTGGCCTTCAGCCGGTCCACGAGTCCCACATAACCCGCTCGAGTCCCCACTCGGGCCGGTATCCGTCAAAAGGCCTTGGTGAAAGTTCCTTTAAGGTTTCCCGATCTGCTGGCAACCTTCCTTATCACCGCTAGGCTGTCCACCACCTGATTTTGTAGGTCAGACGCAAGTATGGCTTCGTCCTGCTCTTTCTCGGATGGTAGAGACATGTCCGAGAGCCTGGAGCTAGCCCTGGCCAGTACGGCCGCAGCGCTGTCAGACACCTCCTGTTCTGACCTCAGCGGCAACTCCTTCCTTTCTGCCTCACCGAGACCTTTCCGTCTCCTCATGGCAACCACTTTTGGCGCCGGTCTATCTGGCTCTCCTTCACCAGAAGACCCCGACTGGTCGATCGGCTTCCGAGGCCTCTTCCGCCTGTCCTTCAGGTATTGTGCCCGTGTCCTTGACTTCTCCGACACCATCGACACAAAACTTTCAGTATCTGAGTCCTTTGACTCCAACACTCCCCACAACCGTCCATATGATGATCCGGACCCTCGTCTCGACCTGACACTATCGACAGTCGACATTCCGTCATCAACGTCCAATCTGGTCAGAACCACTCTCGGCTCCTTTCACACTCCTACGTTCTGGCCATCACCAACTGACCCCTCCGCAGCGACACTCGAAACAGACACTCTTCGAGACGCCGCAACAACACCAACAACTTCCTCCGCCTTAAGCACATCTACTCCTCCCTTCTCAGGCAACATCACATCGCCGCCCTTCTCGGGCTCAACACACTCCACCTCATCGTTTTGGTTTTTTGTTTTTAGAAATTCCATGTTGTTCCCACGAGTGTGGGGGAAAAACGGTCCATCCGAGCAGTGCCCCCTGTACTCGGATAAGCCTATTACGCCAGGGTGTCGGCCGGTACCCTGACGGGACCAGCAGTAGCAACTGATCTCCCCATCAGCCATAAACCCCTCGCGCTGCTTCGCCGCTTGGGTTGGGGTAATTTTTATAGAGGTTTTCTTCCTCACAGCCCGGCCGGTAAAGGCAAGGCCCTCGGTTCCACTCCTGATTACGAGACATGACCGCAACCAAGAGTGGAGTTCCGATATATTCGGCGCAGGCACATCATTGCACCTGCGTGGCGGTAGGGTGAGTACACACCACGCCCTCCGGTTCCTCACACTGTGACCTCTGCATGACAGAGGACACGCGGAGAACCACGTCGGATTATTAGCCAGCGAGCAATCATTACCCAAGGACGAATCCTGTGGACACCAATTACTCGCCGCCCAGGGTGCACCGACCCGCACACTGTTCGTCCCCCCCGAATGACAAGCATTCGAGAAAGGGCCAACAGCGAGCGAACACACGAGGAGGTTATCCGACCAAGCACCCCAACCTAACCTAACCTTTTTTTTTATTTTTTTTATTTTTAAATCCTTTTACGGATACCGGCCCGAGTGGGGACTCGAGCGGGTTATGTGGGACTCGTGGACCGGCTGAAGGCCAATCCCAATACCCACTAAAACCTCACGGTGCTCCTCCTCGACCGCCACTGGCCGCGAGACACGGGGACGTGAGTCTTCCGCGAAACGCGGCGGCGGGAGCCTGCAAGGCACGTCGCGGAGTCAAGGGTGTGTGGGCACCCTCGACGGCCTGCTCGGAGTAGCGCGCGGGAGCAACCTGTGCGCGCCTACTCGGGCCAGGTTGGTAGGCGGCCAGCTTCCCCAAGCTGAACGCCCTCTAGCACATTAGGGCGAAAGGCGGCGATCGTGTGCTGCCCTCCGGCGACCCGGTCTCTTACGGTGGATGGCGACTTCGGCAAAAGCCTCCCTCGCCCGTTCCGCCGACTCCTTCTCGAGCACCACTGCCTCGCAGAAGGATGAGACCGCATCCCACGACGTCTCGCTGCCGGCCATAGCCTTGACCACGGCTTGTCACGCCACTTACCGCCAGCACCTTCCCGCGCATTCCCGCGCGTTGGAAAAAATCGGTTTTCGCCACTTACCGCCGGCACCTTCCCGCGCATTCCCGCGGGTTGGAAAAAATCGGTTTTCGCCACTTACCGCCGGCACCTTACCGCGCATTCCCGCGGGTTGGAAAAAATCGGTTTTCGTCACTTACCGCCCGCACCTTCCCGCGCATTCCCGCGGGTTGGAAAAAATCGGTTTTCGCCACTTACCGCTGGCACCTTCCCGCGCATTCCCGCGGGTTGGAAAAAATCGGTTTTCGTCACTTACCGCCCGCACCTTCCCGCGCATTCCCGCGGGTTGGAAAAAATCGGTTTTCGCCACTTACCGCTGGCACCTTCCCGCGCATTCCCGCGGGTTGGAAAAAATCGGTTTTCGTCACTTACCGCCCGCACCTTCCCGCGCATTCCCGCGGGTTGGAAAAAATCGGTTTTCGCCACTTACCGCCGGCACCTTCCCGCGCATTCCCGCGGGTTGGAAAAAATCGGTTTTCGTCACTTAACGCCCGCACCTTCCCGCGGGTTGGAAAAAATCGGTTTTCGCCACTTACCGCCGGCACCTTCCCGCGCATTCCCGCGGGTTGTATACCACCTTGAAGGCCCCTCGGAGGCCGAACGATCGACACCAGTTTCAACTGAATCCGAGCGGGGAAAACTGAAAAAATCGGTTTTCGTCACTTACCGCCCGCACCTTCCCGCACATTCCTGCGGGTTGGAAAAAATCTGTTTTCGCCACTTACCGCCGGCACCTTCCCGCGCATTCCCGCGGGTTGTATACCACCTTGAAGGCCCCTCGGAGGCCGAACGATCGACACCAGTTTCAACTGAATCCGAGCGGGGAAAACTGAAAAAATCGGTTTTCGCCACTTACCGCCCGCACCTTCCCGCGCATTCCCGCGGGTTGTATACCACCTTGAAGGCCCCTCGAAGCTCGAACGATCGACACCAGTTTCAACTGAATCCGAGCGGGGAAAACTGAAAAAATCGGTTTTTTCCACTTACCGCCCGCACCTTCCCGCGCATTCCCGCGGGTTGTATACCACCTTGAAGGCCCCTCGGAGCCCGAACGATCGACACCAGTTTCAACTGAATCCGAGCGGGGAAAACTGAAAAAATAGGTTTTCGTCACTTACCGCCGGCACCTTCCCGCACATTCCCGCGGGTTGTATACCACCTTGAAGGCCCCTCGGAGCCCGAACGATCGACACCAGTTTCCACTGAATCCGATTGGGGAAAAGTGAAAAAATCGGTTTTCGCCACTTACCGCCCGCACCTTCCCGCGCATTCCCGCGGGTTGTATACCACCTTGAAGGCCCCTCGGAGCCCGAACGATCGACACCAGTTTCAACTGAATCCGAGCGGGGAAAACTGAAAAAATCGGTTTTCGCCACTTACCGCCCGCACCTTCCCGCGCATTCCCGCGGGTTGTATACCAACTTGAAGGCCCCTCGGAGCCCGAACGATCGACACCAGTTTCAACTGAATCCGAGCGGGGAAAACTGAAAAAATCGGTTTTCGCCACTAACCGCCGGCACCTTCCCGCGCATTCCCGCGGGTTGTATACCACCTTGAAGGCCCCTCGAAGCCCGAACGATCGACACCAGTTTCAACTGAATCTGAGCGGGGAAAACTGAAAAAAATCGGTTTTTTCCACTTACCGCCCGCACCTTCCCGCGCATTCCCGCGGGTTGTATACCACCTTGAAGGCCCCTCGGAGCCCGAACGATCGACACCAGTTTCAACTGAATCCGAGCGGGGAAAACTGAAAAAATCGGTTTTCGCCACTTACCGCCATCGACACCAGTTTCAACTGAATCCGAGCGGGGAAAACTGAAAAAATCGGTTTTCGCCACTTACTGCCGGCACCTTCCCGCGCATTCCCACGGGTTGTATACCACCTTGAAGGCCCCTCGGAGCCCGAACGATCGACACCAGTTTCAACTGAATCCGAGCGGGGAAAACTGAAAAAATAGGTTTTCGTCACTTACCGCCGGCACCTTCCCGCACATTCCCGCGGGTTGTATACCACCTTGAAGGCCCCTCGGAGCCCGAACGATCGACACTAGTTTCAACTGAATCCGAGCGGGGAAAAGTGAAAAAATCGGTTTTCGCCACTTACCGCCCGCACCTTCACCTCCCAACTTCGGGTTGTATACCACCTTGAAGGCCCCTCGGAGCCCGAACGATCGACACCAGTTTCAACTGAATCCGAGCGGTGAAAACTGAAAAAATTTGTATGGCTCGTAGTATAGTTGAGTTGAGATATAAACCACAGGATTAGCGAGTAAATCGTTTATTACTTAAGTTACAAAGTTTAAGTTGGATGCCAATCCGCGGTGAGAGCCGCCCGTCAACTGCGATGTTAATTATACGACTATTAATTTAAATATATTTTGTTCTAATGCGTCCAAAACCAGGTCGCGTCGTCAGCTATATAAAAATCTGTACGTGAACCGTACATGCTCCCGAGACAAGATACAAAAGATACAAATGGTGGATGGGCATCCAGTACAGCAAAACATATACAAAAGAAAATACGTTTGAAATAAAGTTTAAAAGAATAAAAGTTTAAAAGAATAAAAATTAAAAATAATTAATATGATTAGAAATACATCAAGAAAAAAATCACTTTGACATATCTTCAAAAGTAAATATTTTCGGAAGCTCCAGCGGTGTAGAATGCGTTGTTCGTCTTTCTCGCATTTCGATTTCTTCCTTACACTCTTTCGGTTCCTCGAACAATAGTGTTTCCTTAGCTTTCCTTTCCTTCTTTAGTTTCGTAATCCATCTTTTTATTATGAAATAAAATAGAAACGTAGCGATCGCTCCCAACAGCAAAGAAGTTACTGAGTAAAAGTATATATCGTGAGATGTGAAATTTGAGGTCACGGGCAAAGTTTCTTGCTGCTTTTGATAAGCTACTTGTCGTTCGACTTTTTTAAAATCTGTAGCTGGAATATCTAATTCCGTGATGTTCAACTGCACGGTCTTCCAACTAAGATTAAATATGTTGTTAATAGTGGAGTTTAGAGTAGGAATGGTAATATTTGCATTCATGTTCAATTTGCTTCCGAGGTGATTATACGTAAACAAAGTCGCGTGTTTTATCTGTAGTAAGCATTTAGGCTTCATTACGATGACTCCCGTCCCGTCAATGACCGCCGCCGCCGGCGTAACGTGATCGCCGCATATGACGCGCATCAGCTGTTTGTCTCACAATGTAAATAGCCAGACATTCGGTCTGTGTAGTTTTATCCACGTTTCTTTGCATTTTGTGTCCTCGATGACACACGATAATGATGTTTGTTGACTGAATACTTTCGCTTCACAGGGTGCATCCTTATTTTGTAAGCTGTATACAGGCTGGCTCGCAATACACGTGAATTCGTCTTCTCCGTAAGACGTGCAATGCTGTATATCTTGTTCTTTCAGCGTTATATATAAGTTTTTTACCAAGTTAATTGCGATGAAATCTGAGAAGATTTGTACCATTTTTAAACGACCTTCTCTTAGAAATGGAATAGGTATTATTCGATATATTCTGTAATTGTCATCACTCAGCAACGGAATGTGCAATTCAAAAAGTAAATAATTATCTGTGATTCGAGCCTTCACATGAATTAACTGGAAAATAGCTTGAAAATCTCGTTGTATATCCTTTATCGGTAAAGATAATCCTTGAGGTAATTTTCCAGATATAATGTTCAGTTGTTCGATCAGTTGAGACACGGGAAACAGATGCGTGTCGAGATGACCCTTGTAGATGTCCGCGAGAGCATTCATGAGTAGTTCTTGAATTCGATGTAATTCGGTTAAAATTAAAGATGACGTCACCGCAGCGGAATTGATATCATTTATTGTGTACAATATATGTGCTCTATTTTCAATTTTTGTAATAGCGCTGCAAGTTTGATTCATGTAGGCATTTATTGCTTGGAATTGTTTATCAATAAATGCAGTATTTCTTTTCACTAAGTTATTTTCGGCTTCAATAATAAGTGTTTGGTTCTTTATAAGTTGTAATAGGTAATTATCGTTATTTTGTAAGTTTTCAATATCTCTTTCGTATTTTTGAGCAAAATCTGCGTCTAACACCCCAAAAAGTGTTCTTGCTAATTTTCCAACTCCATCGAAATAGCCTCTCTTCTGCCGTGAATGCGATGACAATAACATTGTATTATATTCAAGTAAATGATGCAATTCATGACGTAATTGATTGACGACTGCTTCGCATGGCTTATACTCATGTGATATTCTCTGACAAAGTCTGTCCATCTGGTCAATATGAATGTTAATTTTACTCGAAGCTTCCCAGTATGATGTTAAGTTATAATAAATCAAAAGCGTCCATTCGTCATGTGTTAACTGTAGTTTTCCTGCCTCGTCGAAATACATTGGATGGTTATTTTGTATGAATGTGACCTCAAAGTTATTATTTGTTGGTGCTGAATTTACAATTCCCATTGTAGTTATCATAGTCATAAGGAATAAAGACAATAAATTTGCTTTCTTTATTTTTGTACAACCTCGTTCTCGTTGTTTTTTTCAGCTCCTACAAAATTTGTACCATTGTCTGAGTACATCTGTTTTGGTGTACCCCTGCGTGCACACATTCTTTTGAAGGCGGCGAGAAATGCTTGCGTAGTTAAATCCGAAACTAATTCAAGATGCACAGCTTTTGTAACCATGCAAATAAAGATAGCTATGTAGGCTTTGCATGTTTTGACTCCTCTTCCTTTGTTAATCTTCACATCTACGTGCCCGGTGAAATCTACACCAGTGTTTGTAAAAGGTCTCGTTGGAATTACTCTCTCTTTCGGCAAGTCTCCCATAATTTGTTCGTTCCGATGGGTTTTGAAACGATGACATCTTACGCACTGACGTAATTCTTTCTTTACTGTCCTGTTACCCCCAATAATCCAGTATTTAAGACGTATATAAGCTAAAGTTAGCCGAGCGCCGCCATGAAGAGTATTGTGATGTGCCTCCTGGATAATAATCTCCGTTAATCTTCCTGTAGAGGGAAGAATAATTGGATGCTTTGTTTCAGGAGGTAAATATGCGTTGATAAGGCGCCCTTTGACGCGTAATAACCCCTTTGCATCGAGAAATGGAGTCAACTTCAATAAGTTACTTTTCGACGGTATTATTCTATTCTTCTCCAAGTGTTCAATTTCTTCTCCAAAATATTCCCGTTGCACATTTTTAATAATTATCTCCTCCGCTT
Source organism: Heliconius melpomene rosina (assembly GCF_056956725.1). Lineage (NCBI taxonomy): Eukaryota > Metazoa > Arthropoda > Insecta > Lepidoptera > Nymphalidae > Heliconius > Heliconius melpomene. The sequence continues at coordinate 362,710 of NW_028181879.1, read as the reverse complement.
CAATAATTTCTGTTGCAGTTAAACACATAATCCTATTTTTATTTTTGTCACAGTCGGCTAAGTTATAATTAAAGTTTATTGACTTCTTGCGAATATGAATATTTATTATTCGTATTATCCAGCCCAGTACTCGAATTACGCGCTTGTAGCTGCTATATTTGTGTAATATAATGTTTACGATTTCACATGTTTTGTAAATCACCACGCAGCATTTTGTTGAATGTTGGCCATTGTTTGTTAAGTAGGTCATGTCTTGACAATTTTTTATACTATATGTTTTTAACCAGGCTGGCCCTTCCCACCAAAGATTGAATTTCTGAAGTTGTGTTGGGTACAGCCCTCGAGTGGCACAGTCAGCAGGATTTTCTTCCGATTTCACATAAGTCCATCGATTAGGTGATATTATATTATTTATTTCGGACACTCTGTTTGCAATATATCGCTCCCATCTGTTAATATCTCCTTGTAGCCACGCTAATACAACCTTTGAATCGCTCCAACAATGTATTTCTAGTTGATGATCGAATAGCGTCTTCTTGACCTTATCTATAAGCTTGGCTAGTAATAAAGCTCCACAAAGCTCCATTCTCGGTAACGATATTTTCTTATTAAGCGGCGCGACTTTTGTTTTCGCAGTAATTATGGTAATAGCGTAGGTATCATTTATAAGTTTCACTCGACCATATATGACGCACGCGTACGCCTTTTCGCTGGCGTCGCAAAAACCCAAAATTTCGAGATTTCTATTTGCACATTGCAACCCTCTCGGTATAGAAATTTCACTTATTGATGGGAGGTCTCTTTTTATTGTCTCCCACTCCATAGTTAGTTCAGAGGGTAGAGGTCCATCCCAGTCGATTTTACTGATCCAGATTTTTTGAAACAGTAATTTTGCTTTTATAGTTACCGGTGACAAAAAACCAAGAGGGTCGTAAAGCTTGCTTATCTCACTTAATAAAATACGCTTCGTAAGGTTTTTCTTTTGAGGTAAACTCCAGCTGTAGGTAAAAGTATCGTGAGTTCGATTCCAGTTCATACCTAACATTTTTGTGTTTGAGCTTTGTTCTGGGTTAAAGTTAAAGTTATTTTCTATGCTTTTTTGGTCATCTCGCAAATCTTCCAATATAGTTTTTTCATTGCTTTTCCATTTTCTTAAGTTAAATCCTCCTTTTTTCAATAATTTAATTAAGTTAAAAATCAGTTGCTTCGCCTCTTCCATATTATTGTGTCCATAGACCAAGTCATCCATATAAAAATAGTTTTGTAAAATTTTTACAGCCTCCGGATAACTATCTTTCTCGTCTACTGCCAGCTGATGTAAAGTTCGCATTGCTAAGTAGGGTGCACTTTTCATTCCATAGGTTACAGTGCATAATTGCCACTCCTGGAGAGGCTGTTCTGGGGAAGATCTCCAAATTATAGTTTGTAAATTTTGTTGTTGTTCCTCTATCCAAATATTACGATACATTTTTTCTATGTCCGCCGTAAAAACATATTTAAAAGTTCTCCAATTAATAAGTAGGGTGAACATATATTTTTGTAAGTTAGGACCGGAGTACATTAAATCGTTGAGGCTGCTGTTATTCTTCGTTTTATACGATGCGTTAAAAACTACCCTTAATTTTGTAGTGGTGGACTCCGCCCTCAGCACGCCGTGGTGAGGTAAGTAGACTTGACTCTTACTCCTCGTTTCTTCAGTTATAGGTTTCATATGACCCAGTGCAATGTAATCGTTCATAAAGTGTTTATATTCCTTAGATAAGTCGGAATTCCTCATCATTTTTCTTTCGAGTTGTAAAAATTGCGCTTGAGCCTGTGGCCTTGTAGCTCCTAAACACGTGTCATTAGTTAGTTTCATAGGCATCTGAACCACGTATTTTCCGTCGTCCAATCTTCTAGTAGTTGAGTTGTAAAATTCTTCACAGTATTGCTCTTCGTTTGTTAAAGTAGTTGAATGAGTGATTTCTTCAGTTTCCCAAAAACGTGACATATTCTCAAGGTCATTAAGTGTCACACAACAGTTAAAAGTCTTTACATTTCCACATAAAATCCAACCCACTTTAGTTTGTTGAGCCACAGGGAAATCCTTGTCCCCCCGTATGACTCCATTTAATAAAAGTTCTGAATATATGTCGGCACCTAACAGTAAGTCGATCTGGCCCGACATATTGAAATGTGGATCGGCTAGTTTTAAGTTTTGTATATAATTCCAATTTTCTATTGAAAAAGATGAAGTTGGTAGCTTGTTTATAAGTTTTTTCATAATTAACGTTTGTATGTTGAATTCGTATTCCGAATTAATCGATTTGCATTCTAAGTTAATAGAACCTTTGCAATTACCGGAAAAAATCGGTTTTCGCCACTTACCGCCCGCACCTTCCCGCGCATTCCCGCGTGTTGTATACCACCTTGAAGGCCCCTCGAAGCCCGAACGATCGACACCAGTTTCAACTGAATCCGAGCGGGGAAAACTGAAAAAATCGGTTTTTTCCACTTACCGCCCGCACCTTCCCGCGCATTACCGCGGGTTGTATACCACCTTGAAGGCCCCTCGGAGCCCGAACGATCGACACCAGTTTCAACTGAATCCGAGCGGGGAAAAGTGAAAAAATCGGTTTTCGTCACTTACCGCCGGCACCTTCCCGCACATTCCCGCGGGTTGTATACCACCTTGAAGGCCCCTCGGAGCCCGAACGATCGACACCAGTTTCAACTGAATCCGAGCGGGGAAAACTGAAAAAATAGGTTTTCGTCACTTACCGCCGGCACCTTCCCGCACATTCCCGCGGGTTGTATACCACCTTGAAGGCCCCTCGGAGCCCGAACGATCGACACTAGTTTCAACTGAATCCGAGCGGGGAAAAGTGAAAAAATCGGTTTTCGCCACTTACCGCCCGCACCTTCACCTCCCAACTTCGGGTTGTATACCACCTTGAAGGCCCCTCGGAGCCCGAACGATCGACACCAGTTTCAACTGAATCCGAGCGGTGAAAACTGAAAAAATTTGTATGGCTCGTAGTATAGTTGAGTTGAGATATAAACCACAGGATTAGCGAGTAAATCGTTTATTACTTAAGTTACAAAGTTTAAGTTGGATGCCAATCCGCGGTGAGAGCCGCCCGTCAACTGCGATGTTAATTATACGACTATTAATTTAAATATATTTTGTTCTAATGCGTCCAAAACCAGGTCGCGTCGTCAGCTATATAAAAATCTGTACGTGAACCGTACATGCTCCCGAGACAAGATACAAAAGATACAAATGGTGGATGGGCATCCAGTACAGCAAAACATATACAAAAGAAAATACGTTTGAAATAAAGTTTAAAAGAATAAAAGTTTAAAAGAATAAAAATTAAAAATAATTAATATGATTAGAAATACATCAAGAAAAAAATCACTTTGACATATCTTCAAAAGTAAATATTTTCGGAAGCTCCAGCGGTGTAGAATGCGTTGTTCGTCTTTCTCGCATTTCGATTTCTTCCTTACACTCTTTCGGTTCCTCGAACAATAGTGTTTCCTTAGCTTTCCTTTCCTTCTTTAGTTTCGTAATCCATCTTTTTATTATGAAATAAAATAGAAACGTAGCGATCGCTCCCAACAGCAAAGAAGTTACTGAGTAAAAGTATATATCGTGAGATGTGAAATTTGAGGTCACGGGCAAAGTTTCTTGCTGCTTTTGATAAGCTACTTGTCGTTCGACTTTTTTAAAATCTGTAGCTGGAATATCTAATTCCGTGATGTTCAACTGCACGGTCTTCCAACTAAGATTAAATATGTTGTTAATAGTGGAGTTTAGAGTAGGAATGGTAATATTTGCATTCATGTTCAATTTGCTTCCGAGGTGATTATACGTAAACAAAGTCGCGTGTTTTATCTGTAGTAAGCATTTAGGCTTCATTACGATGACTCCCGTCCCGTCAATGACCGCCGCCGCCGGCGTAACGTGATCGCCGCATATGACGCGCATCAGCTGTTTGTCTCACAATGTAAATAGCCAGACATTCGGTCTGTGTAGTTTTATCCACGTTTCTTTGCATTTTGTGTCCTCGATGACACACGATAATGATGTTTGTTGACTGAATACTTTCGCTTCACAGGGTGCATCCTTATTTTGTAAGCTGTATACAGGCTGGCTCGCAATACACGTGAATTCGTCTTCTCCGTAAGACGTGCAATGCTGTATATCTTGTTCTTTCAGCGTTATATATAAGTTTTTTACCAAGTTAATTGCGATGAAATCTGAGAAGATTTGTACCATTTTTAAACGACCTTCTCTTAGAAATGGAATAGGTATTATTCGATATATTCTGTAATTGTCATCACTCAGCAACGGAATGTGCAATTCAAAAAGTAAATAATTATCTGTGATTCGAGCCTTCACATGAATTAACTGGAAAATAGCTTGAAAATCTCGTTGTATATCCTTTATCGGTAAAGATAATCCTTGAGGTAATTTTCCAGATATAATGTTCAGTTGTTCGATCAGTTGAGACACGGGAAACAGATGCGTGTCGAGATGACCCTTGTAGATGTCCGCGAGAGCATTCATGAGTAGTTCTTGAATTCGATGTAATTCGGTTAAAATTAAAGATGACGTCACCGCAGCGGAATTGATATCATTTATTGTGTACAATATATGTGCTCTATTTTCAATTTTTGTAATAGCGCTGCAAGTTTGATTCATGTAGGCATTTATTGCTTGGAATTGTTTATCAATAAATGCAGTATTTCTTTTCACTAAGTTATTTTCGGCTTCAATAATAAGTGTTTGGTTCTTTATAAGTTGTAATAGGTAATTATCGTTATTTTGTAAGTTTTCAATATCTCTTTCGTATTTTTGAGCAAAATCTGCGTCTAACACCCCAAAAAGTGTTCTTGCTAATTTTCCAACTCCATCGAAATAGCCTCTCTTCTGCCGTGAATGCGATGACAATAACATTGTATTATATTCAAGTAAATGATGCAATTCATGACGTAATTGATTGACGACTGCTTCGCATGGCTTATACTCATGTGATATTCTCTGACAAAGTCTGTCCATCTGGTCAATATGAATGTTAATTTTACTCGAAGCTTCCCAGTATGATGTTAAGTTATAATAAATCAAAAGCGTCCATTCGTCATGTGTTAACTGTAGTTTTCCTGCCTCGTCGAAATACATTGGATGGTTATTTTGTATGAATGTGACCTCAAAGTTATTATTTGTTGGTGCTGAATTTACAATTCCCATTGTAGTTATCATAGTCATAAGGAATAAAGACAATAAATTTGCTTTCTTTATTTTTGTACAACCTCGTTCTCGTTGTTTTTTAAGATTTTCGGTTTGTATTTCTTCTTTGTTACGTAAATTTGTTTGCTGCGGCAATGGTGACAGTTTTGTTATAGGTCGTTTCAGTAACCCCTTTTTTGTTTTAATGGTGACTACTCGGACCCTGTCGTCAGCGCCTTTATGTAGCTCTATAACTCTTCCCATGGCCCATCTTCCAGGAGGTACGTGTTCATCCTTCACCAGCACCAGATTTCCTTTCTCTAAATTTTCTCTAGTTTGTTTCCACTTGCTCCTTACTTGCAGTTGATGTATATATTCATTTGACCAGCGTTTCCATATGTGTAAGTTCATTTGTTCTATCAATCTCCATCTATTTCTTAAGTCAATTTGATTAAGGTTTTCTTCTTCATGTGGTGGAGATAATAAGGAACCACCGATGAGAAAATGACCCGGAGTGAGATATTCCAGGTCTTCCACGTCTTCCGTTAATGGACAAAGCGGGCGTGAATTTAAACAGGCCTCAATTTGAGTTAGTAAGGTATAAAATTGTTCATAAGTCAGCTTCTGCTCTCCTAGAACTCGTTTTAAATGATATTTCATTGATTTAACGGCAGCTTCCCAAAGGCCACCAGCTGTTGGCCAAAAAGGTGCGTTAAAATGCCATTGAATCTTCATGTTACTCATTTCATCATAAAATTCAGATGAACGGAAAGTGTAGGTTCGATCAAATTTTTCTTGAAGTAGTTTAGCAGCTCCTACAAAATTTGTACCATTGTCTGAGTACATCTGTTTTGGTGTACCCCTGCGTGCACACATTCTTTTGAAGGCGGCGAGAAATGCTTGCGTAGTTAAATCCGAAACTAATTCAAGATGCACAGCTTTTGTAACCATGCAAATAAAGATAGCTATGTAGGCTTTGCATGTTTTGACTCCTCTTCCTTTGTTAATCTTCACATCTACGTGCCCGGTGAAATCTACACCAGTGTTTGTAAAAGGTCTCGTTGGAATTACTCTCTCTTTCGGCAAGTCTCCCATAATTTGTTCGTTCCGATGGGTTTTGAAACGATGACATCTTACGCACTGACGTAATTCTTTCTTTACTGTCCTGTTACCCCCAATAATCCAGTATTTAAGACGTATATAAGCTAAAGTTAGCCGAGCGCCGCCATGAAGAGTATTGTGATGTGCCTCCTGGATAATAATCTCCGTTAATCTTCCTGTAGAGGGAAGAATAATTGGATGCTTTGTTTCAGGAGGTAAATATGCGTTGATAAGGCGCCCTTTGACGCGTAATAACCCCTTTGCATCGAGAAATGGAGTCAACTTCAATAAGTTACTTTTCGACGGTATTATTCTATTCTTCTCCAAGTGTTCAATTTCTTCTCCAAAATATTCCCGTTGCACATTTTTAATAATTATCTCCTCCGCTTCAATAATTTCTGTTGCAGTTAAACACATAATCCTATTTTTATTTTTGTCACAGTCGGCTAAGTTATAATTAAAGTTTATTGACTTCTTGCGAATATGAATATTTATTATTCGTATTATCCAGCCCAGTACTCGAATTACGCGCTTGTAGCTGCTATATTTGTGTAATATAATGTTTACGATTTCACATGTTTTGTAAATCACCACGCAGCATTTTGTTGAATGTTGGCCATTGTTTGTTAAGTAGGTCATGTCTTGACAATTTTTTATACTATATGTTTTTAACCAGGCTGGCCCTTCCCACCAAAGATTGAATTTCTGAAGTTGTGTTGGGTACAGCCCTCGAGTGGCACAGTCAGCAGGATTTTCTTCCGATTTCACATAAGTCCATCGATTAGGTGATATTATATTATTTATTTCGGACACTCTGTTTGCAATATATCGCTCCCATCTGTTAATATCTCCTTGTAGCCACGCTAATACAACCTTTGAATCGCTCCAACAATGTATTTCTAGTTGATGATCGAATAGCGTCTTCTTGACCTTATCTATAAGCTTGGCTAGTAATAAAGCTCCACAAAGCTCCATTCTCGGTAACGATATTTTCTTATTAAGCGGCGCGACTTTTGTTTTCGCAGTAATTATGGTAATAGCGTAGGTATCATTTATAAGTTTCATTCGACCATATATGACGCACGCGTACGCCTTTTCGCTGGCGTCGCAAAAACCCAAAATTTCGAGATTTCTATTTGCACATTGCAACCCTCTCGGTATAGAAATTTCACTTATTGATGGGAGGTCTCTTTTTATTGTCTCCCACTCCATAGTTAGTTCAGAGGGTAGAGGTCCATCCCAGTCGATTTTACTGATCCAGATTTTTTGAAACAGTAATTTTGCTTTTATAGTTACCGGTGACAAAAAACCAAGAGGGTCGTAAAGCTTGCTTATCTCACTTAATAAAATACGCTTCGTAAGGTTTTTCTTTTGAGGTAAACTCCAGCTGTAGGTAAAAGTATCGTGAGTTCGATTCCAGTTCATACCTAACATTTTTGTGTTTGAGCTTTGTTCTGGGTTAAAGTTAAAGTTATTTTCTATGCTTTTTTGGTCATCTCGCAAATCTTCCAATATAGTTTTTTCATTGCTTTTCCATTTTCTTAAGTTAAATCCTCCTTTTTTCAATAATTTAATTAAGTTAAAAATCAGTTGCTTCGCCTCTTCCATATTATTGTGTCCATAGACCAAGTCATCCATATAAAAATAGTTTTGTAAAATTTTTACAGCCTCCGGATAACTATCTTTCTCGTCTACTGCCAGCTGATGTAAAGTTCGCATTGCTAAGTAGGGTGCACTTTTCATTCCATAGGTTACAGTGCATAATTGCCACTCCTGGAGAGGCTGTTCTGGGGAAGATCTCCAAATTATAGTTTGTAAATTTTGTTGTTGTTCCTCTATCCAAATATTACGATACATTTTTTCTATGTCCGCCGTAAAAACATATTTAAAAGTTCTCCAATTAATAAGTAGGGTGAACATATATTTTTGTAAGTTAGGACCGGAGTACATTAAATCGTTGAGGCTGCTGTTATTCTTCGTTTTATACGATGCGTTAAAAACTACCCTTAATTTTGTAGTGGTGGACTCCGCCCTCAGCACGCCGTGGTGAGGTAAGTAGACTTGACTCTTACTCCTCGTTTCTTCAGTTATAGGTTTCATATGACCCAGTGCAATGTAATCGTTCATAAAGTGTTTATATTCCTTAGATAAGTCGGAATTCCTCATCATTTTTCTTTCGAGTTGTAAAAATTGCGCTTGAGCCTGTGGCCTTGTAGCTCCTAAACACGTGTCATTAGTTAGTTTCATAGGCATCTGAACCACGTATTTTCCGTCGTCCAATCTTCTAGTAGTTGAGTTGTAAAATTCTTCACAGTATTGCTCTTCGTTTGTTAAAGTAGTTGAATGAGTGATTTCTTCAGTTTCCCAAAAACGTGACATATTCTCAAGGTCATTAAGTGTCACACAACAGTTAAAAGTCTTTACATTTCCACATAAAATCCAACCCACTTTAGTTTGTTGAGCCACAGGGAAATCCTTGTCCCCCCGTATGACTCCATTTAATAAAAGTTCTGAATATATGTCGGCACCTAACAGTAAGTCGATCTGGCCCGACATATTGAAATGTGGATCGGCTAGTTTTAAGTTTTGTATATAATTCCAATTTTCTATTGAAAAAGATGAAGTTGGTAGCTTGTTTATAAGTTTTTTCATAATTAACGTTTGTATGTTGAATTCGTATTCCGAATTAATCGATTTGCATTCTAAGTTAATAGAACCTTTGCAATTACCGGACAATGACCCGATACCTGACACGACAGCGCTCATTTTTCGCCGCGGTAATCTGAGAAGTTGTGCGGCATGCTCCGTAATAAGGCTAACTTGTGAACCTTGATCAAGTAAACCTCTTATGTTGATATAATTTCCATCGATCGTCTTCACTTTTAAAAGTACAGTCGCTAACAAAACTTCTTTTTCCTCATTAGTAATATTGTTCACAGCATGTGATGTAGATGAAGTCGATAGTGATTTATTTATTCGGTGCTCGCTGCTGCTAGGTTGCTGAGGTTCCACATCATGCATGAGAGTATGATGTGACATATCACATTTTTTGCACCTTTTTTGCGAAAAACATCGCTGTTCTCCATGACTGTACAAACAATTCGGACAAACACGTAAATTGCTTACTGTGTTTTTGCGTGCATTTCCATTCATTGCAAGAAATTTGTCACAGTTCATCAACACATGGTTTCTTTTGCAAAGCGGGCAGATTTTTGTTGTGGCGAAGTGTGTATTTGCCGTCTTTTGAAACTTATTAAAGTACGATGACCTCGGCGTATGATATTTATAATTATTATTGCGATTTGTTGATATATTACTGAAGTATTTATTTGGCGGTGTATATTTATTTGACGATGATTTTTGATGATTACTTCCTTGTAATGCTTCCAAAGCCATAAATTTCGATTCTAAAAAGTTTGTAAATTCTTCTAAATTTGGAAAATCTCTCGGTTTCTTGAGGTCTTTGATGTATTCGTTGTAGGTTGATTTGTCCAGCTTTTGCATCAATAAATGAACAATAATCGGATCCCAATTGGTTATATCCAAACCAATATTACTAAGCCCGTTTAAACATTCTAGCATGACGTCATGTAATTTTCTTATGCTGGCCGCGCTTGCTTCTTGTATTGAATTTTGGTTCAATAATGTATTTATGTAAGATGTAAATAAAAGCTTTTTGTTGTCATAGCGATGAGTAAGAATCTCCCAGCAAGATGTGTAGTTTTCAGCACTGATCCCGAGATGTTGAACTAGTTTCTCCGCTTCGCCCTTGAGTTTAGTTTTAAGATGTTGCATTTTTTGAGCATTAGACAACATGGGATTGTTATGCACGCTTTCGACGTAAAGATCTTTAAATGTTAACCACTGGTTATAGTTACCATAAAAATCCGGTATAATAATTTTCGGTGTAGCCCTTTCGTAGTGTGAGTTGTTCCAGATATTATTTTGCAGCTTCTTACGTAGATTATCGTATATATTTTCTATATTTTCATATTTTTCTCTGTAAGTTGAATCTTCATCCCTTGATATATAGTCGAGCTCCCAGTTAGTTTTTTCGATTTGATCCCATTTTATTTTCAATATGTTTAAGTTATCTTCGAGTTCCCATTTTTCCCTCATTGCATCACAGTTAATTTTCCCCACAGTCCGCTCGAAAGCTCGAAAGTTACAGAATTGTTGCCGTAAAAGATCTTGTTGTTTTTCAGTTGACTCGTTGGTTTCCCGCGGAGATGCGTGAAATTTAATATCTTCGAAATAAAATTTCGACTTGCTCTCTTTGCTCTTTTCAGGTGACGCCGAAGGAGTATTTTGAACCTTACTTGTAGATGCCGATGGTAGCTCCGACTTTCTCTTCAGTATGTCTTGCAAAATATCTTCGTACATCCTCTTCGTTTTGTTGAAAACATCATCGTTGAAGTATTGAATATCCGTTGTTTCACTTTTTTCCAGTAGCTGATGATTGTATACAAATTTCTCCCAGTTTGAGTTCAGACGAGAAAGACGATCTTCTAAGTAAGCCAAAGTCTTCCTGCTTGCACTATCTTTCTTATAGTTGTTGTTTATTTGCTTCAGTTCTCCAAAAATAATTTCTTGGCGGCTAATGATGTCCTGGACGTTCTGAGCCATTGTTGTTTGCAGTTGTAGATAAGTTATAAAGTATTAAGTTAAGTTTGTTGTTGATACCGTAGAACTGTTTCGTCACAGTGTAGTTAGTTCAGTTTAATCCCGAAATTTTCCCGCAGATCTTGATTTCACGAAGGTCTCCTTTTCACCAAATTTTATAAGCTCGAAGGATTAATTTCGCGATTTTGAAGCTTGAAGGACCAAATTCCGAGATCTTGTAACTCGAAGGACCAAATTTATGTATGGCTCGTAGTATAGTTGAGTTGAGATATAAACCACAGGATTAGCGAGTAAATCGTTTATTACTTAAGTTACAAAGTTTAAGTTGGATGCCAATCCGCGGTGAGAGCCGCCCGTCAACTGCGATGTTAATTATACGACTATTAATTTAAATATATTTTGTTCTAATGCGTCCAAAACCAGGTCGCGTCGTCAGCTATATAAAAATCTGTACGTGAACCGTACAAAATTGGTTTTCGCCACTAACCGCCGGCACCTTCCCGCGCATTCCCGCGGGTTGTATACCACCTTGAAGGCCCCTCGAAGCCCGAACGATCGACACCATTTTCAACTGAATCCGAGCGGGGAAAACTGAAAAAATCGGTTTTTTCCACTTACCGCCCGCACCTTCCCGCGCATTCCCGCGGGTTGTATACCACCTTGAAGGCCCCTCGGAGCCCGAACGATCGACACCAGTTTCAACTGAATCCGAGCGGGGAAAACTGAAAAAATAGGTTTTCGTCACTTACCGCCGGCACCTTCCCGCGCATTCCCGCGGGTTGTATACCACCTTGAAGGCCCCTCGGAGCCCGAACGATCGACACCAGTTTCAACTGAATCCGAGCGGGGAAAACTGAAAAAATAGGTTTTCGTCACTTACCGCCGGCACCTTCCCGCGCATTCCCGCGGGTTGTATACCACCTTGAAGGCCCCTCGGAGCCCGAACGATCGACACCAGTTTCAACTGAATCCGAGCGGGGAAAACTGAAAAAATAGGTTTTCGTCACTTACCGCCGGCACCTTCTCGCACATTCCCGCGGGTTGTATACCACCTTGAAAACCCCTCGAAGCCCGAACGATCGACACCAGTTTCAACTGAATCCGAGCGGGGAAAACTGAAAAAATAGGTTTTCGTCACTTACCGCCGGCACCTTCCCGCGCATTCCCGCGGGTTGTATACCACCTTGAAGGCCCCTCGGAGCCCGAACGATCGACACCAGTTTCAACTGAATCCGAGCGGGGAAAACTGAAAAAATAGGTTTTCGTCACTTACCGCCGGCACCTTCTCGCACATTCCCAGACACCAGTTTCAACTGAATCCGAGCGGGGAAAAGTGAAAAAATCGGTTTTCGCCACTTACCGCCCGCACCTTCACCTTCCAACTTCGGGTTGTATACCACCTTGAAGGCCCCTCGGAGCCCGAACGATCGACACCAGTTTCAACTGAATCCGAGCGGGGAAAACTGAAAAAATAGGTTTTCGTCACTTACCGCCGGCACCTTCCCGCACATTCCCGCGGGTTGTATACCACCTTGAAGGCCCCTCGGAGCCCGAACGATCGACACCAGTTTCAACTGAATCCGAGCGGGGAAAACTGAAAAAATCGGTTTTCGCCACTTACCGCCCGCACCTTCCCGCGCATTCCCGCGGGTTGTATACCACCTTGAAGGCCCCTCGGAGCCCGAACGATCGACACCAGTTTCAACTGAATCTGAGCGGGGAAAAGTGAAAAAATCGGTTTTCGCCACTTACCGCCCGCACCTTCACCTTCCAACTTCGGGTTGTATACCTCCTTGAAGGCCCCTCGGAGCCCGAACGATCGACACCAGTTTCAACTGAATCCGAGCGGGGAAAAGTGAAAAAATCGGTTTTCGCCACTTACCGCCCGCACCTTCACCTTCCAACTTCGGGTTGTATACCACCTTGAAGGCCCCTCGGAGCCCGAACGATCGACACCAGTTTCAACTGAATCCGAGCGGGGAAAACTGAAAAAATCGGTTTTCGCCACTTACCGCCCGCACCTTCCCGCGCATTCCCGCGGGTTGTATACCAACTTGAAGGCCCCTCGGAGCCCGAACGATCGACACCAGTTTCAACTGAATCCGAGCGGGGAAAACTGAAAAAATAGGTTTTCGTCACTTACCGCCGGCACCTTCCCGCGCATTCCCGCGGGTTGTATACCACCTTGAAGGCCCCTCGGAGCCCGAACGATCGACACCAGTTTCAACTGAATCCGAGCGGGGAAAACTGAAAAAATAGGTTTTCGTCACTTACCGCCGGCACCTTCTCGCACATTCCCGCGGGTTGTATACCACCTTGAAGGCCCCTCGAAGCCCGAACGATCGACACCAGTTTCAACTGAATCCGAGCGGGGAAAACTGAAAAAATCGGTTTTCGCCACTTACCGCCCGCACCTTCACCTTCCAACTTCGGGTTGTATACCACCTTGAAGGCCCCTCGGAGCCCGAACGATCGACACCAGTTTCAACTGAATCCGAGCGGGGAAAACTGAAAAAATAGGTTTTCGTCACTTACCGCCGGCACCTTCCCGCGCATTCCCGCGGGTTGTATACCACCTTGAAGGCCCCTCGGAGCCCGAACGATCGACACCAGTTTCAACTGAATCCGAGCGGGGAAAACTGAAAAAATAGGTTTTCGTCACTTACCGCCGGCACCTTCTCGCACATTCCCGCGGGTTGTATACCACCTTGAAAACCCCTCGAAGCCCGAACGATCGACACCAGTTTCAACTGAATCCGAGCGGGGAAAACTGAAAAAATAGGTTTTCGTCACTTACCGCCGGCACCTTCCCGCGCATTCCCGCGGGTTGTATACCACCTTGAAGGCCCCTCGGAGCCCGAACGATCGACACCAGTTTCAACTGAATCCGAGCGGGGAAAACTGAAAAAATAGGTTTTCGTCACTTACCGCCGGCACCTTCTCGCACATTCCCGCGGGTTGTATACCACCTTGAAGGCCCCTCGAAGCCCGAACGATCGACACCAGTTTCAACTGAATCCGAGCGGGGAAAAGTGAAAAAATCGGTTTTCGCCACTTACTGCCCGCACCTTCACCTTCCAACTTCGGGTTGTATACCACCTTGAAGGCCCCTCGGAGCCCGAACGATCGACACCAGTTTCAACTGAATCCGAGCGGGGAAAACTGAAAAAAATCGGTTTTCGCCACTAACCGCCGGCACCTTCCCGCGCATTCCCGTGGGTTGTATACCACCTTGAAGGCCCCTCGGAGCCCGAACGATCGACACCAGTTTCAACTGAATCCGAGCGGGGAAAACTGAAAAAATCGGTTTTCGCCACTTACCGCCCGCACCTTCCCGCGCATACCCGCGGGTTGTATACCAACTTGAAGGCCCCTCGGAGCCCGAACGATCGACACCAGTTTCAACTGAATCCGAGCGGGGAAAACTGAAAAAATCGGTTTTTTCCACTTACCGCCCGCACCTTCCCGCGCATTCCCGCGGGTTGTATACCACCTTGAAGGCCCCTCGGAGCCCGAACGATCGACACCAGTTTCAACTGAATCCGAGCGGGGAAAACTGAAAAAATCGGTTTTCGCCACTAACCGCCGGCACCTTCCCGCGCATTCCCGCGGGTTGTATACCACCTTGAAGGCCCCTCGAAGCCCGAACGATCGACACCAGTATCAACTGAATCCGAGCGGGGAAAACTGAAAAAATCGGTTTTTTCCACTTACCGCCCGCACCTTCCCGCGCATTACCCCGGTTGTATACCACCTTGAAGGCCCCTCGGAGCCCGAACGATCGACACCAGTTTCAACTGAATCCGAGCGGGGAAAAGTGAAAAAATCGGTTTTCGCCACTTACCGCCCGCACCTTCACCTCCCAACTTCGGGTTGTATACCACCTTGAAGGCCCCTCGGAGCCCGAACGATCGACACCAGTTTCAACTGAATCCGAGCGGGGAAAACTGAAAAAATCGGTTTTTTCCACTTACCGCCCGCACCTTCCCGCGCATTCCCGCGGGTTGTATACCACCTTGAAGGCCCCTCGAAGCCCGAACGATCGACACCAGTTTCAACTGAATCCGAGCGGGGAAAAGTGAAAAAATCGGTTTTCGCCACTTACCGCCCGCACCTTCACCTCCCAACTTCGGGTTGTATACCACCTTGAAGGCCCCTCGGAGCCCGAACGATCGACACCAGTTTCAACTGAATCCGAGCGGGGAAAACTGAAAAAATCGGTTTTTTCCACTTACCGCCCGCACCTTCCCGCGCATTCCCGCGGGTTGTATACCACCTTGAAGGCCCCTCGAAGCCCGAACGATCGACACCAGTTTCAACTGAATCCGAGCGGGGAAAAGTGAAAAAATCGGTTTTCGCCACTTACCGCCCGCACCTTCACCTTCCAACTTCGGGTTGTATACCACCTTGAAGGCCCCTCGGAGCCCGAACGATCGACACCAGTTTCAACTGAATCCGAGCGGGGAAAACTGAAAAAATAGGTTTTCGTCACTTACCGCCGGCACCTTCCCGCACATTCCCGCGGGTTGTATACCACCTTGAAGGCCCCTCGGAGCCCGAACGATCGACACCAGTTTCAACTGAATCTGAGCGGGGAAAAGTGAAAAAATCGGTTTTCGCCACTTACCGCCCGCACCTTCACCTTCCAACTTCGGTTTGTATACCACCTTGAAGGCCCCTCGGAGCCCGAACGATCGACACCAGTTTCAACTGAATCCGAGCGGGGAAAACTGAAAAAATCGGTTTTCACCACTTACCGCCCGCACCTTCCCGCGCATTCCCGCGGGTTGTATACCACCTTGAAGGCCCCTCGGAGCCCGAACGATCGACACCAGTTTCAACTGAATCTGAGCGGGGAAAAGTGAAAAAATCGGTTTTCGCCACTTACCGCCCGCACCTTCACCTTCCAACTTCGGGTTGTATACCTCCTTGAAGGCCCCTCGGAGCCCGAACGATCGACACCAGTTTCAACTGAATCCGAGCGGGGAAAAGTGAAAAAATCGGTTTTCGCCACTTACCGCCCGCACCTTCACCTTCCAACTTCGGGTTGTATACCACCTTGAAGGCCCCTCGGAGCCCGAACGATCGACACCAGTTTCAACTGAATCCGAGCGGGGAAAACTGAAAAAATCGGTTTTCGCCACTTACCGCCCGCACCTTCCCGCGCATTCCCGCGGGTTGTATACCAACTTGAAGGCCCCTCGGAGCCCGAACGATCAACACCAGTTTCAACTGAATCCGAGCGGGGAAAACTGAAAAAATAGGTTTTCGTCACTTACCGCCGGCACCTTCTCGCACATTCCCGCGGGTTGTATACCACCTTGAAGGCCCCTCGGAGCCCGAACGATCGACACCAGTTTCAACTGAATCCGAGCGGGGAAAAGTGAAAAAAATCGGTTTTCGCCACTTACCGCCCGCACCTTCACCTTCCAACTTCGGGTTGTATACCACCTTGAAGGCCCCTCGAAGCCCGAACGATCGACACCAGTTTCAACTGAATCCGAGCGGGGAAAAGTGAAAAAATCGGTTTTCGCCACTTACCGCCCGCACCTTCACCTTCCAACTTCGGGTTGTATACCACCTTGAAGGCCCCTCGGAGCCCGAACGATCGACACCAGTTTCAACTGAATCCGAGCGGGGAAAACTGAAAAAATCGGTTTTCGCCACTAACCGCCGGCACCTTCCCGCGCATTCCCGCGGGTTGTATACCACCTTGAAGGCCCCTCGAAGCCCGAACGATCGACACAAGTTTCAACTGAATCCGAGCGGGGAAAACTGAAAAAATCGGTTTTTTCCACTTACCGCCCGCACCTTCCCGCGCATTCCCGCGGGTTGTATACATCCTTGAAGGCCCCTCGGAGCCCGAACGATCGACACTAGTTTCAACTGAATCCGAGCGGGGAAAAGTGAAAAAATCGGTTTTCGCCACTTACCGCCCGCACCTTCACCTCCCAACTTCGGGTTGTATACCACCTTGAAGGCCCCTCGGAGCCCGAACGATCGACACCAGTTTCAACTGAATCCGAGCGGTGAAAACTGAAAAAATTGGTTTTCGCCACTAACCGCCGGCACCTTCCCGCGCATTCCCGCGGGTTGTATACCACCTTGAAGGCCCCTCGAAGCCCGAACGATCGACACCAGTTTCAACTGAATCCGAGCGGGGAAAACTGAAAAAATCGGTTTTTTCCACTTACCGCCCGCACCTTCCCGCGCATTCCCGCGGGTTGTATACCACCTTGAAGGCCCCTCGGAGCCCGAACGATCGACACCAGTTTCAACTGAATCCGAGCGGGGAAAACTGAAAAAATAGGTTTTCGTCACTTACCGCCGGCACCTTCCCGCGCATTCCCGCGGGTTGTATACCACCTTGAAGGCCCCTCGGAGCCCGAACGATCGACACCAGTTTCAACTGAATCCGAGCGGGGAAAACTGAAAAAATAGGTTTTCGTCACTTACCGCCGGCACCTTCCCGCGCATTCCCGCGGGTTGTATACCACCTTGAAGGCCCCTCGGAGCCCGAACGATCGACACCAGTTTCAACTGAATCCGAGCGGGGAAAACTGAAAAAATAGGTTTTCGTCACTTACCGCCGGCACCTTCTCGCACATTCCCGCGGGTTGTATACCACCTTGAAGGCCCCTCGAAGCCCGAACGATCGACACCAGTTTCAACTGAATCCGAGCGGGGAAAACTGAAAAAATAGGTTTTCGTCACTTACCGCCGGCACCTTCCCGCGCATTCCCGCGGGTTGTATACCACCTTGAAGGCCCCTCGGAGCCCGAACGATCGACACCAGTTTCAACTGAATCCGAGCGGGGAAAACTGAAAAAATAGGTTTTCGTCACTTACCGCCGGCACCTTCTCGCACATTCCCGCGGGTTGTATACCACCTTGAAGGCCCCTCGAAGCCCGAACGATCGACACCAGTTTCAACTGAATCCGAGCGGGGAAAAGTGAAAAAATCGGTTTTCGCCACTTACCGCCCGCACCTTCACCTTCCAACTTCGGGTTGTATACCACCTTGAAGGCCCCTCGGAGCCCGAACGATCGACACCAGTTTCAACTGAATCCGAGCGGGGAAAACTGAAAAAATCGGTTTTCGCCACTTACCGCCCGCACCTTCCCGCGCATTCCCGCGGGTTGTATACCACCTTGAAGGCCCCTCGAAGCCCGAACGATCGACACCAGTTTCAACTGAATCCGAGCGGGGAAAACTGAAAAAATCGGTTTTCGCCACTAACCGCCGGCACCTTCCCGCGCATTCCTGCGGGTTGTATACCACCTTGAAGGCCCCTCGGAGCCCGAACGATCGACACCAGTTTCAACTGAATCCGAGCGGGGAAAACTGAAAAAATCGGTTTTCGCCACTAACCGCCGGCACCTTCCCGCGCATTCCCGCGGGTTGTATACCACCTTGAAGGCCCCTCGAAGCCCGAACGATCGACACCAGTTTCAACTGAATCCGAGCGGGGAAAACTGAAAAAATCGGTTTACGCCACTTACCGCCCGCTCCTTCCCGCACCTTCCCGCGCATTCCCGCGGGTTGTATACCACCTTGAAGGCCCCTCGGAGCCCGAACGATCGACACCAGTTTCAACTGAATCCGAGCGGGGAAAACTGAAAAAATCGGTTTTCGCCACTTACCGCCCGCAGCTTCCCGCGCATTCCCGCGGGTTGTATACCACCTTGAAGGCCCCTCGGAGCCCGAACGATCGACACCAGTTTCAACTGAATTCGAGCGGGGAAAACTGAAAAAATCGGTTTTCGCCACTTACCGCCCGCACCTTCACCTTCCAACTTCGGTTTGTATACCACCTTGAAGGCCCCTCGGAGCCCGAACGATCGACACCAGTTTCAACTGAATCCGAGCGGGGAAAACTGAAAAAATCGGTTTTCGCCACTTACCGCCCGCACCTTCCCGCGCATTCCCGCGGGTTGTATACCACCTTGAAGGCCCCTCGGAGCCCGAACGATCGACACCAGTTTCAACTGAATCTGAGCGGGGAAAAGTGAAAAAATCGGTTTTCGCCACTTACCGCCCGCACCTTCACCTTCCAACTTCGGGTTGTATACCTCCTTGAAGGCCCCTCGGAGCCCGAACGATCGACACCAGTTTCAACTGAATCCGAGCGGGGAAAAGTGAAAAAATCGGTTTTCGCCACTTACCGCCCGCACCTTCACCTTCCAACTTCGGGTTGTATACCACCTTGAAGGCCCCTCGGAGCCCGAACGATCGACACCAGTTTCAACTGAATCCGAGCGGGGAAAACTGAAAAAATCGGTTTTCGCCACTTACCGCCCGCACCTTCCCGCGCATTCCCGCGGGTTGTATACCAACTTGAAGGCCCCTCGGAGCCCGAACGATCGACACCAGTTTCAACTGAATCCGAGCGGGGAAAACTGAAAAAATAGGTTTTCGTCACTTACCGCCGGCACCTTCTCGCACATTCCCGCGGGTTGTATACCACCTTGAAGGCCCCTCGGAGCCCGAACGATCGACACCAGTTTCAACTGAATCCGAGCGGGGAAAACTGAAAAAATAGGTTTTCGTCACTTACCGCCGGCACCTTCCCGCACATTCCCGCGGGTTGTATACCACCTTGAAGGCCCCTCGGAGCCCGAACGATCGACACCAGTTTCAACTGAATCTGAGCGGGGAAAAGTGAAAAAATCGGTTTTCGCCACTTACCGCCCGCACCTTCACCTTCCAACTTCGGTTTGTATACCACCTTGAAGGCCCCTCGGAGCCCGAACGATCGACACCAGTTTCAACTGAATCCGAGCGGGGAAAAGTGAAAAAATCGGTTTTTTCCACTTACCGCCCGCACCTTCCCGCGCATTCCCGCGGGTTGTATACCACCTTGAAGGCCCCTCGGAGCCCGAACGATCGACACCAGTTTCAACTGAATCCGAGCGGGGAAAACTGAAAAAATCGGTTTTCGCCACTAACCGCCGGCACCTTCCCGCGCATTCCCGCGGGTTGTATACCACCTTGAAGGCCCCTCGGAGCCCGAACGATCGACACCAGTTTCAACTGAATCCGAGCGGGGAAAACTGAAAAAATCGGTTTTCGCCACTTACCGCCCGCACCTTCCCGCGCATTCCCGCGGGTTGTATACCACCTTGAAGGCCCCTCGGAGCCCGAACGATCGACACCAGTTTCAACTGAATCCGAGCGGGGAAAACTGAAAAAATCGGTTTTCGCCACTAACCGCCGGCACCTTCCCGCGCATTCCCGCGGGTTGTATACCACCTTGAAGGCCCCTCGAAGCCCGAACGATCGACACCAGTTTCAACTGAATCCGAGCGGGGAAAACTGAAAAAATCGGTTTACGCCACTTACCGCCCGCTCCTTCCCGCACCTTCCCGCGCATTCCCGCGGGTTGTATACCACCTTGAAGGCCCCTCGGAGCCCGAACGATCGACACCAGTTTCAACTGAATCCGAGCGGGGAAAACTGAAAAAATCGGTTTTCGCCACTAACCGCCGGCACCTTCCCGCGCATTCCCGCAGGTTGTATACCACCTTGAAGGCCCCTCGAAGCCCGAACGATCGACACCAGTTTCATTTGAATCCGAGCGGAGAAAACTGAAAAAATAGGTTTTTTCCACTTACCGCCCGCAACTTCCCGCGCATTCCCGCGGGTTGTATACCACCTTGAAGGCCCCTCGGCGCCCGAACGATCGACACCAGTTTCAACTGAATCCGAGCGGGGAAAAGTGAAAAAATCGGTTTTCGCCACTTACCGCCCGCACCTTCACCTCCCAACTTCGGGTTGTATACCACCTTGAAGGCCCTATAAATTTTCTCTAATTAATAAAGCTGAAATTAATCAACCAATGTTATTAATTGAAGAAAAAGCTATTAATTTACGTAAAGAAGTTTGATTAAATCTTCCTACAGCTCCAATTATTACATTAAAAATTAAAAAAAATTATTGGTGAAATGTTTTGTCATGTTATTAAAATAAATCTATTAAATCATGATAATCCTTCTATAATATTAGGAAATCAAAAATGAAAAGGAACAGAACCTATTTTTATTAATATTGCAGAATTTATAATAATTGATAATAAATCATTAATAAATATTTTTATAAGAAATAAATTCAATAGGATAGAAAATAAAAAATTAATTGATGCAATAGATTGCGTTAAAAAATATTTTAAGGAAGCTTCTGAATTTAATAGATTATTGGGGGAAGAGATTAAGGGGATAAATCTAAGTAAATTAATTTCTAAGCCAATTCAGCATCCTAATCATGAATTTGATGAAATAGAAATTATAGTTCTGAAAAATAAAATAAATAAGAAAAATATTTTATTGGAATTATTAATTAATAAAATAAAAAATAAGAATAAAATATTCTAAAGATGAATTTAAATTCATGATAAAAAAATTATATTTTAGTGTAAAATGCACAATAATTTTTGTCTCGTGTGTGTCTCACTGTCGTGTGTGTTCTCTGTCATGCAGAGGTCACAGTGTGAGGAACCGGAGGGCGTGGTGTGTACTCACCCTACCGCCACGCAGGTGCAGTGATGTGATAGGAGCTGTATTTGCTATTTTAGGGGGTTTTGTTCATTGATATTCTCTATTTACTGGATTATTATTAAATCCTTATTTATTAAAAATTCAATTTATTTCCATATTTATTGGTGTTAATTTAACATTTTTTCCTCAACATTTTTTAGGATTAGCTGGTATACCCCGTCGTTATTCTGATTACCCAGATAATTTTATATCATGAAACTATGAAAAAATGCTCAGAAAAAAGAAATGAAGAAAAAGATTTCAGAAATAATAAATAAAATGAATGAATGAAAAACTTAAGCCCACGTAAGTTGTGGAAATTTCTGGAATCGCTAGGCATTGGCCGGCAACGTAAGGATTTGAATTGCAATCTAGACGTTGATGCCTTGAATAAACACTTTGCCTCGATAACATCTATGGACAACACAATTGAAGCAAATACATTGAATTATATCAACTCCTTGCCGTCTCCCACAATCGTTCCTTTTAACTTTGCTTCTATAACCTCATCCCAGGTAAGAAACAGTATCCTAGCCATCAAATCTGATGCTTCTGGTTATGATGGCATCAACCGCAAAATGATTATTTTGCCCTTGGAAGTCTTAGTTCCAGTCATTACCCATATTTTAAATTTTTCTATTTCCCATAACACTTTTCCCAGTTTGTGGCGCATTGCCCGCGTTATCCCCATACCCAAAACCAAAGATCCAAAATCCTTCTCTCACTACCGTCCTATCTCCATCCTTCCTTTCTTGTCAAAGGTCTTGGAACGTATTGTTTTTCAGCAACTAAATCAATATCTATTTGACAACCATATATTATCCGAGTTCCAGTCTGGATTCCGTAACGGGCATAGCACAGTCACTACTTTGATTAAAGTTTGTGACGATATCAGACTTAGCATGGACAAACAAAATCTTACAGTCATTGCTTTGCTGGACTTTAGCAACGCCTTTAATTCTGTTGATACTGATCTCTTGGTTGCTCCTCTATTCTATCCTGTACAACTCTCTCTCTCCCTCCTACTTAAAAGATCGATTTTGTTTCCTAGGTGCCGATTCACTTCTTCACCTCCACCTTAGATCCCGTTGTGATAATCTCCTTAAATTACCAACTTCCCATACCCTATTTTATTCTAAGTCTTTTACTATGAAATCTGCAATTCTTTGGAATGAACTTCCTACAGAAGTTCGTCATTCCAAATGTCTATACAGTTTTAAAAATCGCCTGAAAGAGTACTTATTTAATTTAGTATAATAGTTTATATTTATTTATTTTTTTTAATATTATGTGTCGGAGACTAAGGTGATTGGGACCGGAGCTTGTTCCGATCCCACTTCTGATGTAGACAGATATGACCGACATCGTACTTCTAATTCGGGCGTGGTAATTATAAGAAATGTTATCTTACTCTTGACGTGAAGCTTGGAGCAGTGCCGTGGACTTGTGACCACAACTGTAGGCTTAAGGGATCCCTTTACAGTACTAACACTCGCCTTTCACTGCTCCAGCCCAGTATAATTGCAAATAGGTCTTAACCACATTTGTAATTGAAGTAGTCGAGGTTGGCCAGCGGTGGAGCACGAGTAGTGCACCGAGCCGTGGTAGAGCCTCGACTGAGCGTACGTCCGTGCGGTTGGTTTTATGTGATTGTCATCGATCGGTGTGACGTCAGAGTGACAGGCAACACCATCTGGTTTTGACAACTGGCAACTTAAATAATCTGCTTCCCTGATACGGCCAATCCTGACATGCGCGCGTCCTCGAGCGCTTTTGCCTTCAATAGTGCTCGATTTAGCCTGCCTAAGAATAATAATCCAACCATACCACTCCTACTGAGATCACTAC
Organism: Heliconius melpomene rosina; assembly: GCF_056956725.1. NCBI lineage: Eukaryota > Metazoa > Arthropoda > Insecta > Lepidoptera > Nymphalidae > Heliconius > Heliconius melpomene. Next base: position 339,390 of record NW_028181879.1, on the reverse strand, counting down.
TACTTTATTACTACTCGTCCAATCCTGACAAATTAACCTAACACTATCAAATTGGACCTAATCTAACCTAACACTATCAAATTGAACAGGACGGGCGAGTCCTTTCGACCAATTCGACTAACTAAACCTTCGACACAACCTAAGGATGAACCGGATGAATGTGTCTCTTCGACCAGCCACACGTGCATGACCCTTCAAACTTTCGACCCTACGACGCTACGACCAACTAACCCTTCGATCAACCTAAAAATGAAGTTGATGAATGTGTCCCTTCAACCAGCCGCTATCAGCTGCATGGCCCGGACGACATTATCCCTTCGATCAACGAACACCTAAGAATGGACCGGATGAATGTGTCCCTTCGACCATCAGCCATCAGCTGCATGGACCGGACGACATTATCCTTTCGACCACCGTATATGACCTCAAGAACATAAACCATGGCTAAGGTGTCCCTTCGACCAGTCGCCATCTCAAATGACGACATGGACCGGACGGCCTTACCATGAAACCGTAACCAAAGTGTCCCTTCGACCATTCGCCATCTCGTATGACGACATGGACCGGACGGCCTTGCCCTGCAACCACTTACCACCTCCTATGGCCCGTACACTGTGCCAGCGACCCTACAGTATCTACGTTCGTCAACCGTTATCCACTCTCGTCACGATCACACCAACTGTTACATGAACCCGACACACACTACCTGTTTAGTCGATAGAGGTACTACTACACTGCACATTATCGTTACCCTAAAAATCTTATCCCTATAGCTTACACTACTGAACCAAACTATACCGAGTATGACTCGTATAAGCAACCCTTTCCAAGATCACATCGATATCGCTACAACAAGATATCTATAGCCGATATTCCTATGGAATCAGACATTAAATTACACTAGATATTGTTACTAGAGCTAACCATTTTTCTACACTATATAATTTTGTTGAAATAGATTCCTACAATTAATTTCCTTTCATCATTGAAACTTTTTTTAGAACTAGGCAACATATTATCTGCACTATGTATTACTCCTACAGAGTATTACTAAATTTCAGAAACAATCCTGAAGTAAAACTTTAACCAAAAAGTTTTATTTTAACACTTATAACGTTGAGATGTAACTAAGTAACAAAATCTAACTAGGTATGTAAATTGCACACACTTCATTGATGTTTCACTATGAAATTGGCAACAATTAAGCATAAACGCGTCTCTAATTTTTAAACCATTACTTTTAAATTTCTTTTAACTAACTTGCCTTTAAAGAATTTTAATGTATCTACTACAATTTAATTAAAATTGTCACTAATTGGATTAACACCATTTACTTAAAATAATTAACTGGTTACTGGCGACCAAAACCCTAGTTGAACTTAAATATTAAGCGACACTAACCTTTACAATATTCGGAGCCATTACTTTTCTTTTAATACAATTTGAAATATACGGTACGTTCACTAACTATTTTATTTCTCTTAACAATTACATCTAACTTTATAATCACTTTAAAAGAATTAACTAACCTCTTTACTTTCTTTAAACAATCTTTACCTAATATGTCACTTTCAAATATGTCACTTTTTTAAAATTAAATTACCAAATAACTTCCGTTTCTTTAATTTACACTGTTATATGCTGCGCCATAATTATGGAAACAACTGTATTTCACCTTTTTTAAAATGAATTACGTTCATAATGATTTCATTGTAAACCTTCTATAAAATTAGTGACCTACCGACATAATTTTTTAAAATTTGAAATATTTTTTTACATTTTTCATTTAATACGGTGCGTATTAGACGGGGCGTCGATACTTTAAGAATCTCAAACTAAAGAAATTAACGTAACTAACGAAACGAACAGACTAACGAAATTATTTACTACACTCACGCGACGTAACTACGTATTTACACACTCACAGAACGGTAGACTATTGAAAGTGTCGAAACATTACTTACTTCACGTGAGAGTGAGGTTCATCCCACTTCTGATGTCGGAGACTAAGGTGATTGGGACCGGAGCTTGTTCCGATCCCACTTCTGATGTAGACAGATATGACCGACATCGTACTTCTAATTCGGGCGTGGTAATTATAAGAAATGTTATCTTACTCTTGACGTGAAGCTTGGAGCAGTGCCGTGGACTTGTGACCACAACTGTAGGCTTAAGGGATCCCTTTACAGTACTAACACTCGCCTTTCACTGCTCCAGCCCAGTATAATTGCAAATAGGTCTTAACCACATTTGTAATTGAAGTAGTCGAGGTTGGCCAGCGGTGGAGCACGAGTAGTGCACCGAGCCGTGGTAGAGCCTCGACTGAGCGTACGTCCGTGCGGTTGGTTTTATGTGATTGTCATCGATCGGTGTGACGTCAGAGTGACAGGCAACACCATCTGGTTTTGACAACTGGCAACTTAAATAATCTGCTTCCCTGATATATGTATATATTTTTGAACACGTTTTATGTATGTATGTATATATGTGTAAGTATATATTGTTTTTTTCAATATTTGTATGTATGTATGTGTTACGTTAGCACACAACCCAGGAATTGCTGACCTAGGACCACCCAGAATATGTCCCACAACGTTACCCATAATTTAATTTCCAATTAATACATTGCACAATTCTCTTAAATCTTGGAATTGTTATTCGAATCCCCACACCTGCTGTTATAATTAAAATTAGAATTAAATGTAGAATATAAAATCATTCTTGTCTCCGACTTTGAGCAAGTCTCACCTTTTGTAATAATAAGTTAATTTTAATAAAATATTTTTAAGTAAAATCGGTTTTTTTGGAACCTACGCTGCCACCGTACATAATTGGCGCAGTCGGTAGGATACTCGCGGGCCGGGTCGCGAGCAACGTAACTTAAAATTCGGGAATATCGAATTTAACGTCTCCGCGGACCACCCGGGTGGTTCTCAAGCACCAGCACGAGTATCCAGAATCTACGAGGCGGCGCAGGAGTATCCAGACATTGATGCACCAGAGAAACCAGATTTAACCCAGTAAGTACATTAGAATCTTTCTAGTGATTGCTTACCCGTATTTTTAAGTTTCCTTTTTTCCGTTTCCCTTTTGTGGCAATTGGAAATTTTTTTAATATTAATTTTGGTTTATTACGAATAAAAACGCGGTTCTTAAATTTCCTTTTTCGGTAATCTAAGATATATAGGTTTAGCAATTATTATTATAACGTAATTAATTTTTTTATTAAATAGAATATAATTAAATTAAAATGTCGGAATTAGATAACATTTTTAAGGCTTTACGCCTAGTGCCCGAATTTGACGGAAATTCAAATGTTTTACCTAGATTTATTAGTTTATGCGATCAATTGGTACAGGAATTTATAAGTAATAATCCCGATAATAATTTAGTTAGTATTGCTCTTGCAAATGGTATTTTAAATAAAGTAACAGGCTCAGCGGCACGCTTAATAAATACAAGTGGTATTCCATCAGACTGGAGTGGCATTCGTAAGTCGCTAATTAATAATTTTTCAGATCAACGCGATGAAACTGCGTTGTACAATGATCTCTCTCTTTTAACACAGGGATCTAATACCCCTCAGGAATTTTATGAACGTTGCCAAAATTTATTTAGTACAATAATGACATATATTACATTGCATGAGGAAATTGGAACTACAATAGAAGCTAAAAGAATTTTATATCAGAAATTAACTTTGCAAGCGTTTTTAAGAGGTTTAAAGGACCCCTTAGGCTCACGCATACGATGTATGAGGCCGGAAACCATAGAAAAAGCGTTAGAATTCGTTCAAGACGAATTAAATACTATGTATTTACAGGCTCGAAATGAACCCGACAGGACAAAGCACCCCCAGAACTTTTCTTCTCAGTCTTTTAAGGTAAATAATTTTAATAACCACATTCCACAGTTTAAGCCACATTTTCAAGCTAATTATCCACTTCGTAATAATTTTATAACTAACCCACAACAGACATTACATAGACAACACTTAGGCCCAACACGTACTCAACAAATATTTAGAGCACAACCCCCAAATTATAATCCCCATAATGCATTTAGAATTAACCCACGTAATGCACCCCCACAATTTAACTCGACCTCTCAGGCACCTCGTCCTATGAGCGGTGTTAGTACTTTTGTACCTAGAAATTTACCACCTACTAGACATATTCCAGGACATGATTGGAGTAAGCACGGAAACCCACCACCGTCTAATTATTTTAAAACAAGGGAAATGAATTTCCACGACAGTGACCTTTATGACCAGTACTATGACTATTATGATTATTATGACGATAATGAATATTATAATTACGACTATTATTATTACGCAAATCCATATTATAGTAGCGAACCACCCCAAGAATTATCTCAAAATTGCGAACAAATTGTAGAGGAACCTTCGTCATCAACCCTTAATAAAGAAGAGGATTTTCAGAAACTCAAAATTTTAGACAAACCAAAATAGAACTTAATCTCCAAACTCAACGTCAACTTCCCTATATTCAGATTAAAAATCCCCCTCTAAAATTGCTTATCGATACCGGCGCGAATCAATCTTTTATAAGTCCAGATGCAGTAGAAAAATATTTTAATAAATTTTCTTTAAAATATGATCCTTTCGAAGTAAGTAACGTACACGCTGTAAGTAGACATAAGTATTCCGTAACAATACCCAGTTTTCCTGAATTTAATAGTAAAGATAGCATTACATTTTTTATATATAAGTTCCATAATTATTTTGACGGTTTAATCGGTACGGATTTATTAGATAAATGGGAAGCGACTATCGATTATAAAAGAAAATTATTTGTTACTTCAAACGCGTGCAACCCTATTCAAATTTATAATTCGTGTAATTTAAATTTGTACGAAAATATTATACCGGCAGGTACCTCGAAATTAGTAAAATTACCAATTAATATTCGTGAAGGTGAAATTTTTATCCCAGAACAAGTAATCTCTAGTTGTATTATAAAAGAATGTTTAACTTGCGCGAAAAATAACAGAGCTATTTTAGAAATTTATAACCCCACACGCAACGACATAATTTTTTCTATCGACAAACCTATCCAGGCGGAATTGAATCATATTGAATATAAGTATACCGAGCGAATGATAGAACGCGAAAAGGATGTTCTCTCCCGTTTACGGACTAGCCATTTAAACGAGGAAGAAAGAATTAATTTAGAAACGCTTTGTGGTCGTTATTCGGATATATTTTATTTAGAAGGCGAAACCTTAACGTTTAGCAATACAATTAAGCATTCGATTAAAACGACAGATGAAATACCCGTATATACTAAAAGCTATAGGTATCCTTTTATACATAGACAGGAAGTCAGGGAACAAATTCAGAGCATGTTAGATCAAGGAATTATCAGACCCTCAGACTCAGCTTGGAGCTCTCCCATATGGATCGTTCCAAAGAAAAGCGACGCTTCAGGAAAAACTAAGTGGCGCATTGTCATAGATTTTCGTAAAGTTAATGAAAAAACGATTGACGATAAGTATCCTATACCGAATATATCGGATATTTTGGATAAATTAGGTAATTGTCAATATTTTAGTACATTAGACCTTGCTAGCGGGTTCCACCAAATTGAGATGAACCCCGCCGACATTTCTAAAACCGCTTTTAATGTGGAGCATGGGCATTTCGAGTTTTTAAGAATGCCCATGGGCTTAAAAAACGCACCCTCGACCTTTCAAAGGGTCATGGATAATGTCTTACGTGGTTTACAAAATAAAATATGCTTAGTATATTTAGATGATATAATAGTTTTTAGCACTTCACTTCAAGAACACATAGAAAATTTAGGAAAAGTCTTTGATAGATTACGCGAGTCAAATTTTAGAATACAAATGAGTAAGTCGGAATTTTTAAAAAAAGAAACAGCATATTTAGGTCATATTATTACATGCGACGGAATAAAACCAAATCCCGACAAGATATCTGCTATTCAAAATTATCCCATTCCGAAAACGAGTACCGAGATAAAACGATTTTTAGGACTCGTAGGTTATTATAGAAAATTTATTCCTAACTTTGCAAAGATTATAAAACCACTCACTCAATGCTTAAAAAAAGGTTCAAAAATTATTTTAAATCAAGATTATACAGATTGTTTCGAAAAATGTAAAAAATTATTGATTAACGATCCTATCCTGCAATACCCCGACTTTTCTAAGGACTTTATACTGACTACGGACGCTTCGAATTTAGCTATAGGCGCTGTACTTTCGCAAGGACCTATTGGTTCAGATAAACCCATTGCATATGCATCTAGAACTTTAAATACGAGCGAAATTAATTATAGCACAATTGAGAAGGAATTATTAGCGATAGTTTGGGCTACGAAGTATTTCCGCCCCTATTTATTTGGAAGAAAATTTAAAATTATGACTGACCATAGACCCCTTCAGTGGATTATGAATATTAAAGAACCCAATTCCCGACTGACTCGATGGAGGTTAAAATTAAGTGAATATGATTTTTCTGTAATATATAAACAGGGTAAATATAATTGCAATGCCGATGCTTTATCCCGTATAGAGATTCATAACGAAGAAGCAAATTCAATTGCAGTAAATTGCTCAGAAAAATCCCCTTCGAATTCAAATACAGCAACCGTACATACAGACTCAGAAAACCCCATTTTAGAAATTCCCATAACTGACGACCCCTTAAATAAATTTCATAGGCAGATTATTTTTAACATAGTTGGCGATATTAAAAGTAGACCTGTGGTATCGAAAATATTTGAAAATTATATAAAAACTACTATTTCAATTTCAAGTTCGAATCTAGAAAATGATGTAGTAAATGCGGTAAAAGAATATATAAATCCCAAGGTAAATACTGGTATTTTAATTAATCCCCCATTAGGTATGTATAAAATAATCCCAATAATTCAAAATAACTTTAAAAATTCTTCAATGAACCTTCTCCTTTGTAAAAATAATTTAGAAAATGTAAAAGATTATTTAAAACAACAAGAAATAATTAAAAACTATCATGAAGGTAAAACGAACCATCGCGGAATAAATGAAAGTTATCTCTCGCTATCGAAACGATATTTTTGGCCAAAATTAAAGGAACAGGTTACGAAATATATTAATGAATGTTCTATCTGTGGGCAAGCGAAGTATGACCGTAATCCTATTAAGCAAAAATTTCAAATTGTTCCTCCCCCAACTAAACCTTTCACCATAGTTCATTTAGATTTATTTAGTGTGGAAAATCAAAAATATTTAACAATAATTGACGCATTTTCAAAATACGCACAAGCTTATCATTTAAGGGATGCTACTGCGATTAGTGTCGTACAAGGGTTATTAATGTTTTTCACTCATCACGGTGTGCCCTTGACGGTCGTAACCGATAGAGGTCCCGAATTTTCAAACCAATTATTTTTAGAGTTCCTTAGACTACATAAAATTATTCACCATAAGATATTACCTTGTTCGCCTAATGAAAACGGAATAGTAGAACGGCTCCATTCCACATTATTAGAACATTTAAGGATATTAAAATTAAACCAAAATGGAGAATCAGTTATTAATCTCATGCCTTATGCTCTCTTAGCTTACAATAGTTCTATTCATAGTTTCACAAAATGTCGACCTTTAGATATAATAACTGGACATTTCGACCCCCGTGATCCCGTAGACATTGACCTGACAGAACAATTATTACAATTATATATAAGCGATCATCGTGACCGAATGAAAAAGGTTTATGACATTATTAACGAATCTTCTTTACACCAACGAACCCAAATTATTGAAAATTTAAATAAAAATAGGGAACCCGAGACTATTTACTTACCCGACCAACAGATATTCATACGAAACCCTAAATCATCTCGACAAAAACTAGCCTCTCGTTTTACTCACGATAATGTTTTAGCTGATTTACCAATACACATTTATACAAAGAAAAAACGATTACCTATTGCAAAAACGAGGCTGAAAAGAGTACCTAATAGTGCTCGATTGTTACAGACTGACGACCCTGTTAATGACCTTGACCCTAGCGGAGGAAATTAATTTTAGTAATTTGGATAATGAACCCTGAATTTTGTTATTTAGGCTAGTTTAGATTTTAAAGCTTTCCCTGTTCGGTCCAAATATTGTAACCGAACACCGCGGCATAGCCTTTGAGCACGTTCCCGGCGCTACTATTATAAGGCAGTGCATACTCGGACCGCGGACCGGTAGCATTCATTAGCGTATTATCATATAGCAAGCAATAAAGCAACTTTTAATTAAAATATTATTTTTTATTATCGAGCCTCTAATCTCCAGCTAAATAGTGTAGGCCACGTCCCCTACATTTTGGTCCTTCGAGCCGGATTAGCATCTAGCGATTTTTTTAAGCAATTTTATAAAAAGACATTTTTAGCAAAGACTAGCATTTAGTGAATTATCGTGACTTTACTAATTATTTAAGTGAGTGAGTGTAACGAGCAAGCAGAAGAATAATATTTGGCCACGAGGCTAAAATATATAATCAGCAAATAACAGCAGGACGTAGCATCAGGACGTAGCGTCATATATCAAGTAAGATCGTTCCTATTTTTTTATATATCTAACTTTTTCATCTTTAAAAAATGGAAGACTTATCTAAAACACAAATCGAGATTAGCGAAGCTATTCATAAGATTATAATTAATATCAAAAAAGAAAGCAAGGAAAGAAGATCAGAAACGTCTTTGAAAAGGCGATTAAATAATTTAGAGGCATACTGGTCGGATTACGAGGCCAATGATGATCGTTTACGCGAGTTTAAAAATCTGAGTCATCCGTATTTTCTTAACTCTGAATACGAAAACACAAAGCAGAAATATACTGAAATAAAATCTTTTATACTTAATCAATTAAATCAGTTAGGGGAGCCTCAAGATGAATTTCAAGGAGCACAAGCGGGAACTTCCGCGGCAGGTCAGCAAGCGAGCGAGTACGTAAGTACTAAGAAGGTTAGCCAGGGTTCAAATAGCAAACTGGATGACATGCTTAAAAAGCAGTTCGTTAACTTCAAAGCATTTTCTAGGACTATATCAGCGATTGATATGGAATCAATATCGGAGAGATGGGAATACGAGGATATTCTCAAGCAAATACAAACCCGTTGGACAGCTATAGACACGTTACATTGGGAAATCGATGCTGAATTGAACGGAGAAGACGAAGAGTACGAATATCTATTTAATAAACATGAAAAAGAATATAGCAACATAAAGAAACTTTTAAACTCTAATATGTTTTCGGTGTCGTATCGCGAAAAGTACACACCGCAAATAAATATTCCATCCTTTAATGGAAATTATCAGCATTGGTTGGCTTTTAAAAATCTTTTTACGGAAGCCATACATAAAAACTCTTCTTTATCTAATTCGCAAAAAATGCAGTTTCTTAAAGGTAAAGTTCAAGGGGAACCCGAAAGATTAATACAACATCTTACTATTAGCCATGAAAATTATTTAACATGTTGGGAAATTCTAAATCATCGTTATAATAACAAAAAACGTATTTTTACTGCTCATATTAACACATTATTAAACATAACGACGGCACAGCAACAATCATTATCGCACATTAAAAAGCTACATGATACAACTTTTGAATGTATCCACGCCGTTCGCAATTTGGGTGTCGATACTAGCTCATGGGATCCACTTATTGTGCATATTTTGTCGCAAAAATTAGATTCAGAGTCGTATACGTCTTATATAGAATCTTTAAAATATCCACAAGAATTGCCGACTTTACAAGATTTTTTAAAATATTTAGAAGGGAAGTTTTCTACTCTCGAATCAACAAGAAAGAAACAGGAAGCATCTAATAACCATTTTAATAGTTTTAATAATAAAAATCATCCTCAGCAGCATAAAAATTATACATTTCGCAGCAACTATTACAAGCCACAAAACTCATCAAGAACTTTAAAATCTTTACACGTGGCAAGCACAAAATGTCCTATTTGTTCAGAACCGCATGGAATTTTCCAGTGCAAAAAATTCATAGAATATCCATTACAAATAAAACATAAAATCGTTTCACAAAAACAATTGTGCAATAATTGTTTGTATAATCATAACGGAAATAGGTGTATTTCATTGAAAAGATGCCGCCTTTGCAATGGAAACCACCACACGCTGTTACACGAAACCGGAATAAATACGACGCCAAACGGACATCAAACAACAGCCATTGCGCAAAATAATTATGTGGAAAACAATGACCACTCAGTCAGCACTTTACATTTACCTAACAATAATTGTAAAGAAATATTATTATCGACGGCAAAAATAAACGTCATATCTTCAGATGGATCAAAAATCACTATGAGAGCACTTATCGATCAAGGTTCTCAAATCTCTCTAATTTCTGAAAACGCAGCACAAAGGTTAGGCTTAAAGAGATCACAGTGTAAAGGTGTAATTTTCGGAGTAGGTGAAAAGGAAAGCAATTGTAAAGGGATGCTCAATATCACCTGTTGTTCAATACACAATAATTTTTCCTTTGATACTGAAGTTTATATTATGAATAATTTAATTAAAAATTTGCCGAATAGAAGTTTCGTAAAGCCAGCGTGGACGCATTTAGAGCACATTGATCTAGCGGATCCAGAATTCCATATTAGCAGCCCAGTAGATCTTTTATTAGGTGCCGATATTTATTCAACCATAGTTTTGGCCGGTATTATAAAAAATAATAGCGAAAACCAACCCATAGCACAGCAAACTCAGTTAGGTTGGATTTTATGTGGGAATGCTCAATTTTTTAATTGCAACGTCGTTGTAAATTACATTGACGACATACAAAAATTTTGGGATATAGAGGATATTTCCGAGGTTTCAAATATGTCTTCAGAAGATCATGAATGCATAAATACATATAAATCAACAACAAAACGATTAAAAAGTGGCCGATATGAAGTTCGGCTGCCCTTGAAACCCGAAATTCAGAATTTAGGTTCGTCGAAGCACGTAGCTGTAGCACAATTTAAAAATTTAGAGCGTAAATTTAATAAAAATATAAAATATGCCGAGGATTACAAGCTATTCATAAATGAATACATTAATTTAAAACACATGGTATTGTGTACAGAAAACACGAGAAATACGATATCGGAGTGTTATTTGCCACATCACGGTGTGGAGCGAGCGGAATCTATCACTACAAAACTACGTGTAGTCTTTAACGCCTCAGCGAAAACTTCGAACGGAAGTAGCTTAAATGATTTTATGTACCGTGGTCCAAATTTACAGCAAGATTTGCAGATGCTTATATTAAAATGGAGGAAATATGAATACGTTTTTACAGCGGATATTGAGAAAATGTTCAGAAATATTTTTGTACACGAATCTGATCAAGTTTATCAAAAAATCGTGTGGCGAGAGTCTCCTGAGTGTCCTATTTCATTTTATCAGCTTAAAACTGTAACTTACGGAACTAAAGCAGCGCCTTTCTTAGCACTTATGACATTAAGGCAACTCGCAGACGATGAAAGGCATAATTATCCCGAAGCAGCAAAAATTTTAAAAAATGATTTTTTTGTCGACGATCTACTTAGCGGAGCATATAGTATTCAGCAAGGTCAAGAGCTAGTCAAAAATTTGGACATGCTTTTAAGGTCTGGAGGATTTAATATGAGGAAATGGAGGTCAAATCAAGCGGAAATATTAAGCAATATCGACGAGGAATGTCAGCTTAGCACGGAGTCAAATTTATTTAATTTTAAAATAGAAAAAACGAAAACTTCAGGCTTATATTGGAATTCGCAGCAAGATAGCTTTTCATTTAACAGCAATATAACAGAAAAAATACAATCAAAGCCTACTAAACGAATTTTGCTTTCGGAAATATCAAAAATTTTCGATCCGTTAGGCTGGATAGCACCAGTTATACTAAAATTAAAATTAATATTTCAAAAGGTGTGGGAATCGAATTTAGGATGGGATCAAGTAGTTCCCGACGAAATCTTAACTGAATGGATTTTAGTACGATCTGATATAATAAATATAAATAAAATTAATATACCTAGGTGGTTAAATAGTAAAGAGAGCGATTGTATAGAGTTGCATGGATTCTGCGACGCATCTCAAAAGGCATACGCATGCGTAGTTTATGCACGTGTTAACTCATCGGTCACGCTAGTCGCCGCAACAACAAGATTAATTCCTTTTAAAAAACCGATCTCTCTACCTAAACTCGAACTTTGTGGAGCGTTGCTATTATCGAAATTAATTAATAAAGTCATAACTAGCTTAAATAATCATACAATTAAGTTATATGGCTGGTGCGATTCCATGGTAGTGTTAGGATGGCTACAAGGCGATCCCGGTCGTTGGAACGTCTTTGTTGCCAATAGGGTTAAAAATATAATTAATATAATGCCTAAAGAAAATTGGCGATACGTAAAATCGACGGAGAATCCCGCCGATATAGCGAGCAGAGGAAGCTTAGCAACAGAATTACAATTAAACAAATTATGGTGGCAGGGACCACCTTGGCTATTTAACAATGCGATTCCACAATATAAAGAATATTTTACTAATCAAGAAGAGAAGAAAAGCCAAGCAAATATTGTACAAAATATACCGAACCCATACGACATAATAACGGAGTTATTAAATAAATATAGTTCATTTAATGAAATTATAAGAATATTAGCATGGGTCATTCGAGCTATCCACGGCAAGCGAAAACAATGGAGCGGCGAGTATCTCACATTACAAGAACTCAGATATGCAAGTAAATTAATAATAAAACATGTTCAGCTTACAGAGTTTACTTGTGACATTAATAATTTAAAAAATCATACAGCATTACAATCAAGCAGTAAATTACTAAATTTAAATCCATTTATCGATGAATTTGGACTATTACGTGTAGGTGGGCGACTACGTCACGCCACTATTAGCTCAGATATGAAATATCCCATATTAATCCCACATAAAGGCCGTTTAACAGACTTATTGATTGATCAAGCACATACACTAACATTTCATGGAGGACCTCGTCTTACATTATCAGTATTACGACAAAAATATTGGATTATCGGGGGAAATCGAGCAACCAAACATTTTATACAAAATTGCGTTACCTGCAGAAAGTGTAATACCACTACCAACCATCAATTAATAGGGGATCTTCCATCAGCAAGAGTAAACTCATCATATCCATTTTATCATACCGGAGTGGATTATACGGGATACGTCGATATCAAAGCGAATAAAGGAAGAGGTATCAAAACTTGTAAAGGATACATAGCCATATTTGTGTGCATGGTTACAAAAGCGGTTCATTTAGAACTAGTGTCGGATTTAAGCTCTTCTGCGTTTTTAGCAGCTCTACGTCGAATGGCAGCAAGGCGTGGGGCACCTGCACACATGTATAGTGACAACGGTACGAATTTTGTTGGCGCAAATCGAGCATTAAGGGAAGAATATTACAATATACAGCAAATTTTCGGTAAAGAATGTCATAAAAATATACAAGAACTAGGTATAGAATGGCATTTTAATGCACCAGCATGGCCAAGCGCTGGCGGATTATGGGAAAGAGCAGTACGTAGCTTAAAATTTCATTTGCGGAGAGTTCTAGGAGAACAAAAACTAACTTTTGAAGAATTCTCCACTCTTTTGGCGCGTCTGGAGGCGTGCTTAAATTCGAGGCCACTTTGTGCGCTATCAGAAAGCATCGACGATTTAGATATATTAACACCAGCTCATTTTTTAACTGGAAGACCAGGCTTGTCCACAATAGATACAGAAGAAGATGCCCGAACGAGATGGCAATTAACAACTAAATTATTTCGAGACTTATGGAAAAGATGGAAACAGGAATATCTTTCTCAGCTATCAGTAAGGAGTAAATGGTTAAAAGCTAAACCAGATATTGAAGTAGGAGATATTGTCGTAATCCATGACGATAATCTACCATCACAACAATGGAGCCTAGGGAGAGTAGTAGAAATTTTCCCTGGAACGGATAATCACGTACGTGTGGTCACCCTGCGTACTTCAAGTGGAATAATCAAACGACCAATTACAAAATTATCACTCTTGCCGATTAAGTCGGAGACGAATCTAGCATCAAATAGCATCAAGGAGCGTAAATCTAAAGAAAATCCAAAGGAAAGCATACAGAGGCCAGCGAAACGCATATCACTTTTATCACTAGCAACTACATTCATCTTATTTATGAATGTTATAAGTCCGTCTTACTGTGAATTTAATATTACATATTTAAAAAACTATAATTCACTGTATTTGAACCCATTATACAATATGAAATTAATTCAAGACAAATGGACACTCGTGGTTTATTATAATACGTCACCTTATTGGCAAGGAATTAAAGCATATAATAAATTGACGGGCTATATGGAAAAAGTATGTGATAGCTCATATTTAAACAATCACTGTAACATTACCTTGCTACAACTGAAACATGAGTACAACGAGCTGGAGTACTACAATGAGCTGGTCATGCGTCAGCGCGGGGACACCGGCACGCGACGGAGACGCGGGCTTATCAATGGAGTAGGCTACGTTGCAAACAGTCTCTTCGGCGTATTAGACGAACATTTCGCAGAAAAGTATCAACAGGACATTCAACTCATACAAGCAAACAATAATCATTTACTGCACTTATGGAAAAATCAAACGTCTATTATTGAGGGCGAATATAATTTATTAAAACGTACTGAAGTGACTATAGAGAAACAGCATAAAATTATAAATAAGCATATAAATAACATATATAACTCAATAAGCATTATTGATCAGAAATTAAATAATATTTCGTTCAACGAGGAATTTACACTTTCCGTAATTACAGCAAATAACTTATTGCAAAATCTACGTCGTATTCAAGATACCATGTTAGACACCATCACCGACGTTCATCATGGACAACTCAACTTTCATCTTATCCAACCGGAACAACTTCGACAACAGTTACACATCATCTCAGGACATTTATCACAAGAACTTACTTTACCGTTAGAAAATTTAGACACCGATTTATTTAAAATATATAGTCTTTTAAATATCAGAGTTAGGATGACTCAGCAATTTTTATTATTTGAGATAAATTTACCTTTGGTACACCGAGACTCGTATACACTTTATCATCTAATAGCTGTACCTCAACAAGTCCAGAATAACACCGTCAGTGTTATTCCTATAGCAGATTACGTAGCGATCAATTTAAAACGAGATGCCTATTTTACATTGCCTCAGACCGAATTACAAGAGTGCTTAAAAAGCGACCAGTTTTACATATGTAAACAGCAAAATATTATATCATTTTTATATACTAATGAGCGTTTTTGTATAAAGGATTTAATGACACACACTTGTCAAATAATTAAATCATCATGTGAACGTAAATGGATAAAGCTAGCTGAAAATAAATATTTATTTTTCTTCTGTGATTCTTACACTGTGCGTGTAATATGCGATGACAAAATAACAGCACAAACATTGAGCAAGGTCGGTATTGTTACCATGCAGGAAGGATGTCTCATTAAAGGAAAGGATTTTTCTCTATATGCGCAAAGATCCAAAAAGAGTAGCTTAAAGATAATGACAGATATTTTTACGCCTACGATACCCGCTGAAATTAATCACCTTTTAAACATACCTATGCCAATACAAGAATTAAATTTTACAAGTTTCGCAAACGATTCACTAAACGATCTCGATTTAAAATTGAAGCAGCTTCGAAAAGATAGTGAGTCAGTGGACATCATATCTTACCACGACATACACCAGTATACAATATGCTATATCCTGGTGATAGCAGCGATAGCAGCGGTAGCAGCGTTTGGATGGCGCAGGTGGCGGCAGCGACGGACCGTGGCCATCTCACCAGAGATTCCTCTTCATAACCGTAGTGCAAGTGTTAGTGATAGTGTCAGTGTCAGTGAAAGTGCGCGAAAGCAGAGCAAGGCTGACCGTCAGCCATATGTTTGTGATAGGGTTATATTTAAAAACCAAGCAACATCCCCTATCATTAGTAGCCGAAATCTTTTAGCAAAATAATTTGTTTTAATCAGAGAAAATCTTTATTTTTGTTTTGTATAATTTAGTCTTAACTTAGTTATAAGAAAAATTGTTTATCATCTTGTAATAGTTCTTAAGTTCATCTCATTCATCTCATCTTAGCTTATGTATCATTTATCTCTGGCCCGGGAGCATGTTCGGTCCAAATATTGTAACCGAACACCGCGGCATAGCCTTTGAGCACGTTCCCGGCGCTACTATTATAAGGCAGTGCATACTCGGACCGCGGACCGGTAGCATTCATTAGCGTATTATCATATAGCAAGCAATAAAGCAACTTTTAATTAAAATATTATTTTTTATTATCGAGCCGCTAATCTCCAGCTAAATAGTGTAGGCCACGTCCCCTACATTCCCTTTTCCAAATGCAATGCAGCTGACAACTTTTGAGTTTAATCGTGTTAAGAGAGGACTCATTGATAGATTATGTAATAGATTATGAAAAGTATTTCGGGAAATCTCGACTACATGGACGCCATAAAGTATGATAGAGCCATTAACTTACTAGAAAAATTAATGAATAATTTAACGAATATTAAAAACCAAATTTTATAACTTTTACACATATAACTCAAATATTTTTAATTTTAGAAGGCAATATTCGTGCTAAAAGTAATTATCAATCTATTTTCACTTTTAATATGTATCAAGATACGTTAAGCAAATTAAATACATTATATAAGAGAATTAACTTTTAGATATTAGTTTTAGTTTTAGTTTTTTGACGTAATAAAGGTAAGGTTATTATTATAATGCTTAAGATATTATTTTAGTTTTCAAGTTTCCAATTGTTGTCCTTAAGAATTTTCCTGAATCGTTTGTACTCTGTACCTAAAATAAATCGCCACATCCTTTATTCCTCTCACCCCTTCC
This sequence comes from Heliconius melpomene rosina, assembly GCF_056956725.1. Taxonomy (NCBI): domain Eukaryota; kingdom Metazoa; phylum Arthropoda; class Insecta; order Lepidoptera; family Nymphalidae; genus Heliconius; species Heliconius melpomene. The sequence continues at coordinate 322,429 of NW_028181879.1, read as the reverse complement.
TAGCAATTCACGAAAAAGATTTTATGTACCTACATAGAGGCTGAATGCCCGAAGATCGGTGAATCATACCTATATGATCTTATTGTTAACTAAAACCTACAAGGAAATTCTGAAATAACACTAAAAAACTGAAATTTTCGAGGCAACTAAGAAATTTTCCGCACAGCAACCTATTTCGAAGATATCTCCTGAATCTAATAGTCTTTATCATACCACAGTCCCATTTTATGAAATTATTTTATGAAAATTAAGAAAAATGAAAAGCCGAAGCCATCGAGTGATGGGAATTCTTCAAAGGAAGAGGCCAGCGCTCGAGATCAACTAGAGCACATTCTCCAGCACTATTCGAGATCCAAGGACACCGAATAGGTGCTGTTCTTCAGGAGGGAGGTGTTACGTTAGCACACAACCCAGGAATTGCTGACCTAGGACCACCCAGAATATGTCCCACAACGTTACCCATAATTTAATTTCCAATTAATACATTGCACAATTCTCTTAAATCTTGGAATTGTTATTCGAATCCCCACACCTGCTGTTATAATTAAAATTAGAATTAAATGTAGAATATAAAATCATTCTTGTCTCCGACTTTGAGCAAGTCTCACCTTTTGTAATAATAAGTTAATTTTAATAAAATATTTTTAAGTAAAATCGGTTTTTTTGGAACCTACGCTGCCACCGTACATAATTTATGTATGTATGTGTAAAGTATATAAACATTAAACACATTTTATGTAAGTTTATTTTATATTATTGACTTAGTTTATTATATATTATATAATATTTAATTATATTTCATAAAATTTGCACTGAGACGTTATCCCCTTTCTCCTCGTTACATTTTATCCGTAATGTTTCAAAGGTTGTCTGGTGGAGATTGCTTAAAGCAATAAGACCGCCTTTGCATACGTGTTTTTCTTTAAATTTTATTTGTGTTGTTCTTTCTATATATTTCTTTAAACACAATTTGTGATATTACGAATAGAAATAAAAGTGGCGAAAACCGATTTTTTCAGTTTTCCCCGCTCGGATTCAGTTGAAACTGGTGTCGATCGTTCGGTCTCCGAGGGGCCTTCAAGGTGGTATCCAACCCGCGGGAATGCGCGGGAAGGTGCGGGCGGTAAGTGGCGAAAACCGATTTTTTCAGTTTTCTTCGCTCGGATTCAGTTGAAACTGGTGTCGATCGTTGGATCGTTGGTGTCGCTGCGGAGGGGTCAGTTGGTGATGGCCAGAACGTAGGAGTGTGGAAGGAGCCGAGAGTGGTTCTGACCAGATTGGACGTTGATGACGGAATGTCGACTGTCGGTAGTGTCAGGTCGAGACGAGGGTCCGGATCATCATATGGACGGTTGTGGGGAGCGTTGGAGTCAAAGGACTCAGATACTGAAAGTTTTGTGTCGATGGTGTCGGAGAAGTCAAGGACACGGGCACAATACCTGAAGGACAGGCGGAAGAGGCCTCGGAAGCCGATCGATCAGTCGGGGTCTTCTGGTGAAGGAGAGCCAGATAGACCGGCGCCAAAAGTGGTTGCCATGAGGAGACGGAAAGGTCTCGGTGAGGCAGAAAGGAAGGAGTTGCCGCTGAGGTCAGAACAGGAGGTGTCTGACAGCGCTGCGGCCGTACTGGCCAGGGCTAGCTCCAGGCTCTCGGACATGTCTCTACCATCCGAGAAAGAGCAGGACGAAGCCATACTTGCGTCTGACCTACAAAATCAGGTGGTGGACAGCCTAGCGGTGATAAGGAAGGGTGCCAGCAGATCGGGCAACCTTAAAGGAACTTTCACCAAGGCCTTTTGACGGATACCGGCCCGAGTGGGGACTCGAGCGGGTTATGTGGGACTCGTGGACCGGCTGAAGGACAATCCCAATACCCACTAAAACCTCACGATGCTCCTCCTCGACCACCACTGGCCGCGAGACGCGGGGACTATAATCGTCCACGAAACGCGGCGGCGGGAGCCTGCTAGGCACGTCGCGGAGTCAAGGGTGTGTGGGCACCCTCGACGGCCTGCTCGGAGTAGCGCGCGGGAGCAACCTGCGCGCGCCTACTCGGGCCAGGTTGGTAGGCGGCCAGCTTCCCCAAGCTGACCGCCCTCTGGCACATTAGGGCGGAAGGCGGCGATCGTGTGCCGCCCTCCGGCGACCCGGTCTCTTACGGCGGATGGCGACTTCGGCAAAAGCCTCCCTCGTCCGTTCCGCCGACTCCTTCTCGAGCACCACTGCCTCGCAGAAGGATGAGACCGCATCCCACGACGTCTCGCTGCCGGCCATAGCCTTGACCACGGCCGGCAGGGAAAGGTCGTCCCCTATGACGTCGCGCAAAGCGCGACGTTGAGACGCCCAGGCTGAGCACACCTCCAACGTGTGCTGGGCCGTCTCGTCGAGGCAGTCGTCGCAGTGGTGGCAGCGAGCGTCGGGCTCCCTCCCGGCGATCCGACACAGGTAACCCCCGAAGCAGCCATGCCCCGTGAGCACCTGTGTCGTGCGGTAGGTTAGGACGCCGTGACGCCGCGCTAACCACTGGCGGAACACTGGACGAACAGCCTCGATCTTCCTCAGGCCGGCAGATGAATTTGCCAGCCGAGTTTCCCACATTTCAACCGCGGCTACCCGCGCCTCCTCAGTGCGTGCTTGGCTTGCCGGTTCCCCGGACGCTAGGCCTCGACGCCGGCAATAGACCGACGCCAGAGAAAGAGCATCCAGGTCCCACGGCATGACTCCAGCCAGCACGCACGCCACTTCACCGGAGATGGTCCGGTACCCCCGTATCGCCCGGATGGCCATCGCCCTCTGCGCACGTCGCAGCAGAGTGATGTTGTGCCGGTCGGATCGGACCACTCCGGTGTACAGCCGACGGCTAGAGGCGCTCGGCCCATCCACATTGGGCAAAAGGCGCGCCAGTGCAGCCGCTGTCTTCAACAGTTTCGGGGCCAAAGATGTAAAGCGGCCCCGAAAACTCCACCGACCATCCAGAACAAGTCCGAGGTACTTCATGCTCCGGGCAACGTCAATTTTGACGCCACCGACGACGATGTGGGCATCTGCCGGTGGGCCCTTTCGAGGAGCATGGAAGTAGATTGCCTCGGACTTGTTGAGGGAGACTTCCAAGCCCAGCCGCTTTATGCGGCCGACTACCTCCGCAACTCCAGCAGTCGCGAGGACTGCCGCCTCTCGATAGGTCCACTGCTGCGCCAAGACCAGCGTGTCATCGGCGTAACAGAGGACCTTTATCCCCCTCAGGGTGCCGCCCCGCAGCACCCAGTCGTATCCGATGTTCCAGAGGATCGGACCCAGCACCGATCCTTGTGGAGCACCGGCCGACACAACGAACTCCTTCCAACCTCCTCCAGGAGCTGGAAAGGTCACAGACCTACCGGACAGGTAAGCTCCGATGACGCGGCGCAGGTATGGAGGCACACGATAGTATAACAGTGCCTCCTTTATGCAGGGCCATGGCAGGGAGTTGAAGGCGTTGGCGATGTCTAAAGACACCGCCAAGACTCCATTGCCTCGGGCCACCGCATCCTGCGCATAGGACTTTACCTCCAGTATGGCATCCACCGTCGATCGCCCCCTACGGAAGCCATACTGGTGGTCCGAGAGGTCCAGACCTGTCCCCTCCAAATGGTGTTGTAGCCTCCTGGCTACAACACGCTCAAGGAGCTTGGCGATCTCGCTCAAGAGCACGATGGGCCTGTAGGCGGAGGCTGAATCCGCCGGGCGACCCTCCTTCTTGATGAGGACTAACCTGCCTGTCTTCCACCGCTGTGGAATTATGGCTTGAGCCAGACAGGCAGTGAATAGTCCTCGCACTCTGGGCCCTAAGGTGTTGAGGGCCAGAGTTAGCGCCCGGCCGGGAATGCCATCCAAGCCCGGGGCGGTGCTCTTGAGCCGAGATCGGCGTACAGCTTCTTCGAGCTCCTCCTCCTCCACCGGTGGTGTGACGCTGTCCTCGTCGTCCTCCTCTTCCTCCTCACGCGCTGCAGGGCGGGCCATACTGGGTGGTGCACGACCACCAGTACACTTGCCGCCGTTGAGGGCGGCGCCCGGAACGGGGCATTGACGCGTCACAGATACGCGTCAGCACCCCCTACGCCCAGGATGCGGCGTCTTCTGCAGACGCCAAGCTCTGGGGCAGCCAGGATTCCACTATCGCGGCCTCCTCCAACAACTCCCTGTCGAGACGACCCAGTTGCCACCGCGGTCCGTACTCTCGCGAGTTTGGACTGGGGGCTGGTGGCACCGCAGGATGTATGGAGATCTCGTACAAGATGTAGAGGTGATCCGAGAGAGTCTCCACATCATCCAGCACTCGCCAGCCCCGAACACGACATGCTAGGGCCGGGCTCGCGACCGAAACGTCCACGACGGATCCGCCCAGCCTTCGCACACACGTGTTCTTGGTCGCTCGGTTGAGCACAGACAAACCGGTGGCAACAACCCACTCCGACAGCGTCACACCACGCACATCCGTCGTTGCGAAGCCCCACACACTGGACTTCGCGTTGAGATCGCCGGCCACCAACATCTCCGCCGGACGAAATCGCTCTACCATTTCCCCCAATCGTATAAGGAACTCTTCAAACTCCGCGAGAGTTCGATTGGGGGAAAAGTAGACCCCTACGACAACTAGGTTGCCGACAAGTGCGGCGACGCATCCCACACCTCTCTCTACACGTGAGAAAGGCGGGGAGCCCGCGGCGACCTGGGTGATAATAGTCACCACCCCGGTGTTGTCGGCTACCCAGTTGTCTCTGTCGGGAACGCTGTAGGGCTCCGAAACAACCGCCACCTGGATAGACCACTGCTTCTATAATATTATGAAATCAAAATTGAAAAGGAACAGAACCTATTTTTATTAATATTGCAGAATTTATAATAATTGATAATAAATCATTAATAAATATTTTTATAAGAAATACATTCAATAGGATAGAAAATAAAAAAAAAAAATTAATTGATGCAATAGATTGAGTTAAAAAATATTTTAAGGAAGCTTCTGAATTTAATAGATTATTGGGAGAAGAGATTAAGGGGATAAATCTAAGTAAATTAATTTCTAAGCCAATTCAGCATCCTAATCATGAATTTGATGAAATAGAAATTATAGTTCTGAAAAATAAAACAAATAAGAAAAATATTTTATTGGAATTATTAATTAATAAAATAAAAAATAAAATAAGAATAAAATATTCTAAAGATGAATTTAAATTCATTATAAAAAAAATATATTTTAGTGTAAAATGCACAATAATTTTTGTCTCGTGTGTGTCTCACTGTCGTGTGTGTTCTCTGTCATGCAGAGGTCACAGTGTGAGGAACCGGAGGGCGTGGTGTGTACTCACCCTACCGCCACGCAGGTGCAGTGATGTGATAGGAGCTGTATTTGCTATTTTAGGGGGTTTTGTTCATTGATATTCTCTATTTACTGGATTATTATTAAATCCTTATTTATTAAAAATTCAATTTATTTCCATATTTATTGGTGTTAATTTAACATTTTTTCCTCAACATTTTTTAGGATTAGCTGGTATACCCCGTCGTTATTCTGATTACCCAGATAATTTTATATCATGAAACTATGAAAAAATGCTCAGAAAAAAGAAATGAAGAAAAAGATTTCAGAAATAATAAATAAAATGAATGAATGAAAAACTTAAGCCCACGTAAGTTGTGGAAATTTCTGGAATCGCTAGGTATTGGCCGGCAACGTAAGGATTTGAATTGCAATCTAGACGTTGATGCCTTGAATAAACACTTTGCCTCGATAACATCTATGGACAACACAATTAAAGCAAATACATTGAATTATATCAACTCCTTGCCGTCTCCCACAATCGTTCCTTTTAACTTTGCTTCTATAACCTCATCCCAGGTAAGAAACAGTATCCTAGCCATCAAATCTGATGCTTCTGGTTATGATGGCATCAACCGCAAAATGATTATTTTGCCCTTGGAAGTCTTAGTTCCAGTCATTACCCATATTTTAAATTTTTCTATTTCCCATAACACTTTTCCCAGTTTGTGGCGCATTGCCCGCGTTATATTTATTATCAATTATTATAAATTCTGCAATATTAATAAAAATAGGTTCTGTTCCTTTTCATTTTTGATTTCCTAATATTATAGAAGGATTATCATGATTTAATAGATTTATTTTAATAACATGACAAAAAATTTCACCAATAATTTTATTATCTTATAATATAAATTTTATTTTTTTAATTTTTGAATTAAGGATTAGACGGAGAAGAGGATAAGGGATGAGGAAGAGAGGTAAATTTCAGGAAACTATTGAGCAAGTAGGGTAGGGGCCTGCCCGGAGGAATGAGGTCCGCTAAATCAGATAGCTTGGACCATAGAGGGTGGGATGACAGCTGTAACATTTTACCAACAAACCGATCAGACAGGAATTGGCGACGGATAGGATAAGGAGGATCAACACACTCAACCTGCAGTGCGTTGGTGGGAGAAGACTTCATTGCACCTATAATAATTCGTAGGCATTTGTATTGGATCCTATTGAGTTTTTCAGTAGCAACTTTGTTAAAGGGGTCTAAAACAAATAATCCGTAGTCAATGTGACTACGGATAATGGCATTGTACAGTAGTTTGAGAGTATAAGGGTGTGCACGCCACCACACACCAGACACAGCTCTTAAAGCGTTGATGCCGTTTTCACATTTTTTACTGACATGTTCAGCATGGGCAATTCCGTTCAGTCTTTTATCGAGAATCATGCCTCAGAATTTAACATTTTCTGCTAATTAGATAGTATTATCCCAATACCCACTAAAACCTCACGGTGCTCCTCCTCGACCGCCACTGACCGCGAGACGCGGGGACTAGAATCGTCCACGAAACGCGGCGGCGGGAGCCTGCTAGGCACGTCGCGGAGTCAAGGGTGTGTGGGCACCCTCGACGGCCTGCTCGGAGTAGCGCGCGGGAGCAACCTGCGCGCGCCTACTCGGCCAGGTTGGTAGGCGGCCAGCTTCCCCAAGCTGACCGCCCTCTGGCACATTAGGGCGGAAGGCAGCGATCGTGTGCCGCCCTCCGGCGACCCGGTCTCTTACGGCGGATGGCGACTTCGGCAAAAGCCTCCCTCGCCCGTTCCGCCGACTCCTTCTCGAGCACCACTGCCTCGCAGAAGGATGAGACCGCATCCCACGACGTCTCGCTGCCGGCCATAGCCTTGACCACGGCCGGCAGGGAAAGGTCGTCCCCTATGACGTCGCGCCAAGCGCGACGTTGAGACGCCCAGGCTGAGCACACCTCCAACGTGTGCTGGGCCGTCTCATAGAGGCAGTCGTCGCAGTGGTGGCAGCGAGCGTCGGGCTCCCTCCCGGCGATCCGACACAAGTAACCCCCGAAGCAGCCATGCCCCGTGAGCACCTGTGTCATGCGGAAGGTTAGGACGCCGTGACGCCGCGCTAACCACTGGCGGAACACTGGACGAACAGCCTCGATCGTCCTCAGGCCGGCAGTTTGTGTTGCCAGCCGAGTTTCCCACAACTCCATTGCGGCTACCCGCACCTCCTCAGTGCGTGCCTGGCTTGCCGGTTCCCCGGACACTAGGCCTATTATTTCTTCATTTGGTTCATATATTTCATTATTTTCCATAATTTTAATTATTATTATTATTTGAGAATCAATAATTAATCAACGAATAATCCTATTTTCATTAAATATACCATCCTCTATTGAATGATATCAAAATTTACCTCCTTCTGAACATTCTTATAATGAACTTCCTATTTTAAGAAATTTCTAATATGGCAGATTATATGTAATGGATTTAAACCCCATTTATAAAGGAATATCCTTTTTTTAGAAATGGCAACCTGATCTAATTTAAATTACCAAAATAGAGCTTCTCCATTAATAGAACAAATTATTTGAAAAAAAAGATTTCAGAAATAATAAATAAAATTATTCCTCACCGTAAACCTTTTGATACTATAATAGTATGTTTTCCTTGGAATGTTCTTTCTCGACAAATATCTCGTCATCATTGAAATATAGTTAACTAGCGACCCTCTTGCGGCTTCGCCCGCTTTTACTACTGGATTATTCATGTAATGTATGTTTGCAAAGCACTTAAGATAATGTGAAAATTAATAAAACCCTAATGCAACCCTCATTTTTGTCGTTTCAATAAGGATTTTTTAGTAGGTACTATAATTTTAAATCTGCGCTACAAATCTTTTCAAGTACTTATTAAAATATATTTAAATGACTATTTTTAGATAGTTAAATGACTATTTTTAAACGGAAGAAATTATAAACAAAAACCTACCTACTACTAACTACTACAAAAAATGTGTAACCAAATATATCGCGCTTAAATAATACATTCAACTCAAAATCTTCGTTGCTATAGAGGCAGCCGGGTTTTTTTTTTCAAGCTTGTGGTTAATGCTGAAGGGGGTATTCTGTCCCTAATGAAAAGCAAGCACGACGTGGCTGCCTGTGAGGAAAATTAAATAGAATGCATGGGCCGGGAATCGAACCCGGGCCGCCCGCGTGGCAGGCGAGCATTCTACCACTGAACCACCGATGCGTGTAAGGCAAGCGGGCACGGCGGACGCATGGCGAGACGCATGGCGAGTGGCGAGCCGTTTCACAGCAAGGTTTTTTTTGATATTGTAACAACTTCTAAAGTACTTATTAAAATGAAAAACAGTAAAAGACAGTTTTGGTCTACATTAAATGGCCAACGTAACTAATGTACTTATTTATATGCTGAGAGTAAGGGATAAGTGAAACTTGAGTAACATACAGCTGATTTGTCAACGGCGGGATGTGTCAACAATTAAATGCGTTTTTCTGTAAAACTATTCGCAATTTCGAAATATTGTAAAAGCAAATTTTATCTTCGTTTAACGTAGAAAATTAATAAAGTATTTTAAAGGATAAGGATTAATACCATTATGGAAAAATATCCCTCACAATAAAAAATATATTGAAATTATTATTTTTAGACAGAAATATGATCACTACACGTTATCCTTAAAAGATAAAAATATGCTGTCGCGGACTTTTTTGTAGATCTTATTAAGAGGAACAATGCTCCAGTACATTTTTTCATGTAGTACTTACCATTAGAGCAGCGCATGCGCGAAAGTGTCTCAACGGGTAGGACTTTATACACATTTATCGTATTTATGTTAATTTACATAAGAATGTACAAATAATAAACTATATATAAACCTTCTACGAAAAACACTCGACTTAATGGTGAAGACCGCATCAAAATCCGTTGGGTGGTTTAGAAGAAGAAGAGTTAGAAACAACAGACAGACACGAAAAGCGACTTTGTTTTATAAGATATAGGATAATACGATAATATATCCAATAAATAATAAGTTTATATTAAAATTATGAAATCATAATAATAATAATAATAATAATAATAATATAACACTTTATTGCACAAATAAGAAGGGAATAAAATACAGTACATGATAAATATTATTAACAGTGCAATGGCGGCCTTATCACTAAAAGCGATTTCTTACAGGCAACCAAAAGAAAAACGAAAGGATTAAATCTAGTAAAGAAAGCAGAAAGGTGCAAAAAGTACTACGATATATATAAACCAATACATAAATAGCGAATACCAAATAGCTTTATATATACATATATATAAACAAACATAACATACATACATAAATAAATACATACATATATATATATATAAATACATAAATAAACAATTAAAGATAAATATACATACTCTTATAATATTGTCCTTTTAAAGATTAAGTTGAAGATAGTACTGTTTAAGGCGTCGTTTAAATAGCCCAATCGACTGGGACCGTCTTACTTCCAGTGGCAGCTCATTCCATAGTTTTACTGTTTTAACAGTAAAAGAGTCACTATAGCATTTGGTGCGGCATAAAGGAATTTCAAGGATATGGTTATGGCGGGAACGGAGGTTTTGGGAATGCAGGATATCGGACCCCAGAAACTTAAAGCGCTCCTTGAGGTATGATGGAGTAACAGGATTGAAAAGGATGCCATAAAGAAGAGTGAGAGCATGCAAGTTACGCCTATATTCTATTGACAACCATTTAAGTTGACTTCGGTACTGAGACACATGGTCATGTTTCCTTAACCCAAAAATAAATCGAATTATAAGATTTTGCAGACGCTCTAGTTTATTTAGTAGTTGCTGGGACAGATTTAAGTAGCACGAATCTGCATAGTCTAGGATAGGTAGAAGGAGAGCGTGGGCCAGAGAGATTTTAGTCTTTATCGGTAAAATGTTCTTCCACCCTCTCAATCTACCTATGGAACAAAAAACCTTCCGACTAAGCTCTGATACGTGAGGCGACCAGCAAAAAGCACCGTCCATCCTGATTCCCAGATTCTTAACACTCTCACTAACCTCCAAGCAAACATTATCATATAAAATTGAGGGTAAGGGAGAACGTAATTTAGACAGTTGGTTGGAGCTACCAAACATACACACCCGAGACTTGCTGGGATTGATAGCAAGTCCAAACGATTTACTCCAGGCACTAATAATTTGTAAATCTGAATTTATTTTATTAACTGCATTAGGTATATCGCTTATAGCTGCAGTTGTGTAAATTTGCAAGTCATCGGCGTAGAGGTGGTACGAAGACGATATGTGTTGAGTGAGAGTGTTAATGAAAATGGAAAAGAGTAACGGTGATAATACACTACCTTGTGGGACGCCGGCGTTAATACTACATGTTGATGAAACTTTTCCGTCAAGCTTGATGCTTTGTCTGCGTCCGTGAAGGTAAGAGGAAAACCATTCAGTAGCTTTCAAGGAGAAGTTAATAGATTTTAAAATTGCTAATAGACTTTGTTAAGAGCTGTAACTGTGCTATGCCCAGGACGGAAACCAGATTGGAAAGGAGACAGTATGTTATTGTTGTGTAGGAAAAGATAGATTTGGTCATGCACAATGCGTTCAAGAACCTTAGATAGGAAAGGTAGTAAGGAAATAGGGCGATAGCTTGAGAAGGATGCTGGGTTTGGTACTTTAGGTATTGGGATCACAATTGCATGACGCCAGGCATCAGGGAATTCATTATAGGAAAGGGAAAAGTTATAAATATGACACAGGACAGGAAGAATTGAATTAAGTGTAAGGAGGATCATCCGTCGACTAATATCATCAGAGCCAGTAGCGTCAGATTTAATTGACAACACATGCTTGCGAACCTCTGCTTGTGAAGTAGGAGAGAAAAGGAAGGGTTTGATTGCAGGATTAGATTGTAGTGACAAGGAGTATAGAGTTTTTACTTTAGTGCTATTATCCAATACATTGACAGCTGTAAAGAATTTATTCAGCGAGTCTAAATCCGTGCAGTTGTTTAAGGTAGCCGAGTCACTGGAACGCCGGTTCCCTATTCCCATCGCGTTCAGAAATTTCCAAGTTTTTGCAGGATTGCTATTGTTAATTGACGAGAGAATAAAATTACGACGTGCGTCTCTGCAAGTCTTGTTACATCGGTTCCGTAGTGTTTTGTACCTTTGCATATTGGCGTCCGTAGGATTTTTCTTGTATTTAGACTTTGCAGTATTACGTTTGGACATAAGCACCTTGATATCTGAAGTTAACCACGGAGCGGGGAGATGTTTAATTTTAATAGGCCGGAGCGGTGCGTGAATATCGAAGAGCTCTGTCAAAATAGAATTAAAAATATTCAATTTGTCATTGATATTACCGGCATTAAATATGCAGTCCCAGTCAATACCAGCAAGATCGTTCATGAACTTTTCGTTGTCGATGTCGCTAAAACATCTTCGCATCACAACTGTCGGCTTCAATTTTGGTGGACGTATTTTATATGACAGGTAGACGAGGTCGTGGTACGAAAATGCTTCAGCTGACATCTGACCAAAGCTTGCAACACGTTCTGTTGATGATACGATCATAAGGTCTAACAAAGATGGCGCACAACCAGGAAAGAAGTGGGTAGCGGTCGTAGGAAGGATATTTAAGTTGGCACTGTTGATAATATTTTTTAATCGATTTGTACGGAAGTCGTTCTTAATCAAGCACGTGTTGAAATCACCCATTATGATGGAGTGATCAGCCCCCGGAGCATACCTTTCTAATAGATCCTCAAAAGCATCAAAGTAATTTATATGTAGATTGGGACTATAAAAGACACCAAGTAAAACTTTGAGAGTGCCAAAAAGGACTTCTATTAAGATATGTTCCGACGAGTTTGAGAAGACAGAGGGTGACTTGTGTAATACCGAGAAAGGAAAATGACTGCGTAGGTAAATAGCCACTCCCCCCCCCACCCTTCTCAGTCCTATCATTGCGGATTAAGTGAAAACCTGGCAGAGAAAATGCAGTAGATGGCAAAGCAGGCTTAAGAAATGTCTCAGATACTAGAATAGCGTGAATGTTTTTTAAATTAAATGAGTCGAGCAAGTCTGGATAATGCGCTGGCACGCTCTGTGCATTGATATGCACAACATTAAAATTTTTAGGGAAGTTATTAAACTTGTTTACTTTTACTAAACCAGTTACTAAGGTTATTACTCCAATAGCTCCTGTTAAGGGTCAAGGTCTATAGTCAACTAATAATAATAATAATAATAAACTCTTTATTTCACACCATAATACATAGCAAAATTAAAATTTACAATGCTTAAGAAAAAAAAAAAACAACAAATAATAAAATGTGAAAAAGGCGGCCTTATCACTAAAAGTGATCTCTTCCAGGCAACCGAATTGTAGGAATAGATAGACAGGGGTGCGGGCATAGTGCGTGGGAAAAAATAATTATGTCAATACACGAGAATTAAAAACGATATATACAACACACATAACATAAATATATATACTATAAGTATATAAAATAAATAAATAAATAAATAAATAAATAGAGTATAATACACAAATATAATAAATAATATATATAAATATTAGTAAATATACACTACAATTGAAGATAATAGTTTTTTACTTTATATTTGAATGCTTTCTTAGACTTAGACTGCCTGATAGTACGTGGTAGGGCATTCCATAGTTTCGCTGCTTGCACCGTGAACGATTTACTGTAACAACGAGTACGGCACAAAGGTATCTCCAGCTTATTATCTTTTTGGGAGCGGAGACTTAGTGTGAGACGGGAGTTGGAATCGAGAAAGGAAAAACGCTGCTTAAGGTAGGTTGGAGTTTCAGGGTGGAAGAGGATAGAGTAGAGAAGAGAAAGAGTGTGAAGATTTCGACGGTCTTTAATAGGAAGCCAGCCAAGTCTAGTACGATACTCACTGACATGATCGAACTTTTTCAGTCCGAAAATGAATCTAATAACCAGGTTTTGGAGACGTTCCAACTTGTTAAGTAGTTGCTGCGATAAATCCAGGTAACAGGTGTCTGCATAATCTAGGATAGGTAGCAAAAGTGAGTGGGCTAGGGTTATTTTGGTTTTGATTGGCAGAATATTTTTCCATCTTTTTAACCTACCTATAGCGCAGTACAACTTGCGGCTCAACTCGGAAACTTGAGGAGCCCAGGAGAGTTTGCTGTCCACCATGATACCTAGAGTTTTGACAGTGCAACAGTATTTCAAGTTACAGGTGTCGAAGACTGTAGGAGGAAGGGAAGGAGAATAGATCTTGGATAGTTGTTTAGGATTGCCGAGAATACACACTTGAGACTTTTTAGGATTTATAGATAAACCGTAAGACTTGCTCCAGGTACTAATTGTTAGCAGGTTGGAATTAATTAGACTAATAGCCCTCGCAATGTCTTGAACGTCCGTGGTTGTATAAATCTGTAAGTCATCAGCGTATAAGTGAAAAGGCAAGGATAAAAGCTTGGTGACGGAATTTATGAAGATGGAGAAAAGTAAAGGAGAAAGTACACCACCCTGGGGAACACCAGCATTAAGGCGGCAAACAGTTGACAGTTTTTCATTTAAACGAATGTACTGCTCTCGATTATGTAGATAGGAATAAAACCATTCAGTAGCCTCTGATGAAATATTAATAGACTTTAGAACAGCTAAAAGGATTTCGAAATCTACTGTATTAAAAGCGTTAGAAAAGTCTAGGAGAGCGAGAATAGTGACTTGTTGGTTATCGATTCCATATCTTATATCATCATTGACCTTATTGAGCGCAGTGACAGTGCTGTGACCAGGGCGGAAACCAGACTGGAAGGGAGATAGGATATGATTTCTGGTAAGGAAGGAGGAGAGTTGTTTATGGACTATACGTTCTAGTATTTTGGACAGGAACGGGAGGATAGATATCGGGCGATAGTCTGTAAAGGAAGTGGGGCTAGACACTTTAGGTATAGGAACAACTATCGCCTGGCACCAGATATCAGGGAAAGTATTTGAGGAAAGGGAATAGTTGAAAATATGGCACAGGATAGGAAGTACAGTCTTCATGGTTAAAAGAATCATTTTCCGACTGATTCGATCACTGCCAATAGCATCGGACTTAATGGCAAGAACATGCTTCTTCACTTCGTCAGGAGAAATAGAAGTGAAATGAAAGGGAGAAGGACCAGAGATTGAAGGGATAGACTTAATAGTATTAATTTTAACATTTTGACTTAATAAGTTGACATTCGCGAAGTGCTTATTCATTTCGTTGATATCCGTTCTATCGCCTAACGCGGTAGTTTTTCGTGAGCGTCCAATACCCATTGAGTCAAGGAATTTCCAAATACTAGCAGAATTGCAATTTTCGATAGAATTATAAATAAAAGTGCGTTGAGCATCCCTGCAAGTTTTGTTACATCGGTTCCGTAGTATTTTGAACCTGTTAAGGTTTTCCTCAGTAGGATTTCTCTTGTACTTCGATTTAGCCGAGTTACGTTTTACCATAAGTTTTTTAATATCTTCCGTTAACCAGGGGGCAGGAAGGTGCTTGAGTTTTATTGGTCGAAGTGGAGCGTGCAGGTCAAAAAGCTCAGTTAAAAGAGAGTTAAATATAATAATTTTTTCATTAACAGTTGGAGCATTTAATACACTCTCCCAATCTATATTATCTAGATCTTCTAAGAAAGCTTCGTTGTTAAAATTTTTAAAGCTTCTACGCATGATTATAGTAGGTTTAATTTTGGGTGTACGAATTTTATAACTCATATATATGAGATCGTGATATGAGAACGCTTCTGCACACAACTGACCATAAGTAGCGACTTGCTCATTCGACGAAACGATCATTAAGTCTAATTGTGACGGAGCGGTATTAGGAAAGAAGTGGGTAGCGTTAGTGGGTAGAAGATTAAGATTAGCACTTTTAATAATATTTTGTAATCGAATAGCACGCCAGTCATTTTTAATTAGACAAGTATTAAAATCTCCCATTATGATGGTGTGATCAACACCTGGAACATACTTATCTAGTAAAGTTTCAAAGGTGTCAAAATAATTTATATGAAGTGAAGGGCTGTAAAGTACACCAAGTAATAGTTTTAATGTGCCAAATAACACTTCAATAAAAATATGCTCAGAAGTATTTGAGTACAGTGTAGGAGATTTGTCAAGAATAGAAAAAGGGATGTGGCTGCGTAAGTAGATAGCAACTCCACCACCGCCTTTCCCTGTACGGTCATTACGAATAAGATGGAAGCCGGGTAAAGCATAGGATGTGGATGGTAAGGAAGGTTTTAGGAAAGTTTCGGAAACTAGGATCGCGTGAACGTTTTTGGCATCGAAGGAAGCTAGGAGATCAGGATAATGAGCGGGAACACTTTGTGCATTGATATGCACCACGTTGAAGTGCTTGGCAGAGTTCGCAAAAGTCGTGCCCAAAACAGTGCTTAGCGACGCGGAAGTGCTATGGAAACTAGAATCTGATGATAACGATGTAGACTGACAAAATATATCATTATCGGAGGTGTCACTGTTTGAGTTAGCGTTGTTGAACATAGTGCAGTACCAAAATATAATAATCAAGTAAAAATTAATAAGATAATAAATATATATAATAAATAAAAATAAGATTAAAATAAAATGTGTGTATATGCAGAATGTTAATGATAATAATAATAAGAGCTATATAATATATGTATGTCCAAATAAATAAATAAATTAGCAAAATAAATATTAGTGATAAAATTAGAAAAATAAAAATAAAAAAAATAAAATAAACAAATAATCACTTACAATAACAAAAAAAAAAAAGAGGTAAAACACGATAAATACAACTAAGTCCGTAATCTAGGAGTTATCGTGAAAAGAAACGTTTAAGACAGTTCCGGCCATTGACAGATTAAGTGTCAATAAGCCTGTCAAAATAACTAACAAAAAGTAAACATTACAAACTCATGTTCATGTATATATTTATTTTATGATTTTTTATTTTATAGGTGAAGGCAACACTTTAACTGGACTCTTTTTGACATGCATTCTCCTATTGTGTAATATAATCTCTTTTTTACCGTACAATCTCCTTTGTGTGTTTTCCATACAACGTGACATTGGCGAAGTGAATAGTGCTCAACTGGCACGCTCGAAGCGCCATAAATAAAGAACCGAACCGGACCGAACATTACAACATTTAATATTACGTTTTAAAATTGTGGGTAAATTATATATATTAATGGATAAGTATATTAACGATTTAAGTTGTGGGTAATTTGTACATTTTAGTGAATATATTAGTGATTTATAGGACACTAGCTCATAAGTTATTAGATATAAGGTTAAAAGTATTCTATCAACATTAATTGAACAAACTAATGCATTAAGGAAGTTGTTTACTTCTTCGAGTTTACGATCCTCTTCATTCGTGTAACCTGAGGAACTGGCTTTGTCTTAGAATCACCAGCACTTGAGCTCGCCATAGGTGCTTTAAGAGGTTGAGCCCCAGCCGTGTCGTGGATATTGTCTAGCTCACTGCATGTGGAAATAGTATGGCGCTTCCCATCTGGCCCAATGACAATGATGTAGCCCTCCTTCGTCCAACATTTATTTATGCCAAAACGTTTTCGGGCTGCCATGAAAGTCTCGTGCCTGGATTTAGTGAGGAATTCCGATAAAGTGATGCCTGTATTTTTCAAATTGGTTTTAGCATACCATATTTGATTTCGCATAGATAACTCTCGGAATTTTACAAGTATGGGTCTTGGTTTATCAGATGTTACAGTACCCAGGCGTTGACATCTGCTAATGTCACCCAGCTCCAGATCAGGCAACTTCAGATGTTGGGACAGGACCTTCACCGCAATGGCAGAATCAGCTGTACTTCTCTCCTCGGGCACACCATGCACCAACAGTATCTTCTTTCTGGTCCGCAAGTCAAGAAGGTCTAACTGTTTTGACAGTATATTTACCTGCAGCTGAAGCCCCTCCAGTGCACTCAATACAAAAGATCGAAATGCACTAAATTGAGCTGCAATGTGGGAAGTGGGGCTTGCCGCAGGAAGCGCAGAACTCAAATTTTGCTGAAAGTCAGCCATTTGCGAATTGAAGTGTAGTGACAGTTCTTGTATTGATTGCTTAATAGCTTCCATGTTGATGTAATTGAGTTCAAAAGACTAGTGATTATGGATAAAAAGTTTTGGTGTAGAAATTATTGCACGAATAACTGCTGGCAGGTTGGTGACTGTTAATACATCACTTATACATAACACATTTCACTTATAATTTGTTTTAACTATTTTTAAAAGAAAATTATTTGGGAGCAACTTTAAAAACGTATTTACTTTTTGGCACCTACCCTCAGAAAAAAAAGTGATAGGGATGATTATGATTAGACATTAATTTACTTCTCTAGAATAAAGAGTTCTTAAAATAGAAATTACATAAGATTGAATAATTGCTACGGCAGATTCAAGAATTAATAATAAAATTTGAACAATAATTAAAATAATTAATAAATAATTAAGTATTAAACCTGTATTACTTAATAAAGTTAAAAGTAAATGACCTGCAATTATATTAGCTGTTAATCGAACTGCTAAAGTTCCAGGTCGAATAATATTACTAATAGTTTCAATTAGTACTATAAAAGGTATTAAAATAGTTGGTGTTCCCTGAGGAATTATATGAATAAATATATGTTGTGTATTATTTAATCATTATAAATCTTAATCATAATGTTAAAGATAATGAAAGGGATATATTAAAATGACTTGTTCTAGTAAAAATATATGGGAATAAACCTAAAAAAATATTAAATAAAATAAAAAAGAATAATGAAATAAAAATAAAAGTTGATCCATTAATTCTATTTGGTCCTAATAAAGTTTTAAATTCATTATGAAGTTTATTAGAAATAAAATTTCATAATAAATAATGACGATTAGGAAAAAATCAGAAAGATAAAGGAATAAATAATAATCCAATAAATGTTCTAATTCAATTAAATGAGAAATTAAATAAATTTGTTGAAGGATCAAAAATTGAAAAAAGATTATTTATCATTTTCAAAAAAATTTTTTGAAATTATTTTTCTTATTTTTTTTAAAATTAAAATTATTTTTATAATTTAAAATAAAATAATTTATAATTATTAAACTAATAAAAATAGAAATAAAAAATAATAATGAAATTATTCAATTGATAGGTATTATTTGAGGAATGTGGTGTGAGTGGTGATGGTGGTGGTAGTGGTTGTCAACGAGTGGTTATGATTGTTCTATGTAAAACTTCATTTAATTAGCTATTATTTTTGTGCAAAGTTACATTTTGGTATATTGACAAGAACAAACATAAAAAGTATTCGGGTGAATTCGGAATCTCCCTTTTTTGAAGTTGGTTGAAAATGAGAACATCCTCTTTTTTGAGATTGGTTGAAAAGAAATGCAACGATCAGGAATCTCACTTCTGACATCAATTTAAAAAGTTTTTGCTTGTAACTATTACAGTATAATTAATTTTTGACCAACAAAAACAAACTTTCTCAATTTTCTCCGGATTCCATAATCGAAACCTAACCAAACTTTCACCAAATTATCCTTGAAGTGTATCCTTTCAAATAAAAAAAGAATCATCAAAATCGGTTGGCGCGACATTGAGTTATTCGGCTATTAGTCGCGCACATGCATAATGCAAATTTAAGACTTATGTGATTTTCTCATGGATACCATTGTCAGACATGGACAAAAAAAAAATGGAACCATTCGGGAAGCTATACCTTTTAAATAAAAATAAAAAATATTAAAATCGGTCCACCCAGTTAAAAGTTATGAGGTAACAAACATAAAAAAAAAAAAAAATACAGTCGAATTGATAACCTCCTTTTCTTACAGAAGTCGGTTAAAAAAGGATTATTATTCATTATAAGAATGTTCAGAAGGAGGTAAATTTTGATATCATTCAATAGAGGATGGTATATTTAATGAAAATAGGATTATTCGTTGATTAATTATTGATTCTCAAATAATATCTCAGAGAGATAACATGTTACTTGTAGGGTCGCGAAATCTCACTCAGGAACAGTTCAAACTGGCCTGCATCAAATCCCTAAGGTAATGATGCCGTGAAATACGGTTCGTGTAGACGTGGCGAATAGGCTCAGCGGTGAAACGATAAGGAGTACATTTTCATTCTGACAGACGCGTTCGCGAAGTGTGTTCTTTTGTTTCGTGCGGCAGGCATTGACTCTTGGAGTGTTCACGAGGTGACTTGTGGCTTTGTTTGGGGCTCCAACTCGCATCATAGCTGACCAGGGAAGATTGTTTTACTGGTGGTAGTTTTCACTAGTAGACTTAGGTTGGCATCTTACGGCGGCGGGCTTACCCAGTGCTAACAGGCAGGTAAAGCGCGTCAGAAGTGTGTTAAAGTCCATGTCGACAACGTTTGAGACTAGCGGTGGTAATAAGTTGTGGCAAGAATCTGTAGGAGGGTACAACTCGAGATAAATTGTACGATGAACCGGTAGATTTTAATTCATAAAATAACGATACCGTTATCATTGATGTGTATCGGTGGTGTGTATCATTGATGTGTCATTGATGTGTATCATTGGTGTATGTCATTGATTTGTCGTTAATGTGTGTCAATGGTGTGTATCTGTGGTGTGTATCTTTGATGTGTATCATTGGTATGTATCATTGATTTATATCATTTATGTGTAGTAGTGAGGTATAGACTGTCGTTGACATTGACGAAATTCGTTAAGTAGCATCAGACATTATTACGAAGTGTGCGGAATATGGTAGGTCCCGTTTTGATATGACAAAAACGAAAGTAAGTAAGTTTTCTGTTGGCGTATTGTTAATATTGTAAAGTTAATAAGTGTAAAAATTCGATTCAAAATTTAAAGGTTCATTTAAGGTTGTCAGTTGTCAACATCAATGACACATCAATGATACACACCACCGATACACATCAATGATAACGGTATCGTTATTTTATGAATTAAAATCTACCGGTTCATCGTACAATTTATCTCGAGTTGTACCCTCCTACAGATTCTTGCCACAACTTATTACCACCGCTAGTCTCAAACGTTGTCGACATGGACTTTAACACACTTCTGACGCGCTTTACCTGCCTGTTAGCACTGGGTAAGCCCGCCGCCGTAAGATGCCAACCTAAGTCTACTAGTGAAAACTACCACCAGTAAAACAATCTTCCCTGGTCAGCTATGATGCGAGTTGGAGCCCCAAACAAAGCCACAAGTCACCTCGTGAACACTCCAAGAGTCAATGCCTGCCGCACGAAACAAAAGAACACACTTCGCGAACGCGTCTGTCAGAATGAAAATGTACTCCTTATCGTTTCACCGCTGAGCCTATTCGCCACGTCTACACGAACCGTATTTCACGGCATCATTACCTTAGGGATTTGATGCAGGCCAGTTTGAACTCTTCCTGAGTGAGATTTCGCGACCCTACAAGTAACGCAGACATCCACAAATCCTCCAGCACACCATGACCGGAAACCAGCAAAAGTCAAAATGCTGTTCAATAGTCCCCTCAGCCTCGAGACGAACAACAGATTCAAAACTGACGGAAATAGGAAGCTAATCCGACGAACTGCTACTACTTAATCACAGTCTCTGGAGGCGATAGAGACCTGACTAGCCTCCACTTCAAAAGGAACACTTCACTAGGTTCAAAGAGAAACCAGCCCTTGTCACAGCTTCCAACACTGCATTAAGTCCTCCCATACTGGACCGCTAAATCGGTTGAGACAATGTCAATGTCAAAATGTCCTCAAAATACACCACCACGCAATCACGAACCAAATCACCCAACACGATCACAATTGTCTTCTGAAAAATCGAAATTGAATTCTTCAGACCAAAAGGCACAGTCAAGAATTCAAACTGCCCTTCAGCTGTTATGAAAGCAGTACTGTCTACAGAATTTTCGTTTACTGTGATCAAATGAAAACCGCTTGCGCTATAGAGTTTCAAAAAATAATTAGCACCCTGAAAACGTGAAGTTTGATCAGTAATTAATGGAAGCGGATAACTGTCAGGGTTGGTATTATTGTTAAGCTCACTATAGTCAATACAGATACGGTCTGAACCGTCATACTTCTTTACTAATAAAGCCGGACTTTCAAAAGGAGGACAGCTCGACCTAATGATATTCACGTGTAAACCTTCCTTTACTCTGTTGCGTATAACGCTACGTTCGTCCGGCGACATCCTATATGGACGCCGCTGTACTGTGCGATTCGAACCAACCCGGTCACTACCACCGGTCACTACCAGTAATATCAGCTGAGATATCAGTCAAAGTCAACTCACTCACACTATCGTTATTCACTGAATTTACATAAAGATTCCCGTCAAACAAAATGTCAGTCAGTTATGTTTACTGTACAACCCTGATTTAAAATCTCGCGACAATAATATCCTAAGAGGGCAATCGTTAATACTACAAAACACAGAATTTGTTCGGTACTGTATACTCGTGTTTGACTAATACCGGTCATAGTAACAACATTACTAAACCGTCGACCACTAAATGTAACAGAAAAACTTTCAATTAACGAGAATTTAGCACCAGAATCGTAAACAAAACAAAACAGTTCACCTTTTGTCTTGTACCCTACCCTTTGGAAATTGGACACTGCATACGTCCACACGCCGCTCCATCCACTCACCGTTCATCACGCGCTGCGCCGTCCCTGCTGCCATCGCTTGGCCCGCCGCCTTCGCTCGTACACCAGATGGCGATATGACCCGGTTTGCCACACTTGAAGCACACTAAAGGCCTCGCTGCCGGCTGCTGCACCGCTTGACTCAACTTCGCAGCCATGTGGCCCACTTCGTGGCAACGGAAACAACGTTGCGCACGGGGCATCAACAGCCTCACTCCAGCAGAGACGAAGCCAACAAGTAGTCTCGCCCCGCTAATCTTCTGCGCTGCGCCGACAGGACATCGGACCCATACTGGTCCTAGACCGGCCCGGTCCTGTCGGATCTCTCCGACTTTTATATTACCCGCAGCACAGCCGGAAACTCGGCTTATTGCCGCCGTCACGTCCTCAGCAGTGACGGAGTCATCGAGGCCAAACACCCTCAATTCCGCACATTTCACTGGCCTCGACACCTGGACCTCTTCGGGGCTGAGAACCCCACGCAACTTCTCAGCTAGCGCATCCGCCTTCTCAGCAGTGTTGGCGCCAGGCATTCTAGCGCCTAGCATTCTAGCGCCAGTAGACGCAACACAAGGTGCCGGCGGTAAGTGGCGTAAACCGATTTTTTCCAACCCGCGGGAATGCGCGGGAAGGTGCGGGCGGTAAGTGACGAAAACCGATTTTTTCCAACCCGCGGGAATGCGCGGGAAGGTGCCAGCGGTAAGTGGCGAAAACCGATTTTTTCCAACCCGCGGGAATGCGCGGGAAGGTGCGGGCGGTAAGTGACGAAAACCGATTTTTTCCAACCCGCGGGAATGCGCGGTAAGGTGCCGGCGGTAAGTGGCGAAAACCGATTTTTTCCAACCTGCGGGAATGCGCGGGAAGGTGCCGGCGGTAAGTGGCGAAAACCGATTTTTTCCAACGCGCGGGAATGCGCGGGAAGGTGCTGGCGGTAAGTGGCGTGACAAGCCGTGGTCAAGGCTATGGCCGGCAGCGAGACGTCGTGGGATGCGGTCTCATCCTTCTGCGAGGCAGTGGTGCTCGAGAAGGAGTCGGCGGAACGGGCAAGGGAGGCTTTTGCCGAAGTCGCCATCCGCCGTAAGAGACCGGGTCGCCGGAGGGCGGCACACGATCGCCGCCTTCCGCCCTAATGTGCTAGAGGGCGGTCAGCTTGGGGAAGCTGACCGCCTACCAACCTGGCCCGAGTAGGCGCGCACAGGTTGCTCCCGCGCGCTACTCCGAGCAGGCCGTCGAGGGTGCCCACACACCCTTGACTCCGCGACGTGCCTTGCAGGCTCCCGCCGCCGCGTTTCGCGGAAGACTCACGTCCCCGTGTCTCGCGGCCAGTGGCGGTCGAGGAGGAGCACCGTGAGGTTTTAGTGGGTATTGGGATTGGCCTTCAGCCGGTCCACGAGTCCCACATAACCCGCTCGAGTCCCCACTCGGGCCGGTATCCGTCAAAAGGCCTTGGTGAAAGTTCCTTTAAGGTTTCCCGATCTGCTGGCAACCTTCCTTATCACCGCTAAGCTGTCCACCACCTGATTTTGTAGGTCAGACGCAAGTATGGCTTCGTCCTGCTCTTTCTCGGATGGTAGAGACATGTCCGAGAGCCTGGAGCTAGCCCTGGCCAGTACGGCCGCAGCGCTGTCAGACACCTCCTGTTCTGACTTCAGCGGCAACTCCTTCCTTTCTGCCTCACCGAGACCTTTCCGTCTCCTCAAGGCAACCACTTTTGTCGCCGGTCTATCTGGCTCTCCTTCACCAGAAGACCCCGACTGATCGATCGGCTTCCGAGGCCTATTCCGCCTGTCCTTCAGGTATTGTGCCCGTGTCCTTGACTTCTCTGACACCATCGACACAACACCATCGGAACGGGCGATGGATCGCCCGTTCCGCCGACTCCTTCTCGAGCACCACTGCCTCGCAGAAGGATGAGACCGCATCCCACGACGTCTCGCTGCCGGCCATAGCCTTGACCACGGCCGGCAGGGAAAGGTCTGAAAGGACCAGGCTGAGCACACCTCCAACGTGTGCTGGGCCGTCTCATCGAGGCAGTCGTCGCAGTGGTGGCAGCGAGCGTCGGGCTCCCTCCCGGCGATCCGACACAAGTAACCCCCGAAGCAGCCATGCCCCGAGAGCACCTGTGTCATGCGGAAGGTTAGGACGCCGTGACGCCGCGCTAACCACTGGCGGAACACTGGACGAACAGCCTCGATCGTCCTCAGGCCGGCAGTTGGTGTTGCCAGCCGAGTTTCCCACAACTCCATTGCGGCTACCCGCACCTCCTCAGTGCGTGCCTGGCTTGCCGGTTCCCCGGACACTAGGCCTATTATTTCTTCATTTGGTTCATATATTTCATTATTTTCCATAATTTTAATTATTATTATTATTTGAGAATCAATAATTAATCAACGAATAATCCTATTTTCATTAAATATACCATCCTCTATTGAATGATATCAAAATCCTACCTCCTTCTGAACATTCTTATAATGAACTTCCTATTTTAAGAAATTTCTAATATGGCAGATTATATGTAATGGATTTAAACCCCATTTATAAAGGAATATCCTTTTTTTAGAAATGGCAACCTGATCTAATTTAAATTACCAAAATAGAGCTTCTCCATTAATAGAACAAATTATTTGAAAAAAAAGATTTCAGAAATAATAAATAAAATTATTCCTCACCGTAAACCTTTTGATACTATAATAGTATGTTTTCCTTGGAATGTTCTTTCTCGACAAATATCTCGTCATCATTGAAATATAGTTAATAAAAAAGTAAAAAAAAAATTTTTAGTTAAACGGTTTTATATTGCAGATAAATGTACTAAAAGCTAAAAAATAATTTCATAGAAATTATGATTACTAAAATTTAATCGTGGGGCACGTCCAATATCTACAATTGAAAGACATAGCGTGAGACTTCACCCACCTAGTGGTAAGTAGCAAGTGTCCCCACGATTTTATTTTAGTAATCATAATTTCTATGAAATTATTTTTTAGCTTTTAGTACATTTATCTGCAATATAAAACCGTTTAACTAAAAATTTTTTTTTTACTTTTTTATTTTTAAGTTTTTAGTTTTTATTTCTCATGCTATTCAATTCGTTGAAATGAGGCTCGATGTCTCATTATTGCAAGGTTAATGGAGAATGTTACGAACGACCCCCCCAGAGGTCCAATAGAGGGACAAGGCTATGTACAACAAGATGTGCCTGAATCTTGAGGGGAAAACGCTAACGACATATCATTTTTATCCACCTAGTGCCATACAGTTCTCGGCGCGCTTTTACCTTTTACCTTGGGTGGTACCCCTAGCGACGTATCATTTTTAGGCACCCCATAGCCACAGTCCTCGACAGGATACCAGATCTTGACTTAGGTGGGAGATTCATATTGTAATTGTGTATAGTATACTGTATTATACTTACCAAGCCCTTTATTTTGATACCCATATTGATGGGATTGAAAACTACATTATCCGCCATTTTGTAGCAGTGGCCATCTTTGATTTTGATTTTGTATAGTGCACTGAATTCTACTTGACAAGCCCTTTCATTTGATACCCATATTGATGGGATCGAAAAAACTAACTTGTCCGCCATCTTGTAGCGGCGGCCATCTTGGATTTTGATTTTGTATAGTCCACTGAATTCTGCTTGACAAGCCCTTTCATTTGATACCCGTATTGATAGGATTGAAAAAAACTAACTTGTCCGCCATCTTATAGTGGCGGCCATCTTGGATTTTGATTTTGTATAGTCCACTGAATTCTACTTGACAAGCCCTTTCATTTGATATCCATATTGATGGGATTGAAAAAAACTAAGTTGTCCGCCATCTTGTAGCGGCGGCCATCTTGGATTCACAATAATATTGAATATGGATAATTGTATTGTCACCAGAATCAAAGGCGTATACCAAATTTCAGATTAATCGGTTAACGGGAAGAGGGTTAAATTTCAATTACTAAATTTGACCCAAACAAACAAACAAACGGGGTGAGCTAAATAAAACCGTTTAATAATACGATAATATATCCAATAAATAATAAGTTTATATTAAAATTATGAAATTATTTTACTAAACCAGTTACTAAGGTTATTACTCCAATAGCTCCTGTTAAGGGTCAAGGTCTATAGTCAACTAAGTGATAGGGATGATTATGATTAGACATTAATTTACTTCTCTAGAATAAAGTGTTCTTAAAATAGAAATTACATAAGATTGAATAATTGCTACGGCAGATTCAAGAATTAATAATAAAATTTGAACAATAATTAAAATAATTAATAAATAATTAAGTATTTTAATACCTGTATTACTTAATAAAGTTAAAAGTAAATGACCTGCAATTATATTAGCTGTTAATCGAACTGCTAAAGTTCTAGGTCGAATAATATTACTAATAGTTTCAATTAGTACTATAAAAGGTATTAAAATAGTTGGTGTTCTCTGAGGAATTATATGAATAAATATATGTTGTGTATTATTTAATCATTATAAATCTTAATCATAATGTTAAAGATAATGAAAGGGATATATTAAAATGACTTGTTCTAGTAAAAATATATGGGAATAAACCTAAAAAAATATTAAATAAAATAAAAAAGAATAATGAAATAAAAATAAAAGTTGATCCATTAATTCTATTTGGTCCTAATAAAGTTTTAAATTCATTATGAAGTTTATTAGAAATAAAATTTCATAATAAATAATGACGATTAGGAAAAAATCAGAAAGATAAAGGAATAAATAATAATCCAATAAATGTTCTAATTCAATTAAATGAGAAATTAAATAAATTTGTTGAAGGATCAAAAATTGAAAAAAGATTATTTATCATTTTCAAAAAAATTTTTTGAAATTATTTTTCTTATTTTTTTTAAAATTAAAATTATTTTTATAATTTAAAATAAAATAATTTATAATTATTAAACTAATAAAAATAGAAATAAAAAATAATAATGAAATTATTCAATTGATAGGTATTATTTGAGGAATGTGGTGTGAGTGGTGATGGTGGTGGTAGTGGTTGTCAACGAGTGGTTATGATTGTTCTATGTAAAACTTCATTTAATTAGCTATTATTTTTGTGCAAAGTTACATTTTGGTATATTGACAAGAACAAACATAAAAAGTATTCGGGTGAATTCGGAATCTCCCTTTTTTGAAGTTGGTTGAAAATGAGAACATCCTCTTTTTTGAGATTGGTTGAAAAGAAATGCAACGATCAGGAATCTCACTTCTGACATCAATTTAAAAAGTTTTTGCTTGTAACTATTACAGTATAATTAATTTTTGACCAACAAAAACAAACTTTCTCAATTTTCTCCGGATTCCATAATCGAAACCTAACCAAACTTTCACCAAATTATCCTTGAAGTGTATCCTTTCAAATAAAAAAAGAATCATCAAAATCGGTTGGCGCGACATTGAGTTATTCGGCTATTAGTCGCGCACATGCATAATGCAAATTTAAGACTTATGTGATTTTCTCATGGATACCATTGTCAGACATGGACAAAAAAAAAATATGACCATTCGGGAAGCTATACCTTTTAAATAAAAAAAAAATATTAAAATTGGTTCACCCAGTTAAAAGTTATGAGGTAACAAACATAAAAAAAAAAAAAAATACAGTCGAATTGATAACCTCCTTTTCTTACAGAAGTCGGTTAAAAAAGGATTATTATTCATTATAAGAATGTTCAGAAGGAGGTAAATTTTGATATCATTCAATAGAGGATGGTATATTTAATGAAAATAGGATTATTCGTTGATTAATTATTGATTCTCAAATAATAATAATAATTAAAATTATGGAAAATAATGAAATATATGAACCAAATGAAGAAATAATAGGCCTAGTGTCCGGGGAACCGGCAAGCCAGGCACGCACTGAGGAGGTGCGGGTAGCCGCAATGGAGTTGTGGGAAACTCGGCTGGCAACACCAACTGCCGGCCTGAGGACGATCGAGGCTGTTCGTCCAGTGTTCCGCCAGTGGTTAGCGCGGCGTCACGGCGTCCTAACCTTCCGCATGACACAGGTGCTCACGGGGCATGGCTGCTTCGGGGGTTACTTGCGTCGGATCGCCGGGAGGGAGCCCGACGCTCGCTGCCACCGCTGCGACGACTGCCTCGATGAGACGGCCCAGCACACGTTGGAGGTGTGCTCAGCCTGGGCGTCTCAACGTCGCGCTTTGCGCGACGTCATAGGGGACGACCTTTCCCTGCCGGCCGTGGTCAAGGCTATGGCCGGCAGCGAGACGTCGTGGGATGCGGTCTCATCCTTCTGCGAGGCAGTGGTGCTCGAGAAGGAGTCGGCGGAACGGGCGAGGGAGGCTTTTGCCGAAGTCGCCATCCGCCGTAAGAGACCGGGTCGCCGAAGGGCGGCACACGATCGCCGCCTTCCGCCCTAATGTGCTAGAGGGCGGTCAGCTTGGGGAAGCTGACCGCCTACCAACCTGGCCCGAGTAGGCACGCACAGGTTGCTCCCGCGCGCTACTCCGAGCAGGCCGTCGAGGGTGCCCACACACCCTTGACTCCGCGACGTGCCTTGCAGGCTCCCGCCGCCGCGTTTCGCGGAAGACTCACGTCCCCGTGTCTCGCGGCCAGTGGCGGTCGAGGAGGAGCACCGTGAGGTTTTAGTGGGTATTGGGATAATACTATCCAATTAGCAGAAAATGTTAAATTCTTAGGCATGATTCTCGATAAAAGACTGAACGGAATTGCCCATGCTGAACATGTCAGTAAAAAATGTGAAAACGGCATCAACGCTTTAAGAGCTGTGTCTGGTGTGTGGTGGCGTGCACACTCTTATACTCTCAAACTACTGTACAATGCCATTATCCGTAGTCACATTGACTACGGATTATTTGTTTTAGACCCCTTTAACAAAGTTGCTACTGAAAAACTCAATAGGATCCAATACAAATGCCTACGAATTATTATAGGTGCAATGAAGTCTTCTCCCACCAACGCACTGCAGGTTGAGTGTGTTGATCCTCCTTATCCTATCCGTCGCCAATTCCTGTCTGATCGGTTTGTTGGTAAAATGTTACAGCTGTCATCCCACCCTCTATGGTCCAAGCTATCTGATTTAGCGGACCTCATTCCTCCGGGCAGGCCCCTACACTACTTGCTCAATAGTTTCCTGAAATTTACCTCTCTTCCTCATCCCTTGTGCTCTTCTCCGTCTAATCCTTAATTTAAAAATTAAAAAAATAAAATTTATATTATAAGATAATAAAATTATTGGTGAATTTTTTTGTCATATTATTAAAATAAATCTATTAAATCATGATAATCCTTCTATAATATTAGGAAATCAAAAATGAAAAGGAACAGAACCTATTTTTATTAATATTGCAGAATTTATAATAATTGATAATAAATCATTAATAAATATTTTTATAAGAAATAAATTCAATAGGATAGAAAATAAAAAAATAATTGATGCAATAGATTGAGTTAAAAAATATTTTAAGGAAGCTTCTGAATTTAATAGATTATTGGGGGAAGAGATTAAGGGGATAAATCTAAGTAAATTAATTTCTAAGCCAATTCAGCATCCTAATCATGAATTTGATGAAATAGAAATTATAGTTCTGAAAAATAAAATAAATAAGAAAAATATTTTATTGGAATTATTAATTAATAAAATAAAAAATCAGAATAAAATATTCTAAAGATGACTTTAAATTCATGATAAAAGAATTATATTTTAGTGTAAAATGCACAATAATTTTTGAAATTATTAGATATAGTTTAATTCTATAAAATATAATAAAGGTAAAAAATTACATTATTAAACGGTTTTATTTAGCTCACCCCGTTTGTTTGTTTGTTTGGGTCAAATTTAGTAATTGAAATTTAACCCTCTTCCCGTTAACCGATTAATCTGAAATTTGGTATACGCCTTTGATTCTGGTGACAATACAATTATCCATATTCAATATTATTGTGAATCCAAGATGGCCGCCGCTACAAGATGGCGGACAACTTAGTTTTTTTCAATCCCATCAATATGGATATCAAATGAAAGGGCTTGTCAAGTAGAATTCAGTGGACTATACAAAATCAAAATCCAAGATGGCCGCCACTATAAGATGGCGGACAAGTTAGTTTTTTTCAATCCTATCAATACGGGTATCAAATGAAAGGGCTTGTCAAGCAGAATTCAGTGGACTATACAAAATCAAAATCCAAGATGGCCGCCGCTACAAGATGGCGGACAAGTTAGTTTTTTCGATCCCATCAATATGGGTATCAAATGAAAGGGCTTGTCAAGTAGAATTCAGTGCACTATACAAAATCAAAATCAAAGATGGCCACTGCTACAAAATGGCGGATAATGTAGTTTTCAATCCCATCAATATGGGTATCAAAATAAAGGGCTTGGTAAGTATAATACAGTATACTATACATAATTACAATATGAATCTCCCACCTAAGTCAAGATCTGGTATCCTGTCGAGGACTGTGGCTATAGGGTGCCTAAAAATGATACGTCGCTAGGGGTACCACCCAAGGTAAAAGGTAAAAGCGCGCCGAGAACTGTATGGCACTAGGTGGATAAAAATGATATGTCGTTAGCGTTTTCCCCTCAAGATTCAGGCACATCTTGTTGTACATAGCCTTGTCCCTCTATTGGACCTCTGGGGGGGTCGTTCGTAACATTCTCCATTAACCTTGCAATAATGAGACATCGAGCCTCATTTCAACGAATTGAATAGCATGAGAAATAAAAACTAAAAACTTAAAAATAAAAAAGTAAAAAAAAAATTTTTAGTTAAACGGTTTTATATTGCAGATAAATGTACTAAAAGCTAAAAAATAATTTCATAGAAATTATGATTACTAAAATAAAATCGTGGGGACACTTGCTACTTACCACTAGGTGGGTGAAGACTCACGCTATGTCTTTCAATTGTAGATATTGGACGTGCCCCACGATTAAATTTTAGTAATCATAATTTCTATGAAATCATTTTTTAGCTTTTAGTACATTTATCTGCAATATAAAACCGTTTAACTAAAAATTTTTTTTTTACTTTTTTATTTATCCTATCAGAATAATCCTTTTATCAGGCACTTTATTTTTAAAAAAAAGGGATTTCCTTTATATTTGGGGTATGAACCCAAAAGCTTATTTTAGCTTTTTTTTATTTGTTAAGTAATACTTTTTGCGCCTTACGATAATTTCTTGCATAAGTCCTGCACTTTTAATGGTTGCCTGTAAGAGATCACTTGCAGTGATAAGGCCGCCATTGCACATGTTAATTTAAGTACCTATGTATCCTTCCTTTTCTTTTCTTTTCTATTTTTTTTTTCTGTGTAAATTTTATATATATATATATTTTTTTTCAATGCAATAAAGTATTATTATTATTATTATTTTTTTTAATTAATTAATTATTATTTAATTAATATTATATTTATAATATAATTTTTTAAATAATTATTAATCGTTTATTATATATTTTAATTTTTAATATGAATATTATAAAAATAGGAGAAAGAAAAATATTAAAAATTTAATAATTAATATTAATATATATATACATTAATTAAATTTATTATTATATATATATATATATACGTCGGAGTTGGGTGGATTTCCCTCGCACATAGTTTTGAGTGCCCGGTCTACTGTGTGCTTTAGTGGATAATGTTGGCATGAGAAAACACAATTTGTGATATTACGAATTAATTACAACACCGTAATCAATACACAAGAAAGCAGCTACCGCTATCCCAGTAGGTAGATACACAACACGGAACGCGGGACAGTTTCAGTGTCGTCTGCACCGGCCGACTGCCAAACACAAAGTGAGTCGATGTCCGTCGGCCACGCTTCGACTCGCCCCTTCCATACCAATGCATAACACTAACTCTGTCGTCACTTACCGCCGGCACCTTCCCACGCATTCCCGCGGGTTGTATACCACCTTGAAGGCCCCTCGGAGCCCGAACGATCGACACCAGTTTCAACTGAATCCGAGCGGGGAAAACTGAAAAAATCGGTTTTCGCCACTTACCGCCCGCACCTTCGGGGTCGGGGTCTTCTGGTGAAGGAGAGCCAGATAGACCGGCGCCAAAAGTGGTTGCCATGAGGAGACGGAAAGGTCTCGGTGAGGCAGAAAGGAAGGAGTTGCCGCTGAGGTCAGAACAGGAGGTGTCTGACAGCGCTGCGGCCGTACTGGCCAGGGCTAGCTCCAGGCTCTCGGACATGTCTCTACCATCCGAGAAAGAGCAGGACGAAGCCATACTTGCGTCTGACCTACAAAATCAGGTGGTGGACAGCCTAGCGGTGATAAGGAAGGTTGCCAGCAGATCGGGCAACCTTAAAGGAACTTTCACCAAGGCCTTTTGACGGATACCGGCCCGAGTGGGGACTCGAGCGGGTTATGTGGGACTCGTGGACCGGCTGAAGGCCAATCCCAATACCCACTAAAACCTCACGATGCTCCTCCTCGACCACCACTGGCCGCGAGACGCGGGGACTCTAATCGTCCACGAAACGCGGCGGCGGGAGCCTGCTAGGCACGTCGCGGAGTCAAGGGTGTGTGGGCACCCTCGACGGCCTGCTCGGAGTAGCGCGCGGGAGCAACCTGCGCGCGCCTACTCGGGCCAGGTTGGTAGGCGGCCAGCTTCCCCAAGCTGACCGCCCTCTGGCATATTAGGGCGGAAGGCGGCGATCGTGTGCCGCCCTCCGGCGACCCGGTCTCTTACGGCGGATGGCGACTTCGGCAAAAGCCTCCCTCGTCCGTTCCGCCCACTCCTTCTCGAGCACCACTGCCTCGCAGAAGGATGAGACCGCATCCCACGACGTCTCGCTGCCGGCCATAGCCTTGACCACGGCCGGCAGGGAAAGGTCGTCCCCTATGACGTCGCGCAAAGCGCGACGTTGAGACGCCCAGGCTGAGCACACCTCCAACGTGTGCTGGGCCGTCTCGTCGAGGCAGTCGTCGCAGTGGTGGCAGCGAGCGTCGGGCTCCCTCCCGGCGATCCGACACAAGTAACCCCCGAAGCAGCCATGCCCCGAGAGCACCTGTGTCGTGCGGAAGGTTAGGACGCCGTGACGCCGCGCTAACCACTGGCGGAACACTGGACGAACAGCCTCGATCGTCCTCAGGCCGGCAGTTGGTGTTGCCAGCCGAGTTTCCCACAACTCCATTGCGGCTACCCGCACCTCCTCAGTGCGTACCTGGCTTGCCGGTTCCCCGGACACTAGGCCTATTATTTCTTCATTTGGTTCATATATTTCATTATTTTCCATAATTTTAATTATTATTATTATTTGAGAATCAATAATTAATCAACGAATAATCCTATTTTCATTAAATATACCATCCTCTATAGAATGATATCAAAATTTACCTCCTTCTGAACATTCTTATAATGAATAATAATCCTTTTTTAACCGACTTCTGTAAGAAAAGGAGGTTATCAATTCGACTGTATTTTTTTTTTTTTTTATGTTTGTTACCTCATAACTTTTAACTGGGTGAACCAATTTTAATATTTTTTTTTTATTTAAAAGGTATAGCTTCCCGAATGGTCATATTTTTTTTTTGTCCATGTCTGACAATGGTATCCATGAGAAAATCACATAAGTCTTAAATTTGCATTATGCATGTGCGCGACTAATAGCCGAATAACTCAATGTCGCGCCAACCGATTTTGATGATTCTTTTTTTATTTGAAAGGATACACTTCAAGGATAATTTGGTGAAAGTTTGGTTAGGTTTCGATTATGGAATCCGGAGAAAATTGAGAAAGTTTGTTTTTGTTGGTCAAAAATTAATTATACTGTAATAGTTACAAGCAAAAACTTTTTAAATTGATGTCAGAAGTGAGATTCCTGATCGTTGCATTTCTTCATAGGGGCCGACCTTTCCCTGCCGGCCGTGGTCAAGGCTATGGCTGGCAGCGAGACGTCGTGGGATGCGGTCTCATCCTTCTGCGAGGCAGTGGTGCTCGAGAAGGAGTCGGCGGAACGGGCGAGGGAGGCTTTTGCCGAAGTCGCCATCCGCCGTAAGAGACCGGGTCGCCGGAGGGCGGCACACGATCGCCGCCTTCCGCCCTAATGTGCCAGAGGGCGGTCAGCTTGGGGAAGCTGGCCGCCTACCAACCTGGCCCGAGTAGGCGCGCGCAGGTTGCTCCCGCGCGCTACTCCGAGCAGGCCGTCGAGGGTGCCCACACACACTTGACTCCGCGACGTGCCTAGCAGGCTCCCGCCGCCGCGTTTCGTGGACGATTCTAGTCCCCGCGTCTCGCGGTCAGTGGCGGTCGAGGAGGAGCACCGTGAGGTTTTAGTGGGTATTGGGATTGGCCTTCAGCCGGTCCATGAGTCCCACATAACCCGCTCGAGTCCCCACTCGGGCCGGTATCCGTAAAAGGATTTCCTCACGTTAAAAAAAAAAAAAAAAAATGTCAGGTTAGGTTGGGGTGCTTGGTCGGATGACCTCCTCGTGTGTTCACCCGCTGTTGGCCCTTTCTCGAATGCTTGTCGTTCGGGGGGGACGAACAGTGTTGCGGACCGGTGCACCCTGGGCGGCGAGTAATTGGTGCCTACAGGATTCGTCCTTGGGTAATGATTGCTCGCTGGCTAATAATCCGGCGTGGTTCTTCGCGTGTCCTCTGTCATGCAGAGGTCACAGTGTGAGGAACCGGAGGGCGTGCGTGGTGTGTACTCACCCTACCGCCACGCAGGTGCAGTGATGTGCCAGCGCCGAAAATATCGGAACTCCACTCTTGGTTGCGGTCATGTCTCGTAATCAGGAATGGAACTGAGGGCCTTGCCTTTACCGGCCGGGCTGCGAGGAAGAAAACCTCTATAAAAAATTACCCCAACCCAAGCGGCGAAGCAGCGCGAGGGGTTCATGGCTGATGGGGAGATCAGTCGCTACTGCTGGTCCCGCCAGGGTACCGGCCGACACCCTGGCGTAATAGGCTTATCCGAGTACAGGGGGCACTGCTCGGATGGACCGTTTTTCCCCCACACTCGTGGGAACAAAATGGAAAATGTTAACTTAAAAACCCAAAATGATGACGTAGGGAGGCCCGAGGAGGGCGGTGATCTGTTGTTGCCCGAGATGGGCGGAGTAGTAGTTGTGCCCGAGAAAGGCGTAGGGAGTACTTTGCTCGAAAGGGGCAAAAGTCCGGCACTTGTGCCAATAGGAGGGGGGTTGAAGGATGCGCGAGTCGTGTTAGAGCGTCTGGACCATGAGGAGGTTGCCTCTATTATAAGAGATAGGTCCAGGTCGTCACTTTCGTCGCGAGGCCGT
This sequence comes from Heliconius melpomene rosina, assembly GCF_056956725.1. Taxonomy (NCBI): domain Eukaryota; kingdom Metazoa; phylum Arthropoda; class Insecta; order Lepidoptera; family Nymphalidae; genus Heliconius; species Heliconius melpomene. Next base: position 287,126 of record NW_028181879.1, on the reverse strand, counting down.
TTCTGTGCGGCTTCCGAGTCAGACGCCGATGGCGTGATGTCTGTTGGGTCGAACGGCTCCAATGCTATCGAGGGGGCTAAAGCGCAGTTCCGAAAGGACAGAAAGAGGCGCCATCACAGGAAGAGTAACTCTGAATCCTCGGATGCGGATGGGGAGACAGAGACAAGCCGAAAGCGAAGGTTGCTTCGGCCAGAGGGAGTCGTGGTCGTACCAAATATTCCTGATGAGAATATAGGGTTAGCTGCTGGAAAGAAGGCGCTAAACGATGCCAAGCGCGAGGAGCGCCGGCTGAGGGCGGAGGAGGAAGTTGCTGAAATCTCCGCGGCGATACAAACTAGAACAAGTTCTAGGCTCTCGGATGTGCCCCTGGAACTTTGCGGTGAGGAGCACATGGTCTCCGACTTGCGTAGCCAAGTATCTGATAGCTTGGCTATAATCAATAGAGTCGCCTGTAAGTCGGGGAATCTGAAGGGCACATTTACTAGGGCCCTTAAAGACGCTGCCGGAGTTATCTCTTCTGCCGTTAATACTCTGGCAAAGAGGACGGCATCAGAGGAAGTGGATATCCTCAAGGCAACAAACTCGCGACTGCAGTCGGAGTTGGTGGAGTTGCGGAAGGAGTTTGCCCTTTTGAGAGCGGAGTTGGAGCGGTCTAGAGCATCGGACTTGCGACCCACTCCCACGGAGTCTATTGCTGTGGAGGACATAGTGGGCACTATGGTCTCCACCAGGCTGGAAGCCTTTAAAGATCGGCTACCACCGGAGAGAAATCTGCGACCTCCGCTAGCGGCGGACAAGCGCAAGGTGGATAGCCCAAAGCAGGCGCAAGTGGACCCTGTCGCATCCACTTTGATGGCGCCGGCTAATCCGGCACCAAAGGAGCAAAGGTCTAAAAAGGCCAAGAAGAAGAAAGGCCCGGTGATGACCGCATCTACTGAGCCTCGACCTCTGCCACCCGCTCCGGCTGATATGTCTGAGGGCTGGACTGTAGTAGCCCGGAAGGGGGCCAAGAAGAGAAAGCCAGCTCCTAAGCCGAAAGCGCAAAAGGCTAAAGCGCAAAAGGAGCCAAAGTTGCGTCGTCCTAGATCGCAAGTTGTGACGATTAAGTTGCAGCCAGCCGTCGCCGACAAGATGTCGTATAGCGATGTCCTTACCCGGGTCAAGGAAAGTATAAAGTTGGAAGACTCTTGGAAGTTGGAAGTCTACTGGCGCTAGAATGCTAGGCGCTAGATTGCCTGGCGCCAACACTGCTGAGAAGGCGGATGCGCTAGCTGAGAAGTTGCGTGGGGTTCTCAGCCCCGAAGAGGTCCAGGTGTCGAGGCCAGTGAAATGTGCGGAATTGAGGGTGTTTGGCCTCGATGACTCCGTCACTGCTGAGGACGTGACGGCGGCAATAAGCCGAGTTTCCGGCTGTGCTGCGGGTAATATAAAAGTCGGAGAGATCCGACAGGACCGGGCCGGTCTAGGACCAGTATGGGTCCGATGTCCTGTCGGCGCAGCGCAGAAGATTAGCGGGGCGAGACTACTTGTTGGCTTCGTCTCTGCTGGAGTGAGGCTGTTGATGCCCCGTGCGCAACGTTGTTTCCGTTGCCACGAAGTGGGCCACATGGCTGCGAAGTGCAGTAGCCAGGTGGACCGCAGCAAACAGTGTTTCCAGTGTGGCCAGACCGGGCATCAGCAGAGATCGTGTTCGGCAGAGCCTCATTGTCCGGTGTGTGAGGCGGCGCAAAGGCCCGCTAATCACATGTTGGGGAATGCTGCCTGTGGAAAGGCTAGCATCAATAACGGTGGAAAGCGCAGACGAGTGCCGGCAACATCGGCCAGGTCTAATATCCCAGCTGGGCCTGAGGAGGTGCAACACATGGAAGACCAATAATGGCTCTCCGTGTGTTGCAGGCGAACATTAACCACTGTGCTAGGGCCCAGGACTTATTGGTCCAAAGCCTGGCGCAGTGGTCTATCCAGGTGGCGGTTGTTTCGGAGCCCTACAGCGTTCCCGACAGAGACAACTGTGTAGCCGACAACACCGGGGTGGTGACTATTATCACCCAGGTCGCCGCGGGCTCCCCGCCTTTCTCACGTGTAGAGAGAGGTGTGGGATGCGTCGCCGCACTTGTCGGCAACCTAGTTGTCGTAGGGGTCTACTTTTCCCCCAATCGAACTCTCGCGGAGTTTGAAGAGTTCCTTATACGATTGGGGGAAATGGTAGAGCGATTTCGTCCGGCGGAGATGTTGGTGGCCGGCGATCTCAACGCGAAGTCCAGCGTGTGGGGCTTCGCAACGACGGATGTGCGTGGTGTGACGCTGTCGGAGTGGGTTGTTGCCACCGGTTTGTCTGTGCTCAACCGAGCGACCAAGAACACGTGTGTGCGAAGGCTGGGCGGATCCGTCGTGGACGTTTCGGTCGCGAGCCCGGCCCTAGCATGTCGTGTTCGGGGCTGGCGAGTGCTGGATGATGTGGAGACTCTCTCGGATCACCTCTACATCTTGTACGAGATCTCCATACATCCTGCGGTGCCACCAGCCCCCAGTCCAAACTCGCGAGAGTACAGACCGCGGTGGCAACTGGGTCGTCTCGACAGGGAGTTGTTGGAGGAGGCCGCGATAGTGAAATCCTGGCGGCCCCAGAGCTTGGCGTCTGCAGAAGACGCCGCATCCTGGGCGCAGGGGGCGCTGACGCGTATCTGTGACGCGTCAATGCCCCGTTCCGGGCGCCGCCCTCAACGGCGGCAAGTGTACTGGTGGTCGTGGGAGATCGCGCAACTGCGTAACACCTGCGTTGCGGCGAGACGCCAGTACAGCCACTATCGCAGACGGGTACAGAAGGTGCAGGAGGAGGAAGACCGACTGTACCGCGTCTATGTCGAGGCGAGAACGCAGCTGCAGGAGGAGATCGGTCGTGTGAAAGGCGAGTCGCACGACCGGTTGATCGCGGGGATAGACTTAGACCCGTACGGCACACCTTACCGAATGGTGCTCGGTAGGTTACGGGCTTGGGCACCACCACTGACGCAGGCACTCCAACCGGACGTACTCTGAGGGGTTCTGTCGTCGCTATTCCCGCAGCGGGCCAGTTTTGCACCACCCAGTATGGCCCGCCCTGCAGCGCGTGAGGAGGAAGAGGAGGACGACGAGGACAGCGTCACACCACCGGTGGAGGAGGAGGAGCTCGAAGAAGCTGTACGCCGATCTCGGCTCAAGAGCACCGCCCCGGGCTTGGATGGCATTCCCGGCCGGGCGCTAACTCTGGCCCTCAACACCTTAGGGCCCAGAGTGCGAGGACTATTCACTGCCTGTCTGGCTCAAGCCATAATTCCACAGCGGTGGAAGACAGGCAGGTTAGTCCTCATCAAGAAGGAGGGTCGCCCGGCGGATTCAGCCTCCGCCTACAGGCCCATCGTGCTCTTGAGCGAGATCGCCAAGCTCCTTGAGCGTGTTGTAGCCAGGAGGCTACAACACCATTTGGAGGGGACAGGTCCGGACCTCTCGGACCACCAGTATGGCTTCCGTAGGGGGCGATCGACGGCGGATGCCATACTGGAGGTAAAGTCCTATGCGCAGGATGCGGTGGCCCGAGGCAATGGAGTCTTGGCGGTGTCTTTAGACATCGCCAACGCCTTCAACTCCCTGCCATGGCCCTGCATAAAGGAGGCACTGTTATACTATCGTGTGCCTCCATACCTGCGCCGCGTCATCGGGGCTTACCTGTCCGGTAGGTCTGTGACCTTTCTAGCTCCTGGAGGAGGTTGGAAGGAGTTCGTTGTGTCGGCCGGTGCTCCACAAGGATCGGTGCTGGGTCCGATCCTCTGGAACATCGGATACGACTGGGTGCTGCGGGGCGGCACCCTGAGGGGGATAAAGGTCCTCTGTTACGCCGATGACACGCTGGTCTTGGCGCAGCAGTGGACCTATCGAGAGGCGGCAGTCCTCGCGACTGCTGGAGTTGCGGAGGTAGTCGGCCGCATAAAGCGGCTGGGCTTGGAAGTCTCCCTCAACAAGTCCGAGGCAATCTACTTCCATGCTCCTCGAAAGGGCCCACCGGCAGATGCCCACATCGTCGTCGGTGGCGTCAAAATTGACGTTGCCCGGAGCATGAAGTACCTCGGACTTGTTCTGGATGGTCGGTGGAGTTTTCGGGGCCGCTTTACATCTTTGGCCCCGAAACTGTTGAAGACAGCGGCGGCACTGGCGCGCCTTTTGCCCAATGTGGATGGGCCGAGCGCCTCTAGCCGTCTGCTGTACACCGGAGTGGTCCGATCCGACCGGCACAACATCACTCTGCTGCGACGTGCGCAGAGGGTGATGGCCATCCGGGCGATACGGGGGTACCGGACCATCTCCGGTGAAGTGGCGTGCGTGCTGGCTGGAGTCATACCGTGGGACCTGGATGCTCTTTCTCTGGCGTCGGTCTATTGCCGGCGTCGAGGCCTAGCGTCCGGGGAACCGGCAAGCCAAGCACGCACTGAGGAGGCGCGGGTAGCCGCGGTTGAAATGTGGGAAACTCGGCTGGCAAATCCATCTGCCGGCCTGAGGAAGATCGAGGCTGTTCGTCCAGTGTTCCGCCAGTGGTTGCGCGGCGTCACGGCGTCCTAACCTTCCGCACGACACAGGTGCTCACGGGGCATGGCTGCTTCGGGGGTTACCTGTGTCGGATCGCCGGGAGGGAGCCCGACGCTCGCTGCCACCACTGCGACGACTGCCTCGACGAGACGGCCCAGCACACGTTGGAGGTGTGCTCAGCCTGGGCGTCTCAACGTCGCGCTTTGCGCGACGTCATAGGGGACGACCTTTCCCTGCCGGCCGTGGTCAAGGCTATGGCCGGCAGCGAGACGTCGTGGGATGCGGTCTCATCCTTCTGCGAGGCAGTGGTGCTCGAGAAGGAGTCGGCGGAACGGACGAGGGAGGCTTTTGCCGAAGTCGCCATCCGCCGTAAGAGACCGGGTCGCCGGAGGGCGGCACACGATCGCCGCCTTCCGCCCTAATGTGCCAGAGGGCGGTGAGCTTGGGGAAGCTGGCCGCCTACCAACCTGGCCCGAGTAGGCGCGCGCAGGTTGCTCCCGCGCGCTACTCCGAGCAGGCCGTCGAGGGTGCCCACACACCCTTGACTCCGCGACGTGCCTAGCAGGCTCCCGCCGCCGCGTTTCGTGGACGATTATAGTCCCCGCGTCTCGCGGCCAGTGGTGGTCGAGGAGGAGCATCGTGAGGTTTTAGTGGGTATTGGGATTGGCCTTCAGCCGGTCCATGAGTCCCACATAACCCGCTCGAGTCCCCACTCGGGCCGGTATCCGTCAAAAGGCCTTGGTGAAAGTTCCTTTAAGGTTGCCCGATCTGCTGGCAACCTTCCTTATCACCGCTAGGCTGTCCACCACCTGATTTTGTAGGTCAGACGCAAGTATGGCTTCGTCCTGCTCTTTCTCGGATGGTAGAGACATGTCCGAGAGCCTGGAGCTAGCCCTGGCCAGTACGGCCGCAGCGCTGTCAGACACCTCCTGTTCTGACCTCAGCGGCAACTCCTTCCTTTCTGCCTCACCGAGACCTTTCCGTCTCCTCATGGCAACCACTTTTGGCGCCGGTCTATCTGGCTCTCCTTCACCAGAAGACCCCGACTGATCGATCGGCTTCCGAGGCCTCTTCCGCCTGTCCTTCAGGTATTGTGCCCGTGTCCTTGACTTCTCCGACACCATCGACACAAAACTTTCAGTATCTGAGTCCTTTGACTCCAACGCTCCCCACAACCGTCCATATGATGATCCGGACCCTCCTCTCGACCTGACACTACCGACAGTCGACATTCCGTCATCAACGTCCAATCTGGTCAGAACCACTCTCGGCTCCTTCCACACTCCTACGTTCTGGCCATCACCAACTGACCCCTCCGCAGCGACACCAACGATCCAACGATCGACACCAGTTTCAACTGAATCCGAGCGAAGAAAACTGAAAAAATCGGTTTTCGCCACTTACCGCTCGCACCTTCCCGCGCATTCCCGCGGGTTGTATACCACCTTGAAGGCCCCTCGGAGACCGAACGATCGACACCAGTTTCAACTGAATCCGAGCGGGGAAAACTGAAAAAATCGGTTTTCGCTACTTACCGCCCGCACTTTCCCGCGCATTCCCGCGGGTTGTATACCACCTTGAAGGCCCCTCGGATCCCGAACGATCCACACCAGTTTAAACTGAATCCGAGCGGGGAAAAGTGAAAAAATCGTTTTTCGCCACTTACCGCCCGCACCTTCCCGCGCATTCCCGCGGGTTGGATACCACCTTGAAGGCCCCTCTTTCAGTTTTCCCCGCTCGGATTCAGTTGAAACTGGTGTCGATCGTTCGGGCTCCGAGGGGCCTTCAAGGTGGTATACAACCCGCGGGAATGCGCGGGAAGGTGCCGGCGGTAAGTGACGACAGAGTTAGTGTTATGCATTGGTATAGAAGGGGCGAGTCGAAGCGTGGCCGACGGACATCGACTCACTTTGTGTTTGGCAGTCGGCCGGTGCAGACGACACTGAAACTGTCCCGCGTTCCGTGTTGTGTATCTACCTACTGGGATAGCGGTAGCTGCTTTCTTGTGTATTGATTACGGTGTTGTAATTAATTCGTAATATCACAAATTGTGTTTACTCATGCCAACATTATCTACTAAAGCACACAGTAGACCGGGCACTCAAAACTATGTGCGAGGGAAATCCACCCAACTCCGACATCAGAAGTGCGATCGGTGTTGGCACAGAGAACAATGGAGATAACCACTGGCGTGCTATGTTCGAAGCCCTGTATACACCGAGGCTAATTCAGGGAGGTATATGTGGTTACCCACTTATGATCCTGACAAAGAAGACACGGACGCGAGATCGTGGTGCGCAACGGCTGACTTGTGCTTTTGACAAACTCCCCGAGAGGCAGTCAACTCGAGCTTGCTGTAAGTAAGGCACTGGAAGGTGAAGCATCTTTGTGGCTGTCTCAAACAGCGTACGAGAGTATGACATGCTACCCTCACAAATCACTGGACATTGTGATGTGGGCAAAGAAGAGGTTGCTGTGGCTACTGTACTCTCTCACATCACATCAGTCTGACCCGCGGCTTTAACGTATAGCGTTTACAACACTGAAGTGTTTGAGCGGTGGAAAAATGGCTGGCCATAAGTGAGCGGAATGCAGAAGCAAGCCTATCGATGCGACGGTACGAACACCTGTGTCTTCAACGTTGAGTCAAGCGGTGCAGCAGCCGGCAGCGAGGCCTTTAGTGTGCTTCAAGTGTGGCAAACCGGGTCATATCGCCACAACGGTGAGTGGATGGAGCGGCGTGTGGACGTATGCAGTGTCCAATTTCCAAAGGGTAGGGTACAAGACAAAAGGTGAACTGTTTTGTTTTGTTTACGATTCTGGTGCTAAATTCTCGTTAGTTGAAAGTTTTTCTGTTACATTTAGTGGTCGACGGTTTAGTAATGTTGTTACTATGACCGGTATTAGTCAAACACGAGTATACAGTACCGAACAAATTCTGTGTTTTGTAGTATTAACGATTGCCCTCTTAGGATATTATTGTCGCGAGATTTTAAATCAGGGTTGTACAGTAAACATAACTGACTGACATTTTGTTTGACGGGAATCTTTATGTAAATTCAGTGAATAACGATAGTGTGAGTGAGTTGACTTTGACTGATATCTCAGCTGATATTACTGGTAGTGACCGGTGGTAGTGACCGGGTTGGTTCGAATCGCACAGTACAGCGGCGTCCATATAGGATGTCGCCGGACGAACGTAGCGTTATACGCAACAGAGTAAAGGAAGGTTTACACGTGAATATCATTAGGTCGAGCTGTCCTCCTTTTGAAAGTCCGGCTTTATTAGTAAAGAAGTATGACGGTTCAGACCGTATCTGTATTGACTATAGTGAGCTTAACAATAATACCAACCCTGACAGTTATCCGCTTCCATTAATTACTGATCAAACTTCACGTTTTCAGGGTGCTAATTATTTTTTGAAACTCTATAGCGCAAGCGGTTTTCATTTGATCACAGTAAACGAAAATTCTGTAGACAGTACTGCTTTCATAACAGCTGAAGGGCAGTTTGAATTCTTGACTGTGCCTTTTGGTCTGAAGAATTCAATTTCGATTTTTCAGAAGACAATTGTGATCGTGTTGGGTGATTTGGTTCGTGATTGCGTGGTGGTGTATTTTGAGGACATTTTGACATTGACATTGTCTCAACCGATTTAGCGGTCCAGTATGGGAGGACTTAATGCAGTGTTGGAAGCTGTGACAAGGGCTGGTTTCTCTTTGAACCTAGTGAAGTGTTCCTTTTGAAGTGGAGGCTAGTCAGGTCTCTATCGCCTCCAGAGACTGTGATTAAGTAGTAGCAGTTCGTCGGATTAGCTTCCTATTTCCGTCAGTTTTGAATCTGTTGTTCGTCTCGAGGCTGAGGGGACTATTGAACAGCATTTTGACTTTTGCTGGTTTCCAGTCATGGTGTGCTGGAGGATTTGTGGATGTCTGCGTTACTTGTAGGGTCGCGAAATCTCACTCAGGAACAGTTCAAACTGGCCTGCATCAAATCCCTAAGGTAATGATGCCGTGAAATACGGTTCGTGTAGACGTGGCGAATAGGCTCAGCGGTGAAACGATAAGGAGTACATTTTCATTCTGACAGACGCGTTCGCGAAGTGTGTTCTTTTGTTTCGTGCGGCAGGCATTGACTCTTGGAGTGTTCACGAGGTGACTTGTGGCTTTGTTTGGGGCTCCAACTCGCATCATAGCTGACCAGGGAAGATTGTTTTACTGGTGGTAGTTTTCACTAGTAGACTTAGGTTGGCATCTTACGGCGGCGGGCTTACCCAGTGCTAACAGGCAGGTAAAGCGCGTCAGAAGTGTGTTAAAGTCCATGTCGACAACGTTTGAGACTAGCGGTGGTAATAAGTTGTGGCAAGAATCTGTAGGAGGGTACAACTCGAGATAAATTGTACGATGAACCGGTAGATTTTAATTCATAAAATAACGATACCGTTATCATTGATGTGTATCGGTGGTGTGTATCATTGATGTGTCATTGATGTGTATCATTGGTGTGTGTCATTGATTTGTCGTTAATGTGTGTCAATGGTGTGTATCTGTGGTGTGTATCTTTGATGTGTATCATTGGTATGTATCATTGATTTATATCATTTATGTGTAGTAGTGAGGTATAGACTGTCGTTGACATTGACGAAATTCGTTAAGTAGCATCAGACATTATTACGAAGTGTGCGGAATATGGTAGGTCCCGTTTTGATATGACAAAAACGAAAGTAAGTAAGTTTTCTGTTGGCGTATTGTTAATATTGTAAAGTTAATAAGTGTAAAAATTCGATTCAAAATTTAAAGGTTCATTTAAGGTTGTCAGTTTTGGTTCTGTAAATTGTAAACGTCTTGTAACGTACAAATTTGCTCACGATAGGTTGAGGAAAATGCCAGCAAGTCATGTACCCGACGAAATCAATGTGTAATTTATGATGTTGTTGATGATATGATGGTGTTCAAGCTTAAGTAGTTGAAGAGACTCGAGTAAATGATTCTATCGGCCGTAATGTGTTCGACCGTACCAGTAGTTATTTCGTAGTCGTAGCCCGGTAGAAATCGGTATCTCTTGGGGCAACTCAAGTAGTCCGTGGGTGCGCGGTGTGCGTTTAACTCTGGCGGAGGTCGTGGTCTGTAGAGACCGTAGCGTGTTGTCGCAGGTGTGACATACACGGGCTATCCACGCGGTGGATATGCGTATTGAGAGGTTTTCGACCGTACTGAGGTCGTGGTCTGCAGAGACCGTAGCGTGTTGTCGCAGAGGTGACGTACACGGGCGATCCACTCGATTGATATGCGTATTGAGATGTGAGAGAGCAATTTGATTGCTGTTCGGCTGGAGAGCTGTGGCGTTAGAGGTCTTTACTCGGAGGTTTCTGTTAATTTGGTTGTAACTTGTTGCTGAAGTAAAGTGAAGTAAAGTAAAGTAAAGTGAAGTTTTGGTTATGATGTCGATGGTACATGGCTGTGGTATTTGTGTGTAGTGGTTAGTTACAATTATGATCCAGATTGGTGTCAAATTGTAGTGTCCAGTTGATCTGGTGTCGAGTTGATCTGGTGTCGAGTTGATCTGGTGTCGAGTTGATCTGGTGTCGAGTTGATCTGGTGTCGAGTTGATCTAGTGTCGAGGGTCAAGTTGTTCAGGTATAAGGTTCAGGTATAAGGTTCAGGTATACAGTTCAGGTACACAGTTCAGGTATACAGTTCAGGTATAAGGTTCTGGTATACAATTACTAGTGTAATTACTAGTGTACGTCTATTACAATTCTAGTGTACGGTTCTGGAAGTTGGTTGGTAAGGTTCTGATGTAGGTTGGCCGAGCGGTACGAGGTACTGTTGCAGCTTTTTCTTCTAGGCTAACCAACACACGAGGACGTGTGCTAGCAGGATGGCCGTGTCGGAATTTGTAGTATTGATGTGGTTCCGGAACGCCAGCGCCATCTATTGGCGCTCGACAGAGTTAGTGTTATGCATTGGTATGGAAGGGGCGAGTCGAAGCGTGGCCGACGGACATCGACTCACTTTGTGTTTGGCAGTCGGCCGGTGCAGACGACACTGAAACTGTCCCGCGTTCCGTGTTGTGTGTCTACCTACTGGGATAGCGGTAGCTGCTTTCTTGTGTATTGATTACGGTGTTGTAATTAATTCGTAATATCACAAATTGTGTTTACTCATGCCAACATTATCCACTAAAGCACACAGTAGACCGGGCACTCAAAACTATGTGCGAGGGAAATCCACCCAACTCCGACGTATATATATATATAATAATAAATTTAATTAATGTATATATATATTAATATTAATTATTAAATTTTTAATATTTTTCTTTCTCCTATTTTTATAATATTCATATTAAAAATTAAAATATATAATAAACGATTAATAATTATTTAAAAAATTATATTATAAATATAATATTAATTAAATAATAATTAATTAATTTAAAAAAAAATAATAATAATAATACTTTATTGCATTGAAAAAATATATATATATGTCGGAGTTGGGTGGATCTCTCTCGCACATAGTTTTGAGTACCCGGTCTACTGTGGGCTTCAGTGGATAATGTTGGCATGAGTAAACACAATTTGTGATATTACGAATTAATTACAACACCGTAACCAATTCACAAGAAAGCAGCTATCGCTATCCCAGTAGGTAGATACACAGCACGGAACGCGGGACAGTTTCAGTGTCGTCTGCACCGGCCGACCGCCAAACACAAAGTGAGTCAATGTCCGTCGGCCACGCTTCGACTCGCCCCTTCCATACCAATGCATAACACTAACTCTGTCGAGCGCCAACAGATGGCGCTGGCGTTCCGGAACCACCTCAGTACTACAAATTCCGACACGGCCATCCTGCTAGCACACGTCCTCGTGTGTTGGTTAGCCTAGAAGAAAAAGCTACAACAGTACCTGGTACCGCTCGGCCAACCTACACCAGAACCTTACCAACCAACTTCCAGAACCGTACACTAGAATTGTAATATACGTACACTAGTAATTACACAAGTAATTGTATACCAGAACCTTATACCTGAACCTTATACCTGATCCTTATACCTGAACCTTATACCTGAACCTTATACCTGGACCTTATACCAGGACCTTATACCAGGACCTTATACCAGGACCTTATACCAGGACCTTATACCAGGACCTTATACCAGGACAACTCGACACCAGGACAACTCGACACTAGATCAACTCGACACTACAGCTTGACACTAATCTGGATCATAATTGTAACTAATTACTACACACAAATACCACAGCCATGTACCATCGACATCATCATAACCAAAACTTCACTTTACTTCATTTACTTCAGCAACAAGTTACAACCAAATTAACAGAAACCTCCGAGTAAAGACCTCTAACGCCACGGCTCTCCAGCCGAACAGCAATCGCATTGCTCTCTCACATCTCAATACGCATATCCATCGAGTGGATCGCCCGTGTACGTCACCTCTGCGACTACACGCTACGGTCTCTGCAGACCACGACCTCAGTACGGTCGAAAACCTCTCAATACGCATATCCACCGCGTGGATAGCCCGTGTATGTCACACCTGCGACAACACGCTACGGTCTCTACAGACCACGACCTCCGCCAGAGTTAAACGCACACCGCGCACCCACGGACTACTTGAGTTGCCCCAAGAGATACCGATTTCTACCGGGCTACGACTACGAAATAACTACTGGTACGGTCGAACACATTACGGCCGATAGAACCATTTACTCGAGTCTCTTCAACTACTTAAGCTTGAACACCATCATTATCATCAACAACATCATAAATTACACATTGATTTCGTCGGGTACATGACTTACTGGCATTTTCCACAACATATCGTAAGCAAATTTGTATGTTACAAGACGTTTATAATTTACAGCTTTTAGTGTGTAACGATCACACTCCAAAACTTCGACAACCTTAAATGGATCTTTAAATTTCAAATCTAATTTTGCCTAATTTCTCTCTTCGTTTTCTAACAAAACGCTAACAGAAAATTTACTAACTTTCGTTTTTGTCATGTCAAAACGGGACCTACCATATTCCGCACACTTCGTAATAATGTCTGATGCTACTAAACGAATTTCGTCAATGTCAACGTAAATCTATACCTCACTACTACACATCAATGATACAAATCTATGATACACACCAATGATACACATCAAAGACACACATCAAAGATACACACCATTGACGCACATCAACGACAAATCAATGGCACATCAATGATATACACCACCGATACACATCAATGATAACGGTATCGCGACTTCACGTATTAAAAACTCAAAGCACCTAGTTTATCGTACAATTTATCACGAGCTGTACTCTCCTACAGATTCTTGCTACAACCTATTACCGCTAGTCACAAACGCCGTTAATATGGACTTTAACACACTCCTGACGAGCCTTACCTGCCTGTTAGCACGAGGTAAATCCGCCGCCAAGAGATGCCAACCAATGTCTACTAGTGAAACCACCACCAGTGAAACATCTTCCCTGGTCAGTAATAATGCGAGTTGGAACCCCAAACAAAGCCACAAGTCACCTCGTGAACACTCCAAGAGTCAATGCCTTAGGGATCAGATGCAGCCCAGCTTGAACCCTGCCTGAGTGAGATTTCGCGACCCTACAAGCAACGCAGTCATCCACAAATCCTCCAGCATACCATGACCGGAAAGCAGCAAAAGTCAAAATGCTGTTCAATAGTCCCCTCAGCCTCGAGACGAACAACAGGTTCAAAACTGACGGAAATAGGAAGCTAATCCGACGAACTGCCACAACTTAATCACAGTCTCCGGAGGCGATAGAGACCTGACTAGCCTCCACTTCAAACCTCAAGTACACCACCCTCGTCCTAAAGAAGGAACACTTCACTAGGTTCAAAGACAAACCAGCCCTTGTCACAGCTTCCAACACTGCATTAAGTCCTCCCATACTGGACCGCTAAAACGGTTGAGACAATAAAAATGTCCTCAAAATACACCACCACGCAATCGCGAACCAAATCACCCAACACGATCACAATTGTCCTCTGAAAAATTGAAATTGAATTCATCAGACCAAAAGGCACAGTCAAGAATTCAAACTGCCCTTCAGCCGTTATGAAAGCAGTACTGTCTATAGAATTTTCGTTTACTGTGATCAAATGAAAACCGCTTGCGCTATAGAGTTTCAAAAAATAATTAGCACCCTGAAAACGTGAAGTTTGATCAGTAATCAATGGAAGCGGAGAACTGTCCGGGATGGTATTATTGTTAAACTCACTATAGTCAATATGGATACGATCTGAACGTCATACTTCTTTACTAATAAAGCTGGACTTTCGAAAGGAGAACAGCTCGGCCTAATGATATTCACGTGTAACCGTTCTTTAACTCTGTCGCGTATAATGTCACGTTCTTCCGCCAACATTCTATATGGACGCCGCTGTACCGTGTGATTCGAACCAACTCGAACATTCGAACCAATACTAGAGTCGTTGGCAAGCCAACTATGAAAAATTCTGAATATCGACCTAAGATTTCTAAAAGTTTCAATTGGTCACTACCAGTAATATCAGCTGAGATGTCAGTCAAAGTCAACTCTACCTACACTATGTACACTATCGTTATTCACTGAATTTACACAGATTCCCGTCTAACCAAATGTCAGTCACAGTTATGTTTACAGGAAACTGATTTAAAATCTCGCGACAACAATATCTCAAGAGGGCAATCGTTAATACTACACAATACAGACTTTGTTCGGTACTGTATACTTGTGTTTGACTAATACCGACCATACTAACAACATTACTAAACCGTCAACCGCTAAATTTAACAGAAGAACTTTCAACTAACGAGAATTCAGCACCAGAATCGTAAACAAAACAAATCAGTTCACCTTTGTCCTGTATCCTACCCTTTGGAGGATGGACACTGCATACGTCCACACGCCGCTTCGTCCACACACCGGTCACCGCGCGCTGCGCCGTCCCCGCTGCCGTCACCCGGCCTGCCGCCGCCGCTCGTGCACCAGACAGCGATATGACCCAGTTTGCCACACTCGAAGCACACTAAAGGCCTCGCTGCCGGCTGCTACACCGCTTGATTCGACGTTGAAGATTGTTTGTCACGTCGCATCGATAGGCTTCTGCATTCCGCTCACTTGTGGCCAGCCAATTTTCCGCAGCTCAAACACTCCAATGTTGTACGTCCTTCCAGTGATTTGTGAGAGTAGCCCATCACACTCGTCTGCTATTTGAGACAGCCACGTAGATGCTTCACTTTTCAGTGGCTTACTTACCGCAAGCTCGAGTTGACCGCCACACGTGAAAAGCACAAGTCAGCCGTTGCCCACCACGATCTCGCGTCCGTGTCTTCTTTGTCAGGATCATAAGTGGGTAACCACATATACCTCCCTGAATTAGCCTCGGTGTATACAGGGTTCCGAACATAGCACGCCAGTGGTTATCTCCATTGTTCTCTGTGCCAACATCGATCGCACTTCTGATGTCGGAGTTGGGTGGATCTCTCTCGCACATAGTTTTGAGTACCCGGTCTACTGTGGGCTTCAGTGGATAATGTTGGCACGAGTAAACATAATTTGTGATATTACGAATTAATTACAACACCGTAACCAATTCACAAGAAAGCAGCTATCGCTATCCCAGTAGGTAGATACACAGCACGGAACGCGGGACAGTTTTAGTGTCGTCTGCACCGGCCGACCGCCAAACACAAAGTGAGTCAATGTCCGTCGGCCACGCTTCGACTCGCCCCTTCCATACCAATGCATAACACTAACTCTGTCGAGCGCCAACAGATGGCGCTGGCGTTCCGGAACCACCTCAGTACTACAAATTCCGACATATATATATAAAATTTACACAGAAAAAAAAAATAGAAAAGAAAAGAAAACGAAGGATACATAGGTACTTAAATTAACATGTGCAATGGCGGCCTTATCACTGCAAGTGATCTCTTACAGGCAACCATTAAAAGTGCAGGACTTATGCAAGAAATTATCGTAAGGCGCAAAAAGTATTACTTAACAAATAAAAAAAAGCTAAAATAAGCTTTTGGGTTCATACCCCAAATATAAAGGAAATCCCTTTTTTTTTAAAATAAAGTGCCTGATAAAAGGATTATTCTGATAGGATAAATAATGTAATTTTTTACCTTTATTATATTTTATAGAATTAAACTATATCTAATAATTTCAAAAATTATTGTGCATTTTACACTAAAATATAATTTTTTTATAATGAATTTAAATTCATCTTTAGAATATTTTATTCTTATTTTTTATTTTATTAATTAATAATTCCAATAAAATATTTTTCTTATTTATTTTATTTTTCAGAACTATAATTTCTATTTCATCAAATTCATGATTAGGATGCTGAATTGGCTTAGAAATTAATTTACTTAGATTTATCCCCTTAATCTCTTCCCCCAATAATCTATTAAATTCAGAAGCTTCCTTAAAATATTTTTTAACTCAATCTATTGCATCAATTATTTTTTTATTTTCTATCCTATTGAATTTATTTCTTATAAAAATATTTATTAATGATTTATTATTGGATAAATAGGATTCAGAAGGATGGAAAAATAATTCACTCGCAAGGGTGATCAAAGGGTGCGCAGCCTTTTAATAACAGATTCACAAGAGAATGACAAACATAAACGTCAATAGTGACAGATTATTAACAACTTACAAATAAAATGTTGCTACTTAAAATATGTTAATTATAATGTATAATAAAGTTAATTATTTAAATTAAGAAAAATAAAACTATTATTTTAAAACTATTATTTTGGTCTTGAACATGCCCCCGGCCGTTGAAAGCTGGCCTTTCAACACGACTCGTTGGCTACTGGAAGTGGACATATTTTACTGAAAGACCTTCGGACCACTCCTGTTGAAGTTTTAATATCGGCCACTCTGTTAACTCCATCACTACCAAGGAATACAGCAACCACTCGACCCAGTCTCCACTTTAATGGTGGTAGATTGTCCTCTTTGAGAAGAACAAGGGAATTCATAAGCAAGCCATCTTTACAGGTACGCCATTTTATTCTTTGTTGGAGCTCCGAGATATATTCCTTGCTCCACCTGGACCAGAAATGCCGTCGTAACTGTTCGATCCGCTGGAATCGAGTTAAGTGATTGTAAGGAGAGTCGCCATGATCAGGAGTCGGTAAAGACATCAGTGGTCGTCCGATGATAAAATGTCCTGGAGTAAGAGGCATGAAGTCTTCGGGTTCTGGCGATAGAGGTGTAAGCGGTCGGGAGTTGAGGATCGCCTCAATTTGAACTAAAACTGTGTAAAGTTCCTCAAATGTCAAATTACAATTTCCCAACACTCGCTGAAGATGAAATTTGGTTGATTTTACACCTGCCTCCCATAAGCCTCCGAAATGCGGCGAATAAGCCGGTATAAAATGAAATTCAATTTGGTCATTGGCGGCAGCCGATGACAGCGAATTACAATTATGCTTTAAAAATTTTGATAATTCGTTGTAAGCACCAACAAATGAAGTCCCATTATCCGAGTAAATATTTAAGGGTTTTCCCCTTCGTGCAATGAACCTCCTTAACGCTAACAAATAATTATTGCTGGTCAAATCGCCTACTAGCTCAATATGAACGGCTTTAGTTGAAAAACAAACAAAAAGTACAATGTATACTTTTACCAATCTGCATCCACGACCTTGACGGCTAGCAGCATAAATTGGACCGGCATAATCAACGCCTACAGAGATTGAAAAGGAAAACTATTAGATAATACGCGATTTTTGGGTAAATTACCCATGATAGGTGAAATAACTTGACCCTTCATACGACTGCACCTTACGCATTTCCGATAGCAAGCTTTGACGAGATTACGGCCACCGATTGGCCAATATTGTTCTCTAATCGAGGCAAGTAACAGCTGAGGCCCTGCGTGTTTAAGTCGCTGATGTTCGTGATTGACAAGTAACTTAGTGAATTGATGTGTGGACTGTATTAATATAGGAAACTTTTTATCATATGGGTACTCTGAGTTACCCAAGCGACCACCAACACGCATAATGTTATTTTTATCGAGAAAAATATTAAATTTGAGTAATGGGCTCTTTTTTAACAAAGGCTGGTGGTTCAATAGCAACGAGTACTCTGGAAATGATTCCTGTTGTGAGAGACTCTTAATAGTAAATTTAAAGCGTCTTGCAAATCCGTTTTACTTAAATAATTATGAGTAATTTTATTCTTTTTACATAATTTAATAAATCTCAAGGCGTACGCAGTAGCACGTATTAATCTAGACATATTCGAAAAACGATTAAAATTTATGAATTGATTATTATTGGAAGACATTTCACTCGTGGACGTAGTGAATAATGAAATTTATGGTCGTAATTCAGGTAGAATTCAGAGTTTACCGTGACTGGCCAACATAATGAATCCTCCTGTAAAAACCTTGGCTGTATTTTCCAAAATTTCGACGACTTAAATCTTTTACATTATTATTTAATGTGTTCAGTTGAAGTGACTCATCAATGGTAATTAAATTGCATTTTGCATTAGACAACTGATTAGATGAGACTGAACCACATACTAACCATCCAAGCTTAGTTTCACATAACGTAAGGGTACATTGACCTTGACCTACCTTTATGCGCTGAGAACCTAATAGGTCCCAGAATACATCAGCACCTAATATCATATCAATCCCGGCAGGTGAATGAAAGTTCGGGTCCGCTAAGCAAATATTGGATGGGAATTTAAACTGCGATAAATCTAATTGCTGAGATGGCACGTTACTTGTAATAGATGGTAAAATAAAACATTGCAAGCTAGTAGTATATTTATTATTCAATGATTTTATTGAAACTGTGCACATTTTATTTACCTGTGACAGTACGCTGTTAACGCCGATTAAGGATTTATCAATTTCAGTTATATGTGTATTCAACTTACTATATAAACGTTCCGTCATTATACATGAAGTGCTACCACTGTCGAGAATAACGTGAGCAATAATTTCACGATCATTCTTATCACATATTTTAATAAGTGCAGTAGACAGCAATACTTCATGCTGAGCGCATGGGAGCGGTGACGTAACGTTCGTTGATAAGACAATACCGTTTTCGGAGCCTGACCTAGAAGGCTCGTTAGATGTGCGTGCGCCATCGACGCTAACCTGTCGGTTACCTTTCTGTTTAGTTTTATAACCAGACAAATGAATAAGAGTGTGGTGTTTACGTTTACAGAATTTACACCCTGACTTTTTACATTGATTCGCGTAATGTCCTCTTTTAAAACAATTATAACATATTTTAAAAGTAGGTAAAATTTGTAATCTCGCGTCAATGCTCAATGAAAGAAACTCAGAACAATTAGACAAGTTATGTTCACCGTTACACTTAGGGCACAGTGTTTTAGATGGAGAAGATGAAGAAGATGGAGAAGGTATAGTCTCAACATTTTCGTATGAAATCATAGCTTTATACCTTGAAGGTTTCAATAAGTTACTGTTGTTATTATTATTATTATTAACGGACGATTTAATATGGTGGGATTCCAGTGTCTCTAATAAGTCAGCGCGATTACGAATGAAATCAAGAAGTGATTTTAATTTAATTGGTTGATCGTTATCTAATCGACCTTTGAACTCCTCCCAGTCACGGAATGCTTTCGCATCTAACTTTTGAGTAATAATATACATCAACAGTGTATCCCAGTGTTCCGTGGGCTCCCCAAGGGAACTTAACGCACGAATATTTTTATTTATCTGATCAATTACACTTTTAAAAATAAAGGAGGACTGTTTATTTATTACCTCAATATGAAATAAAGCTGAGATGTGGTGCTGAACTAATAATCGCTTATTATCAAACCGCTCACACAAAAGAGTCCATGCAGTGATGTAATTCTTCGCTGAAAATTCAATTGACTGGATGACAACTGCAGCAGTCCCTTCTAACGAAGCACGCAAGTAATGAAACTTGTTTATATCGTCAATTTCGCCATTTAAATGAATGAGACTAGTAAATGTATCTCGAAACTCGAGCCAATTGCTATAAGAGCCACTAAATTTTGGCAATTGAATAGTAGGTAACTTGACCAGCTTATGATTATTTATATGAGACACTTCGTTGATTAATTTATACCTATCATCATCTCGTTGAAAATTTTCTATTAATTGTTGTGCTTTAACAACGCAGGTGAAATATTGAGATTCAAATGACATGCGTTCTTGCAACTGTATATCTAGCACATCTAAACATTCTAAATTTGTTTGAACCTCATCAAACTGATTATAAACAGTTTCGATCTTACCTAGTCTTAATTGTAACTCACTAATATCGGAAGCCGTCAATGAAGCAGGATCCAATGAATTGATATAACTGACGAACAGTGTCAGTCGACCCTTATAGCTTCCGCGTCTCTTAATGAATTCCTTTTCTTCAGGCATTATGGGAGATAAGTGTTATCACCTGGAATTGTTTACAGTATAACCTTAAATTAATACAATTCCTACCTGATCAAATAGAAAAAGGACATAGAAAAACATGTGAGTACAAATTATAAACCTTTGACTAGTATTTTAATGATCTGACTTTGTTAATTAAATTAAAAGTGACAATGTTTGTTAATGAATGCTGTTAAACCAAAGAATGAAAGTTCAATGAACTAATGTGACCAGTACACTGTATTAATGAATTAATGTTTTACTTGAGTGAATATTAATAGACTTGAGTATATTAAATTTATAAAAATTACAGTATTTATAATATATTTCTCAAATCTTACTCAAAAATGACCAAACTTCAATTACCATTACAATTACCTAGTTACATGAATTCGTGTTTATGACACGTGTAAAATTAACTATTTAATTTTACTAACCTGATACAGCATTAAATATAATTAAATACCTTGCGAGTGATGGGTTGTATTAAGAGAAACACTTAATAATAAATATCTAAAGAATACTTCTTCAAATCGTGATATGATTCCCCGTGACCTTACTTGACCTCTGCACACGTTGACAAATATTTCCTTAAATATTCTTGAAATCCTTTAATTTAATAGATTTTCCTTATTTCTTCTATTTCAGAGAGTGCTCTCAACATCCCGGACGATTTGAATCATGAATACTTCAGATCGTGATGTGATATCTCGTGTGCTTACATAACCTCTGCACACGTTGAAAAATATTTCCTTAAATTCTTGAAATCCTTTGATTTAATTGATTTTCGTTAATCCCAGACGGTGTCCTCAACATCCAGCTCGACATGGACCATGGATAAATAGGATTCAGAAGGATGGAAAAATAATTCACTCGCAAGGGTGATCAAAGGGCTGCGCAGCCTTTTAATAACAGATTCACAAGAGAATGACAAACATAAACGTCAATAGTGACAGATTATTAACAACTTACAAATAAAATGTTCCTACTTAAAATATGTTAATTATAATGTATAATAAAGTTAATTATTTAAATTAAGAAAAATAAAACTATTATTTTAAAACTATTATTTTGGTCTTGAACAATTATCAATTATTATAAATTCTGCAATATTAATAAAAATAGGTTCTGTTCCTTTTCATTTTTGATTTCCTAATATTATAGAAGGATTATCATGATTTAATAGATTTATTTTAATAACATGACAAAAAAATTCACCAATAATTTTATTATCTTATAATATTAATTTTATTTTTTTAATTTTTGAATTAAGGATTAGACGGAGAAGAGGACAAGGGATGAGGAAGAGAGGTAAATTTCAGGAAACTATTGAGCAAGTAGGGTAGGGGCCTGCCCGGAGGAATGAGGTCCGCTAAATCAGATAGCTTGGACCATAGAGGGTGGGATGACAGCTGTAACATTTTACCAACAAACCGATCAGACAGGAATTGGCGACGGATAGGATAAGGAGGATCAACACACTCAACCTGCAGTGCGTTGGTGGGAGAAGACTTCATTGCACCTATAATAATTCGTAGGCATTTGTATTGGATCCTATTGAGTTTTTCAGTAGCAACTTTGTTAAAGGGGTCTAAAACAAATAATCCGTAGTCAATGTGACTACGGATAATGGCATTGTACAGTAGTTTGAGAGTATAAGGGT
Source organism: Heliconius melpomene rosina (assembly GCF_056956725.1). Taxonomy (NCBI): domain Eukaryota; kingdom Metazoa; phylum Arthropoda; class Insecta; order Lepidoptera; family Nymphalidae; genus Heliconius; species Heliconius melpomene. Next base: position 265,434 of record NW_028181879.1, on the reverse strand, counting down.
GTGCACGCCACCACACACCAGACACAGCTCTTAAAGCGTTGATGCCGTTTTCACATTTTTTACTGACATGTTCAGCATGGGCAATTCCGTTCAGTCTTTTATCGAGAATCATGCCTAAGAATTTAACATTTTCTGCTAATTGGATAGTATTATCCCAATACCCACTAAAACCTCACGGTGCTCCTCCTCGACCGCCACTGGCCGCGAGACACGGGGACGTGAGTCTTCCGCGAAACGCGGCGGCGGGAGCCTGCAAGGCACGTCGCGGAGTCAAGGGTGTGTGGGCACCCTCGACGGCCTACTCGGAGTAGCGCGCGGGAGCAACCTGTGCGTGCCTACTCGGGCCAGGTTGGTAGGCGGTCAGCTTCCCCAAGCTGACCGCCCTCTAGCACATTAGGGCGGAAGGCGGCGATCGTGTGCCGCCCTCCGGCGACCCGGTCTCTTACGGCGGATGGCGACTTCGGCAAAAGCCTCCCTCGCCCGTTCCGCCGACTCCTTCACGAGCACCACTGCCTCGCAGAAGGATGAGACCGCATCCCACGACGTCTCGCTGCCGGCCATAGCCTTGACCACGGCCGGCAGGGAAAGGTCGTCCCCTATGACGTCGCGCAAAGCGCGACGTTGAGACGCCCAGGCTGAGCACACCTCCAACGTGTGCTGGGCCGTCTCATCGAGGCAGTCGTCGCAGTGGTGGCAGCGAGCGTCGGGCTCCCTCCCGGCGATCCGACACAAGTAACCCCCGAAGCAGCCATGCCCCGTGAGCACCTGTGTCATGCGGAAGGTTAGGACGCCGTGACGCCGCGCTAACCACTGGCGGAACACTGGACGAACAGCCTCGATCGTCCTCAGGCCGGCAGTTGGTGTTGCCAGCCGAGTTTCCCACAACTCCATTGCGGCTACCCGCACCTCCTCAGTGCGTGCCTGGCTTGCCGGTTCCCCGGACACTAGGCCTATTATTTCTTCATTTGGTTCATATATTTCATTATTTTCCATAATTTTAATTATTATTATTATTTGAGAATCAATAATTAATCAACGAATAATCCTATTTTCATTAAATATACCATCCTCTATTGAATGATATCAAAATTTACCTCCTTCTGAACATTCTTATAATGAATAATAATCCTTTTTTAACCGACTTCTGTAAGAAAAGGAGGTTATCAATTCGACTGTATTTTTTTTTTTTTTTATGTTTGTTACCTCATAACTTTTAACTGGGTGGACCGATTTTAATATTTTTTTTTTTTATTTAAAAGGTATAGCTTCCCGAATGGTTCCATTTTTTTTTTGTCCATGTCTGACAATGGTATCCATGAGAAAATCACATAAGTCTTAAATTTGCATTATGCATGTGCGCGACTAATAGCCGAATAACTCAATGTCGCGCCAACCGATTTTGATGATTCTTTTTTTATTTGAAAGGATACACTTCAAGGATAATTTGGTGAAAGTTTGGTTAGGTTTCGATTATGGAATCCGGAGAAAATTGAGAAAGTTTGTTTTTGTTGGTCAAAAATTAATTATACTGTAATAGTTACAAGCAAAAACTTTTTAAATTGATGTCAGAAGTGAGATTCCTGATCGTTGCATTTCTTTTCAACCAATCTCAAAAAAGAGGATGTTCTCATTTTCAACCAACTTCAAAAAAGGGAGATTCCGAATTCACCCGAATACTTTTTATGTTTGTTCTTGTCAATATACCAAAATGTAACTTTGCACAAAAATAATAGCTAATTAAATGAAGTTTTACATAGAACAATCATAACCACTCGTTGACAACCACTACCACCACCATCACCACTCACACCACATTCCTCAAATAATACCTATCAATTGAATAATTTCATTATTATTTTTTATTTCTATTTTTATTAGTTTAATAATTATAAATTATTTTATTTTAAATTATAAAAATAATTTTAATTTTAAAAAAAATAAGAAAAATAATTTCAAAAAATTTTTTTGAAAATGATAAATAATCTTTTTTCAATTTTTGATCCTTCAACAAATTTATTTAATTTCTCATTTAATTGAATTAGAACATTTATTGGATTATTATTTATTCCTTTATCTTTCTGATTTTTTCCTAATCGTCATTATTTATTATGAAATTTTATTTCTAATAAACTTCATAATGAATTTAAAACTTTATTAGGACCAAATAGAATTAATGGATCAACTTTTATTTTTATTTCATTATTCTTTTTTATTTTATTTAATATTTTTTTAGGTTTATTCCCATATATTTTTACTAGAACAAGTCATTTTAATATATCCCTTTCATTATCTTTAACATTATGATTAAGATTTATAATGATTAAATAATACACAACATATATTTATTCATATAATTCCTCAGAGAACACCAACTATTTTAATACCTTTTATAGTACTAATTGAAACTATTAGTAATATTATTCGACCTAGAACTTTAGCAGTTCGATTAACAGCTAATATAATTGCAGGTCATTTACTTTTAACTTTATTAAGTAAGGTAAATGTACGGGAGTTCGGCAGTTTAAGGCTCTCATAACTTTAAACTATTGTAAATACATTATTAAAGGTTATATGAATTTGCAAATTTTAGTGTGATCAAAGTGGGTCTTTTGGCAGTAATTTAATGTGTGAATTATGCGGTTTAACTTAACCTTAATTTTTATATTAATTTATTTGTGGACCTCTAATTTGAACCCTACTTCGTGATAAAATTTAGCTCTGTTTCTAACTTCGTGAGTTTGTGTCCCCTATTTCGGGTCACAAGTTTTTACCTCGCGAGTGAGGTTTTATAATAAAAAAAATTAACACCTTTATTGGTTTGGATTGTAAAGAATTTGTAAATAAAAAAAAATAGGTAGATCAGCTTAACGACATTAAAACTTTCATAAAAAAAATCAAATCAAATTAAATCATCTTCACGCTGTATCCCGCACACAGCAGGATAGGCCTAGGTAGGTAGGTAGGTAGATAGATAGGTAGGTAGATAGGTAGGTAGGTAGATAGGTAAGGACCTAGTGTTTTTAAAACACTCCGTTCCCCACTCCGGAGTCACAGCATGTTAAGTGGCACAACTCAACGCCGTGCTTTGCCTGAAATATAAATTTAAATAAATATTTTCTATTTTCTATACTATTCCTATTTTCATCTCCTGGAGTGGGGATCGAACCCACAACCAGTCGGTTTTACAGTCACACTTTGTACTCCTGCGCCACGAGTAGCCCCAACTTTTATAATTTACAAATTATATAAGCTCAGTTTTAAAAAAACTACATTTTTGAACGTTTATATATTTTTTTTATAAAAAATATATAAAAAAACTCAAAATTCAAGTTAAATTTTTTGAAGCTAGGTATGCCAGTTTATAGAACTATATATTTTCGCAACCAGTTTGTACGGCGTTTTGTGTTTAGTAGGTATATATTATATTCCTGAAAAATTCTTGAAAAAATAAAAAGATCTTTATTTAGACTTATAACAAGACTAAGATAAACACTATTAATAAAGACAAAGAAGTCAATGTGCTGATTTTACGTAGATTTATTTGTCACGAAGTTAGAGAAAATAATGAAATGTAGGGGATCTTATTTCGTGTTACTGATTTTAGTAACTTCCGCAGTTCTGTTTATTCAGTATTTTTTACATTATGTAAAGTAATCATTAACAACCACGTATATTCGATAAAATACACAAAAATAAATTATAAAGGTTGATTAAAAAATAAAATTACATTGGCAGTACCTATACGAATTTAGCTTAAAATTACCAATTCAGGTTACCTTTAAAATAGTAATATAGAAATTTAAGTGGACAAAACATATACCGAATTTCGATCACGAGAAACTTTAATAAATACAGTAACTGATTTTAAGCTTTAAATTTAAATTATCTTAGTTATAACATAAATATAAATTTATTAAAAAGTATCTAAGATTTCCCTAATTCGGTAGTAACACGAAATAGCGGACACTTGATAAATAAAATGTCTGCTATTTCGTGAATCGATTTATTGCAATTTTAAAAGAATTTTATGCTTCCATCTATTTTTTTTTTTCAATAAAATGTTTAATTATAGAATACAAAAAAGCATATATTCAATGTTTTATTCGAATAACTTACCTTTGTCTTTCTACAACCTTAAGAAATTCTTACCCTAGTCTTACGGTCGCAAGCATCGCAGACACGTTACAATGCAGTTTGTAGCCAACTCTGCGTTTAAAATGTCGCTATACGCTCAATTTTATCATTAAAATATTGTTACTTAGTTTTTAGACAGTTGAAAGTATAAAGATTATATACCAATATATAGTTTCCGTAAATAATATTTAAATTGCTTATTATTTTTGCCAGAAGCAAAACTCACGAAACCACGTACTATCACGAAGTTACCGTCACTTACCTTAATACAGGTATTAAAATACTTAATTATTTATTAATTATTTTAATTATTGTTCAAATTTTATTATTAATTCTTGAATCTGCCGTAGCAATTATTCAATCTTATGTAATTTCTATTTTAAGAACTCTTTATTCTAGAGAAGTAAATTAATGTCTAATCATAATCATCCCTATCACTTAGTTGACTATAGACCTTGACCCTTAACAGGAGCTATTGGAGTAATAACCTTAGTAACTGGTTTAGTAAAATGATTTCATAATTTTAATATAAACTTATTATTTATTGGATATATTATCGTATTATTAACTATATTTCAATGATGACGAGATATTTGTCGAGAAAGAACATTCCAAGGAAAACATACTATTATAGTATCAAAAGGTTTACGGTGAGGAATAATTTTATTTATTATTTCTGAAATCTTTTTTTTCAAATAATTTGTTCTATTAATGGAGAAGCTCTATTTTGGTAATTTAAATTAGATCAGGTTGCCATTTCTAAAAAAAGGATATTCCTTTATAAATGGGGTTTAAATCCATTACATATAATCTGCCATATTAGAAATTTCTTAAAATAGGAAGTTCATTATAAGAATGTTCAGAAGGAGGTAAATTTTGATATCATTCAATAGAGGATGGTATATTTAATGAAAATAGGATTATTCGTTGATTAATTATTGATTCTCAAATAATAATAATAATTAAAATTATGGAAAATAATGAAATATATGAACCAAATGAAGAAATAATAGGCCTAGTGTCCGGGGAACCGGCAAGCCAGGCACGCACTGAGGAGGTGCGGGTAGCCGCAATGGAGTTGTGGGAAACTCGGCTGGCAACACCAACTGCCGGCCTGAGGACGATCGAGGCTGTTCGTCCAGTGTTCCGCCAGTGGTTAGCGCGGCGTCACGGCGTCCTAACCTTCCGCATGACACAGGTGCTCTCGGGGCATGGCTGCTTCGGGGGTTACTTGTGTCGGATCGCCGGGAGGGAGCCCGACGCTCGCTGCCACCACTGCGACGACTGCCTCGATGAGACGGCCCAGCACACGTTGGAGGTGTGCTCAGCCTGGGCGTCTCAACGTCGCGCTTTGCGCGACGTCATAGGGGACGACCTTTCCCTGCCGGCCGTGGTCAAGGCTATGGCCGGCAGCGAGACGTCGTGGGATGCGGTCTCATCCTTCTGCGAGGCAGTGGTGCTCGAGAAGGAGTCGGCGGAACGGGCGAGGGAAGCTTTTGCCGAAGTCGCCATCCGCCGTAAGAGACCGGGTCGCCGGAGGGCGGCACACGATCGCCGCCTTCCGCCCTAATGTGCTAGAGGGCGGTCAGCTTGGGGAAGCTGACCGCCTACCAACCTGGCCCGAGTAGGCACGCACAGGTTGCTCCCGCGCGCTACTCCGAGCAGGCCGTCGAGGGTGCCCACACACCCTTGACTCCGCGACGTGCCTAGCAGGCTCCCGCCGCCGCGTTTCGTGGACGATTCTAGTCCCCGCGTCTCGCGGTCAGTGGCGGTCGAGGAGGAGCACCGTGAGGTTTTAGTGGGTATTGGGATTGGCCTTAGCCGGTCCATGAGTCCCACATAACGCGCTCGAGTCCCCACTCGGGCCGGTATCCGTAAAAGGATTTCCTCACGTTAAAAAAAAAAAAAAAATGTCAGGTTAGGTTGGGGTGCTTGGTCGGATGACCTCCTCGTGTGTTCACCCGCTGTTGGCCCTTTCTCGAATGCTTGTCGTTCGGGGGGGACGAACAGTGTTGCGGACAGGTGCACCCTGGGCGGCGAGTAATTGGTGCCTACAGGATTTGTCCTTGGGTAATGATTGCTCGCTGGCTAATAATCCGGCGTGGTTCTTCGCGTGTCCTCTGTCATGCAGAGGTCACAGTGTGAGGAACCGGAGGGCGTGCGTGGTGTGTACTCACCCTACCGCCACGCAGGTGCAGTGATGTGCCAGCGCCGAAAATATCGGAACTCCACTCTTGGTTGCGGTCATGTCTCGTAATCAGGAATGGAACTGAGGGCCTTGCCTTTACCGGCCGGGCTGCGAGGAAGAAAACCTCTATAAAAAATTACCCCAACCCAAGCGGCGAAGCAGCACGAGGGGTTCATGGCTGATGGGGAGATCAGTCGCTACTGCTGGTCCCGCCAGGGTACCGGCCGACACCCTGGCGTAATAGGCTTATCCGAGTACAGGGGGCACTGCTCGGATGGACCGTTTTTCCCCCACACTCGTGGGAACAAAATGGAAAATGTTAACTTAAAAACCCAAAATGATGACGTAGGGAGGCCCGAGGAGGGCGGTGATCTGTTGTTGCCCGAGATGGGCGGAGTAGTAGTTGTGCCCGAGAAAGGCGTAGGGAGTACTTTGCTCGAAAGGGGCAAAAGTCCGGCACTTGTGCCAATAGGAGGGGGGTTGAAGGATGCGCGAGTCGTGTTAGAGCGTCTGGACCATGAGGAGGTTGCCTCTATTATAAGAGGTAGGTCCAGGTCGTCACTTTCGTCGCGAGGCCGTTTCTGGGCGGCTTCCGAGTCAGACGCCGATAGCGTGATGTCTGTTGGGTCGAACGGCTCCAATGCTATCGAGGGGGCTAAAGCGCAGTTCCGAAAGGACAGAAAGAGGCGCCATCACAGGAAGAGTAACTCTGAATCCTCGGATGCGGATGGGGAGACAGAGACAAGCCGAAAGCGAAGGTTGCTTCGGCCAGAGGGAATCGTGGTCGTACCAAATATTCCTGATGAGAATATAGGGCTAGCTGCTGGAAAGAAGGCGCTAAACGATGCCAAGCGCGAGGAGCGCCGGCTGAGGGCGGAGGAGGAAGTTGCTGAAATCTCCGCGGCGATACAAACTAGAGCAAGTTCTAGGCTCTCGGATGTGCCCCTGGAACTTTGCGGTGAGGAGCACATGGTCTCCGACTTGCGTAGCCAAGTATCTGATAGCTTGGCTATAATCAACAGAGTCGCCTGCAAGTCGGGGAATCTGAAGGCCACATTTACTAGGGCCCTTAAAGACGCTGCCGGAGTTATCTCTTCTGCCGTTAATACTCTGGCAAAGAGGACGGCATCAGAGGAAGTGGATATCCTCAAGGCAACAAACTCGCGACTGCAGTCGGAGTTGGTGGAGTTGCGGAAGGAGTTTGCCCTTTTGAGAGCGGAGTTGGAGCGGTCTAGAGCATCGGACTTGCGACCCACTCCCACGGAGTCTATTGCTGTGGAGGACATAGTGGGCACTATGGTCTCCACCAGGCTGGAAGCCTTTAAAGATCGGCTACCACCGGAGAGAAATCTGCGACCTCCGCTAGCGGCGGACAAGCGCAAGGTGGATAGCCCAAAGCAGGCGCAAGTGGACCCTGTCGCATCCACTTTGATGGCGCCGGCTAATCCGGCACCAAAGGAGCAAAGGTCTAAAAAGGCCAAGAAGAAGAAAGGCCCGGTGAAGACCGCATCTACTGAGCCTCGACCTCTGCCACCCGCTCCGGCTGATATGTCTGAGGGCTGGACTGTAGTAGCCCGGAAGGGGGCCAAGAAGAGAAAGCCAGCTCCTAAGCCGAAAGCGCAAAAGGCTAAAGCGCAAAAGGAGCCAAAGTTGCGTCGTCCTAGATCGCAAGTTGTGACGATTAAGTTGCAGCCAGCCGTCGCACTATGGGACGCTTTCTATAAAAGCGTGCCAAAAATGGTCGAAACAAAAGTCATAATTTCAAAGTTCTGTCGATTGTTCTATATACTAGAATAGACTATCTTATCAATACAACAAGATTTTTATTTTTGATAGCAGTTTAAAGTATCCAAAATGACCTTCAAACAATACACTTCGATATTTCCCTATTTTCTATACTGCATATAGCGATATTTAAGCGTTAGTTTCTTAATAAATTTCTATAGTAACTATATTTATGTTATACATTTTTATAAAGCTCATTGTTTTTTCTTTAGGAAAATATAATTAGTGTATAATAAACACCTATATTTAAAAAGATATCTTAAAATTTTTAGAAGTGTTATATTTTAACATTTTCATATTTTCAATTGGAGTTTTCATTGTTGCCGCTGGCTGCCGCTGCCGAGAAAACTATATTTATGTATACAAGAACTATTCAAGAATTAGGGGAAAGAATAAAATTTTGCGCATATTTGCGCCATTTTGATTTAGAGCAAAAAAACCAAAATGTAGCAAATTGTCAATTTTTGATATTTCATGAATACTGCTTTTATTTTAAATAATTGACGTCCTATTTAGTTCTTTTTTGTTCTATAAGTAGAAAAAATCTATCAGAATGTTTATTTTAACATTGTTTATTAATATGTCTATTTTTGAAAGAGCACATTTGTTTTAAAATATAACATTTTTTGTGGTCATTCCAACTACGAACATGACAAAATTATCATTTTTTATGTGAATAAACAATATTATGTGAATACAAAATGTGGTTTTGCACAAAACACTTTTCTGGACAAGTATAAAAAGACCAATTATAACTAGTTGCTTTCATTAGAGTAAGCGGACTTTTTGGCATTGTTTCTAATACTGTTAACTTATTAAAAGATATACATATATTTTGTGCAACATGAGTGAATTCGTTTGCAGTAGACGTATGCACTTTTATAATGCACTTATGCACTTTTATAATTGAAGGGAGAAATACTTCTGAAATAGAAAACTTTTTAAAGGAGAACTTCAATTTGTCGTCATCAGACGTACAAACTATAATGAACAACATTCAAAAAATTTTTTAATATAATTCTTCACACTATGTCATCAGGACTTGCCATAAATGTCGAAAAATTCGAACAATATACACTTAATACAGCGCAATTGTATGTTAACAAATGTAACAAGTATTACATGCCTCCTTCGGTGCATAAAATTCTTACACATGGAGCTCAAATTATACAGTACTATGCAATTCTTCCTATTGGACAACTTTCTGAAGACGCTTAGGAAGCAAGAAATAAGGATTACAAAAGTATCTAACGAACTGTTTGACGAAGATGAAGAACTTCTGCAAATCACAGAATAAATTCCTTGTTTACGTCACTATTTTTATAAAAAATATTTTTATATTACATATGATACATCAATTTTTTGTTTAACAGCCTAGATTCAATATACTTAAGTTACTTTTAATGATTTAAAAATAATAATAATTTTTAAACATCTTAATAAGCCCTTATTTATGACAATTTCTAACTTTGAAATTTTTTTATTAAATAACTCATGACTTTTATTAATATCTATTTTATGTCATTGATAGCAAATATATTCAAGTATATATATGCAAAATTTCAACACTTTGCGATAAAAACTGAATGAGTTACGGATTTATGACACGAAGCGGGTCATTCCGCCCCACTGTGCGTCGCCGACAAGATGTCGTATAGCGATGTCCTTACCCGGGTCAAGGAAAGTATAAAGTTGGAAGACCTGGGTATAGAGGACCTGAGATTCCGTGTTGCGTCTACTGGCGCTAGAATGCTAGGCGCTAGAATGCCTGGCGCCAACACTGCTGAGAACGTGCGCAACGTTGTTTCCATTGCCACGAAGTGGGCCACATGGCTGCGAAGTGCAGTAGCCAGGTGGACCGCAGCAAACAGTGTTTCCAGTGTGGCCAGACCGGGCATCAGCAGAGATCGTGTTCGGCAGAGCCTCATTGTCCGGTGTGTGAGGCGGCGCAAAGGCCCGCTAATCACATGTTGGGGAATGCTGCCTGTGGAAAGGCTAGCACCAATAACGGTGGAAAGCGCAGACGAGTGCCGGCAACATCGGCCAGGTCTAATATCCCAGCTGGGCCTGAGGAGGTGCAACACATGGAAGACCAATAATGGCTCTCCGTGTGTTGCATGCGAACATTAACCACTGTGCTAGGGCCCAGGACTTATTGGTCCAAAGCCTGGCGCAGTGGTCTATCCAGGTGGCGGTTGTTTCGGAGCCCTACAGCGTTCCCGACAGAGACAACTGGGTAGCCGACAACACCGGGGTGGTGACTATTATCACCCAGGTCGCCGCGGGCTCCCCGCCTTTCTCACGTGTAGAGAGAGGTGTGGGATGCGTCGCCGCACTTGTCGGCAACCGAGTTGTCGTAGGGGTCTACTTTTCCCCCAATCGAACTCTCGCGGAGTTTGAAGAGTTCCTTATACGATTGGGGGAAATGGTAGAGCGATTTCGTCCGGCGGAGATGTTGGTGGCCGGCGATCTCAACGCGAAGTCCAGCGTGTGGGGCTTCGCAACGACGGATGTGCGTGGTGTGACGCTGTCGGAGTGGGTTGTTGCCACCGGTTTGTCTGTGCTCAACCGAGCGACCAAGAACACGTGTGTGCGAAGGCTGGGCGGATCCGTCGTGGACGTTTCGGTCGCGAGTGCTGGATGATGTGGAGACTCTCTCGGATCACCTCTACATCTTGTACGAGATCTCCATACATCCTGCGGTGCCACCAGCCCCCAGTCCAAACTCGCGAGAGTACGGACCGCGGTGGCAACTGGGTCGTCTCGACAGGGAGTTGTTGGAGGAGGCTGCGATAGTGGGGCGCTGACGCGTATCTGTGACGCGTCAATGCCCCGTTCCGGGCGCCGCCCTCAACGGCGGCAAGTGTACTGGTGGTCGTGGGAGATCGCGCAACTGCGTAACACCTGCGTTGCGGCGAGACGCCAGTACAGCCACTATCGCAGACGGGTACAGAAGGTGCAGGAGGAGGAAGACCGACTGTACCGCGTCTATGTCGAGGCGAGAACGCAGCTGCAGGAGGAGATCGGTCGTGTGAAAGGCGAGTCGCACGACCGGTTGATCGCGGGGATAGACTTAGACCCGTACGGCACACCTTACCGAATGGTGCTCGGTATGTTACGGGCTTGGGCACCACCACTGACGCAGACACTCCAACCGGACGTACTCCGAGGGGTTCTGTCGTCGCTATTCCCGCAGCGGGCCAGTTTTGCACCACCCAGTATGGCCCGCCCTGCAGCGCGTGAGGAGGAAGAGGAGGACGACGAGGACAGCGTCACACCACCGGTGGAGGAGGAGGAGCTCGAAGAAGCTGTACGCCGATCTCGGCTCAAGAGCACCGCCCCGGGCTTGGATGGCATTCCCGGCCGGGCGCTAACTCTGGCCCTCAACACCTTAGGGCCCAGAGTGCGAGGACTATTCACTGCCTGTCTGGCTCAAGCCATAATTCCACAGCGGTGGAAGACAGGCAGGTTAGTCCTCATCAAGAAGGAGGGTCGCCCGGCGGATTCAGCCTCCGCCTACAGGCCCATCGTGCTCTTGAGCGAGATCGCCAAGCTCCTTGAGCGTGTTGTAGCCAGGAGGCTACAACACCATTTGGAGGGGACAGGTCCGGACCTCTCGGACCACCAGTATGGCTTCCGTAGGGGGCGATCGACGGTGGATGCCATGCTGGAGGTAAAGTCCTATGCGCAGGATGCGGTGGCCCGAGGCAATAGAGTCTTGGCGGTGTCTTTAGACATCGCCAACGCCTTCAACTCCCTGCCATGGCCCTGCATAAAGGAGGCACTGTTATACTATCGTGTGCCTCCATACCTGCGCCGCGTCATCGGGGCTTACCTGTCCGGTAGGTCTGTGACCTTTCCAGCTCCTGGAGGAGGTTGGAAGGAGTTCGTTGTGTCGGCCGGTGCTCCACAAGGATCGGTGCTGGGTCCGATCCTCTGGAACATCGGATACGACTGGGTGCTGCGGGGCGGCACCCTGAGGGGGATAAAGGTCCTCTGTTACGCCGATGACACGCTGGTCTTGGCGCAGCAGTGGACCTATCGAGAGGCGACAGTCCTCGCGACTGCTGGAGTTGCGGAGGTAGTCGGCCGCATAAAGCGGCTGGGCTTGGAAGTCTCCCTCAACAAGTCCGAGGCAATCTACTTCCATGCTCCTCGAAAGGGCCCACCGGCAGATGCCCACATCGTCGTCGGTGGCGTCAAAATTGACGTTGCCCGGAGCATGAAGTACCTCGGACTTGTTCTGGATGGTCGGTGGAGTTTTCGGGGCCGCTTTACATCTTTGGCCCCGAAACTGTTGAAGACAGCGGCGGCACTGGCGCGCCTTTTGCCCAATGTGGATGGGCCGAGCGCCTCTAGCCGTCGGCTGTACACCGGAGTGGTCCGATCCGACCGGCACAACATCACTCTGCTGCGACGTGCGCAGAGGGTGATGGCCATCCGGGCGATACGGGGGTACCGGACCATCTCCGGTGAAGTGGCGTGCGTGCTGGCTGGAGTCATACCGTGGGACCTGGATGCTCTTTCTCTGGCGTCGGTCTATTGCCGGCGTCGAGGCCTAGCGTCCGGGGAACCGGCAAGCCAAGCACGCACTGAGGAGGCGCGGGTAGCCGCGGTTGAAATGTGGGAAACTCGGCTGGCAAATCCATCTGCCGGCCTGAGGAAGATCGAGGCTGTTCGTCCAGTGTTCCGCCAGTGGTTAGCGCGGCGTCACGGCGTCCTAACCTTCCGCACGACACAGGTGCTCACGGGGCATGGCTGCTTCGGGGGTTACCTGTGTCGGATCGCCGGGAGGGAGCCCGACGCTCGCTGCCACCACTGCGACGACTGCCTCGACGAGACGGCCCAGCACACGTTGGAGGTGTGCTCAGCCTGGGCGTCTCAACGTCGCGCTTTGCGCGACGTCATAGGGGACGACCTTTCCCTGCCGGCCGTGGTCAAGGCTATGGCCGGCAGCGAGACGTCGTGGGATGCGGTCTCATCCTTCTGCGAGGCAGTGGTGCTCGAGAAGGAGTGGGCGGAACGGACGAGGGAGGCTTTTGCCGAAGTCGCCATCCGCCGTAAGAGACCGGGTCGCCGGAGGGCGGCACACGATCGCCGCCTTCCGCCCTAATATGCCAGAGGGCGGTCAGCTTGGGGAAGCTGGCCGCCTACCAACCTGGCCCGAGTAGGCGCGCGCAGGTTGCTCCCGCGCGCTACTCCGAGCAGGCCGTCGAGGGTGCCCACACACCCTTGACTTCGCGACGTGCCTAGCAGGCTCCCGCCGCCGCGTTTCGTGGACGATTATAGTCCCCGCGTCTCGCGGCCAGTGGTGGTTGAGGAGGAGCATCGTGAATTTTTTAGTGGGTATTGGGATTGGCCTTCAGCCGGTCCACGAGTCCCACATAACCCGCTCGAGTCCCCACTCGGGCCGGTATCCGTCAAAAGGCCTTGGTGAAAGTTCCTTTAACCCTTTGTATGATCGTGTGACATTACTGTAACAAACCGATCAACTCCTTATAAAATCTCAAATTGATGTTTTATTTACTTTTAATTCAATATGTCTTATCCGTTACGAACCTATCATTACATTTTAGTATAATATTTGACAACTAAATGTTGTTACAAGTAGTGAAATAAAATCGAACTTCAGTTGCCGCCGATTTGGAACACACGTTAACAACCAAATATTTAAAAATTAAAAAAAAATACAAAAACATGTCTAAATACAAAAGATTTTTGTGAATAAACAGGTAAGTATATATTGATTTCTATATTACATTTGTGTATCATAATATTTGATAATTGATGGTAAAATTTTAAATTTTCTGTATGTACCATTTCTGTCACATTGTGTTATTATGTTCATATAGTGCAGTATATTGATCTTTTGTCTTTTCGACAGGATGGCTTCCCGAAATCTCATAGATGACAAAATTACGGAGATTCTCTTCAACTATGAGGATAGTGAAGATGGCTTCGAAGATGATGATAGAATTGTAGATCCAGATTTCGTTTCGAATCTAGAAATCTCATTTGAAGAAACTCTGGAGTTGGATATCGACAATATTATTGAAAATATAGAGTACGATGCTATTGTTTCCCAGCAACTAGCCATTATTACAACACCTTCGCAGCCAGAAAATTCTTCACGTCGTCAAAATAGAGAAAAACTGAATATTACATGGAGAAAGAGGAACTTAAACTAAATGAGCAACTACTCCAATTTACGGGCGCTGATGTTGCTTCCGTAAGAATTTTTAGAGCTTAATACTCTTTTTCAGTTCTAAAACGAACTATTTCCTTAATCTCTATAAGTTCTATAGCCAAGATTACTAATAAAACACATCTTTATATTGTTCAGAAAGATCTAAATATTTCTTTTCGTGCCACGGAGACGGTTATTCAACAAGACATTGGGCTGCTGTATATAATGTCGTTAGTACATCTTCCTAGAGTTTCGAAGCGCTGACCAGGATTGACTCTTCAAGATTAGACCTGTCGTTGAAATACTGAATAATACAAGTCAAAAAGTGCCTTTAGAGAAATATTAGAACGGTACGTCGTCGCATATATCGCATACCTAATTGCAAACTGCCCGCTGACAATGACATCTCAAAAAAAGATCATGGGTATTCTGTAGAATATGTTGGCAGCATCAGCGTTGCCTGGAAAGATAACAAAGTAGTCACGCGTTCATTAACCTTCATGGATGAACTGCCGAAGACCCAAGTTTCCAGATACGATAAAATGAAAAAAAAGAAATGTGAGACCATTGTGAGACCAAGCAAAAATTAAGAATGCCCAAGATTTCTGATGTTCTGATGTTCTGGAGTTCACAACAGTTTGTGAAACATATGGCGTAGCATTATGTTATTATGCGTAGAAAAAGCGCGGCGCTGAGTTCTGCCACTCAACACGCAATGCCTCTCTCAATTCGGCAGAAAGTCATCGCATTTGGCGGAAGATATTGGGGAACGGAATGACTTAACACTAGGTTCTCTCTGCCTACCCTTCTCTGTACAGGATACAGCATGAAGCTGGTTTTATTTTGTTACAATAAGCAAAATAACTGTTTTAAAACTTTTCACAAATCTTATTTTTATTATGCCTTCATAAGACAGTGTGACATATCTGTAACACTCCCTTTATTTTAATTTCCTAGGTATATAAATCAAATTTCGCAAAAATTAAAAAATATGGGTTTTTTTATTTATTAAAACACATCTGAAAAACATCATTTAAGTAAAAAAAACGTCATTGACATACAAAGGGTTAAGGTTGCCCGATCTGCTGGCAACCTTCCTTATCACCGCTACGCTGTCCACCACCTGATCCGTCCGCTAGCCCTGGCCAGTACGGCCGCAGCGCTGTCAGACACCTCCTGTTCTGACCTCAGCGGCTACTCCTTCCTTTCTGCCTCACCGAGACCTTTCCGTCTCCTCATGGCAACCACTTTTGGCGCCGGTCTATCTGGCTCTTCTTCACCAGAAGACCCCGACCCCGAAGGTGCGGGCGGTAAGTGGCGAAAACCGATTTTTTCAGTTTTCCCCGCTCGGATTCAGTTGAAACTGGTGTCGATCGTTCGGGCTCCGAGGGGCCTTCAAGGTGGTATACAACCCGCGGGAATGCGTGGGAAGGTGCCGGCGGTAAGTGACGACAGAGTTAGTGTTATGCATTGGTATGGAAGGGGCGAGTCGAAGCGTGGCCGACGGACATCGACTCACTTTGTGTTTGGCAGTCAGCCGGTGCAGACGACACTGAAACTGTCCCGCGTTCCGTGTTGTGTATCTACCTACTGGGATAGCGGTAGCTGCTTTCTTGTGTATTGATTACGGTGTTGTAATTAATTCGTAATATCACAAATTGTGTTTACTCATGCCAACATTATCCACTAAAGCACACAGTAGACCGGGCACTCAAAACTATGTGCGAGGGAAATCCACCCAACTCCGACGTATATATATATATAATAATAAATTTAATTAATGTATATATATATTAATATTAATTATTAAATTTTTAATATTTTTCTTTCTCTTATTTTTATAATATTCATATTAAAAATTAAAATATATAATAAACGATTAATAATTATTTAAAAAATTATATTATAAATATAATATTAATTAAATAATAATTAATTAATTAAAAAAAATAATAATAATAATAATACTTTATTGCATTGAAAAAATATATATATATATATATATAAAATTTACACAGAAAAAAAAAAATAGAAAAGAAAAGAAAAGGAAGGATACATAGGTACTTAAATTAACATGTGCAATGGCGGCCTTATCACTGCAAGTGATCTCTTACAGGCAACCATTAAAAGTGCAGGACTTATGCAAGAAATTATCGTAAGGCGCAAAAAGTATTACTTAACAAATAAAAAAAAGCTAAAATAAGCTTTTGGGTTCATACCCCAAATATAAAGGAAATCCCTTTTTTTTAAAAATAAAGTGCCTGATAAAAGGATTATTCTGATAGGATAAATAAAAAAGTAAAAAAAAAATTTTTAGTTAAACGGTTTTATATTGCAGATAAATGTACTAAAAGCTAAAAAATGATTTCATAGAAATTATGATTACTAAAATTTAATCGTGGGGCACGTCCAATATCTACAATTGAAAGACATAGCGTGAGTCTTCACCCACCTAGTGGTAAGTAGCAAGTGTCCCCACGATTTTATTTTAGTAATCATAATTTCTATGAAATTATTTTTTAGCTTTTAGTACATTTATCTGCAATATAAAACCGTTTAACTAAAAAATTTTTTTTTACTTTTTTATTTTTAAGTTTTTAGTTTTTATTTCTCATGCTATTCAATTCGTTGAAATGAGGCTCGATGTCTCATTATTGCAAGGTTAATGGAGAATGTTACGAACGACCCCCCCAGAGGTCCAATAGAGGGACAAGGCTATGTACAACAAGATGTGCCTGAATCTTGAGGGGAAAACGCTAACGACATATCATTTTTATCCACCTAGTGCCATACAGTTCTCGGCGCGCTTTTACCTTTTACCTTGGGTGGTACCCCTAGCGACGTATCATTTTTAGGCACCCTATAGCCACAGTCCTCGACAGGATACCAGATCTTGACTTAGGTGGGAGATTCATATTGTAATTATGTAT
This sequence comes from Heliconius melpomene rosina, assembly GCF_056956725.1. Lineage (NCBI taxonomy): Eukaryota > Metazoa > Arthropoda > Insecta > Lepidoptera > Nymphalidae > Heliconius > Heliconius melpomene. The sequence continues at coordinate 248,210 of NW_028181879.1, read as the reverse complement.
AGTATACTGTATTATACTTACCAAGCCCTTTATTTTGATACCCATATTGATGGGATTGAAAACTACATTATCCGCCATTTTGTAGCAGTGGCCATCTTTGATTTTGATTTTGTATAGTGCACTGAATTCTACTTGACAAGCCCTTTCATTTGATACCCATATTGATGGGATCGAAAAAACTAACTTGTCCGCCATCTTGTAGCGGCGGCCATCTTGGATTTTGATTTTGTATAGTCCACTGAATTCTGCTTGACAAGCCCTTTCATTTGATACCCGTATTGATAGGATTGAAAAAAACTAACTTGTCCGCCATCTTATAGTGGCGGCCATCTTGGATTTTGATTTTGTATAGTCCACTGAATTCTACTTGACAAGCCCTTTCATTTGATATCCATATTGATGGGATTGAAAAAAACTAAGTTGTCCGCCATCTTGTAGCGGCGGCCATCTTGGATTCACAATAATATTGAATATGGATAATTGTATTGTCACCAGAATCAAAGGCGTATACCAAATTTCAGATTAATCGGTTAACGGGAAGAGGGTTAAATTTCAATTACTAAATTTGACCCAAACAAACAAACAAACGGGGTGAGCTAAATAAAACCGTTTAATAATGTAATTTTTTACCTTTATTATATTTTATAGAATTAAACTATATCTAATAATTTCAAAAATTATTGTGCATTTTACACTAAAATATAATTCTTTTATCATGAATTTAAATTCATCTTTAGAATATTTTATTCTGATTTTTTATTTTATTAATTAATAATTCCAATAAAATATTTTTCTTATTTATTTTATTTTTCAGAACTATAATTTCTATTTCATCAAATTCATGATTAGGATGCTGAATTGGCTTAGAAATTAATTTACTTAGATTTATCCCCTTAATCTCTTCCCCCAATAATCTATTAAATTCAGAAGCTTCCTTAAAATATTTTTTAACTCAATCTATTGCATCAATTATTTTTTTATTTTCTATCCTATTGAATTTATTTCTTATAAAAATATTTATTAATGATTTATTATCAATTATTATAAATTCTGCAATATTAATAAAAATAGGTTCTGTTCCTTTTCATTTTTGATTTCCTAATATTATAGAAGGATTATCATGATTTAATAGATTTATTTTAATAATATGACAAAAAAATTCACCAATAATTTTATTATCTTATAATATAAATTTTATTTTTTTAATTTTTAAATTAAGGATTAGACGGAGAAGAGCACAAGGGATGAGGAAGAGAGGTAAATTTCAGGAAACTATTGAGCAAGTAGTGTAGGGGCCTGCCCGGAGGAATGAGGTCCGCTAAATCAGATAGCTTGGACCATAGAGGGTGGGATGACAGCTGTAACATTTTACCAACAAACCGATCAGACAGGAATTGGCGACGGATAGGATAAGGAGGATCAACACACTCAACCTGCAGTGCGTTGGTGGGAGAAGACTTCATTGCACCTATAATAATTCGTAGGCATTTGTATTGGATCCTATTGAGTTTTTCAGTAGCAACTTTGTTAAAGGGGTCTAAAACAAATAATCCGTAGTCAATGTGACTACGGATAATGGCATTGTACAGTAGTTTGAGAGTATAAGAGTGTGCACGCCACCACACACCAGACACAGCTCTTAAAGCGTTGATGCCGTTTTCACATTTTTTACTGACATGTTCAGCATGGGCAATTCCGTTCAGTCTTTTATCGAGAATCATGCCTAAGAATTTAACATTTTCTGCTAATTGGATAGTATTATCCCAATACCCACTAAAACCTCACGGTGCTCCTCCTCGACCGCCACTGGCCGCGAGACACGGGGACGTGAGTCTTCCGCGAAACGCGGCGGCGGGAGCCTGCAAGGCACGTCGCGGAGTCAAGGGTGTGTGGGCACCCTCGACGGCCTGCTCGGAGTAGCGCGCGGGAGCAACCTGTGCGTGCCTACTCGGGCCAGGTTGGTAGGCGGTCAGCTTCCCCAAGCTGACCGCCCTCTAGCACATTAGGGCGGAAGGCGGCGATCGTGTGTCGCCCTTCGGCGACCCGGTCTCTTACGGCGGATGGCGACTTCGGCAAAAGCCTCCCTCGCCCGTTCCGCCGACTCCTTCTCGAGCACCACTGCCTCGCAGAAGGATGAGACCGCATCCCACGACGTCTCGCTGCCGGCCATAGCCTTGACCACGGCCGGCAGGGAAAGGTCGTCCCCTATGACGTCGCGCAAAGCGCGACGTTGAGACGCCCAGGCTGAGCACACCTCCAACGTGTGCTGGGCCGTCTCATCGAGACAGTCGTCGCAGCGGTGGCAGCGAGCGTCGGGCTCCCTCCCGGCGATCCGACGCAAGTAACCCCCGAAGCAGCCATGCCCCGTGAGCACCTGTGTCATGCGGAAGGTTAGGACGCCGTGACGCCGCGCTAACCACTGGCGGAACACTGGACGAACAGCCTCGATCGTCCTCAGGCCGGCAGTTGGTGTTGCCAGCCGAGTTTCCCACAACTCCATTGCGGCTACCCGCACCTCCTCAGTGCGTGCCTGGCTTGCCGGTTCCCCGGACACTAGGCCTATTATTTCTTCATTTGGTTCATATATTTCATTATTTTCCATAATTTTAATTATTATTATTATTTGAGAATCAATAATTAATCAACGAATAATCCTATTTTCATTAAATATACCATCCTCTATTGAATGATATCAAAATTTACCTCCTTCTGAACATTCTTATAATGAATAATAATCCTTTTTTAACCGACTTCTGTAAGAAAAGGAGGTTATCAATTCGACTGTATTTTTTTTTTTTTTTATGTTTGTTACCTCATAACTTTTAACTGGGTGAACCAATTTTAATATTTTTTTTTTATTTAAAAGGTATAGCTTCCCGAATGGTCATATTTTTTTTTTGTCCATGTCTGACAATGGTATCCATGAGAAAATCACATAAGTCTTAAATTTGCATTATGCATGTGCGCGACTAATAGCCGAATAACTCAATGTCGCGCCAACCGATTTTGATGATTCTTTTTTTATTTGAAAGGATACACTTCAAGGATAATTTGGTGAAAGTTTGGTTAGGTTTCGATTATGGAATCCGGAGAAAATTGAGAAAGTTTGTTTTTGTTGGTCAAAAATTAATTATACTGTAATAGTTACAAGCAAAAACTTTTTAAATTGATGTCAGAAGTGAGATTCCTGATCGTTGCATTTCTTTTCAACCAATCTCAAAAAAGAGGATGTTCTCATTTTCAACCAACTTCAAAAAAGGGAGATTCCGAATTCACCCGAATACTTTTTATGTTTGTTCTTGTCAATATACCAAAATGTAACTTTGCACAAAAATAATAGCTAATTAAATGAAGTTTTACATAGAACAATCATAACCACTCGTTGACAACCACTACCACCACCATCACCACTCACACCACATTCCTCAAATAATACCTATCAATTGAATAATTTCATTATTATTTTTTATTTCTATTTTTATTAGTTTAATAATTATAAATTATTTTATTTTAAATTATAAAAATAATTTTAATTTAAAAAAAAATAAGAAAAATAATTTCAAAAAATTTTTTTGAAAATGATAAATAATCTTTTTTCAATTTTTGATCCTTCAACAAATTTATTTAATTTCTCATTTAATTGAATTAGAACATTTATTGGATTATTATTTATTCCTTTATCTTTCTGATTTTTTCCTAATCGTCATTATTTATTATGAAATTTTATTTCTAATAAACTTCATAATGAATTTAAAACTTTATTAGGACCAAATAGAATTAATGGATCAACTTTTATTTTTATTTCATTATTCTTTTTTATTTTATTTAATATTTTTTTAGGTTTATTCCCATATATTTTTACTAGAACAAGTCATCTTAATGTATCCCTTTCATTATCTTTAACATTATGATTAAGATTTATAATTTATGGATGATTAAATAATACACAACATATATTTATTCATATAATTCCTCAGGGAACACCAACTATTTTAATACCTTTTATAGTACTAATTGAAACTATTAGTAATATTATTCGACCTGGAACTTTAGCAGTTCGATTAACAGCTAATATAATTGCAGGTCATTTACTTTTAACTTTATTAAGTAATACAGGTATTAAAATACTTAATTATTTATTAATTATTTTAATTATTGTTCAAATTTTATTATTAATTCTTGAATCTGCCGTAGCAATTATTCAATCTTATGTAATTTCTATTTTAGGAACTCTTTATTCTAGAGAAGTAAATTAATGTCTAATCATAATCATCCCTATCACTTAGTTGACTATAGACCTTGACCCTTAACAGGAGCTATTGGAGTAATAACCTTAGTAACTGGTTTAGTAAAATAATTTCATAATTTTAATATAAACTTATTATTTATTGGATATATTATCGTATTATTAAACGGTTTTATTTAGCTCACCCCGTTTGTTTGTTTGTTTGGGTCAAATTTAGTAATTGAAATTTAACCCTCTTCCCGTTAACCGATTAATCTGAAATTTGGTATACGCCTTTGATTCTGGTGACAATATAATTATCCATATACAATATTATTGTGAATCCAAGATGGCCGCCGCTACAAGATGGCGGACAACTTAGTTTTTTTCAATCCCATCAATATGGATATCAAATGAAAGGGCTTGTCAAGTAGAATTCAGTGGACTATACAAAATCAAAATCCAAGATGGCCGCCACTATAAGATGGCGGACAAGTTAGTTTTTTTCAATCCTATCAATACGGGTATCAAATGAAAGGGCTTGTCAAGCAGAATTCAGTGGACTATACAAAATCAAAATCCAAGATGGCCGCCGCTACAAGATGGCGGACAAGTTAGTTTTTTCGATCCCATCAATATGGGTATCAAATGAAAGGGCTTGTCAAGTAGAATTCAGTGCACTATACAAAATCAAAATCAAAGATGGCCACTGCTACAAAATGGCGGATAATGTAGTTTTCAATCCCATCAATATGGGTATCAAAATAAAGGGCTTGGTAAGTATAATACAGTATACTATACACAATTACAATATGAATCTCCCACCTAAGTCAAGATCTGGTATCCTGTCGAGGACTGTGGCTATGGGGTGCCTAAAAATGATACGTCGCTAGGGGTACCACCCAAGGTAAAAGGTAAAAGCGCGCCGAGAACTGTATGGCACTAGGTGGATAAAAATGATATGTCGTTAGCGTTTTCCCCTCAAGATTCAGGCACATCTTGTTGTACATAGCCTTGTCCCTCTATTGGACCTCTGGGGGGGTCGTTCGTAACATTCTCCATTAACCTTGCAATAATGAGACATCGAGCCTCATTTCAACGAATTGAATAGCATGAGAAATAAAAACTAAAAACTTAAAAATAAAAAAGTAAAAAAAAAATTTTTAGTTAAACGGTTTTATATTGCAGATAAATGTACTAAAAGCTAAAAAATAATTTCATAGAAATTATGATTACTAAAATAAAATCGTGGGGACACTTGCTACTTACCACTAGGTGGGTGAAGTCTCACGCTATGTCTTTCAATTGTAGATATTGGACGTGCCCCAGGATTAAATTTTAGTAATCATAATTTCTATGAAATTATTTTTTAGCTTTTAGTACATTTATCTGCAATATAAAACCGTTTAACTAAAAATTTTTTTTTTACTTTTTTATTAACTATATTTCAATGATGACGAGATATTTGTCGAGAAAGAACATTCCAAGGAAAACATACTATTATAGTATCAAAAGGTTTACGGTGAGGAATAATTTTATTTATTATTTCTGAAATCTTTTTTTTCAAATAATTTGTTCTATTAATGGAGAAGCTCTATTTTGGTAATTTAAATTAGATCAGGTTGCCATTTCTAAAAAAAGGATATTCCTTTATAAATGGGGTTTAAATCCATTCAATATAATCTGCCATATTAGAAATTTCTTAAAATAGGAAGTTCATTATAAGAATGTTCAGAAGGAGGTAAATTTTGATATCATTCAATAGAGGATGGTATATTTAATGAAAATAGGATTATTCGTTGATTAATTATTGATTCTCAAATAATAATAATAATTAAAATTATGGAAAATAATGAAATATATGAACCAAATGAAGAAATAATAGGCCTAGTGTCCGGGGAACCGGCAAGCCAGGCACGCACTGAGGAGGTGCGGGTAGCCGCAATGGAGTTGTGGGAAACTCGGCTGGCAACACCAACTGCCGGCCTGAGGACGATCGAGGCTGTTCGTCCAGTGTTCCGCCAGTGGTTAGCGCGGCGTCACGGCGTCCTAACCTTCCGCATGACACAGGTGCTCTCGGGGCATGGCTGCTTCGGGGGTTACTTGTGTCGGATCGCCGGGAGGGAGCCCGACGCTCGCTGCCACCACTGCGACGACTGCCTCGATGAGACGGCCCAGCACACGTTGGAGGTGTGCTCAGCCTGGTCGTCCCCTATGACGTCGCGCAAAGCGCGACGTCATAGGGGACGACCTTTCCCTGCCGGCCGTGGTCAAGGCTATGGCCGGCAGCGAGACGTCGTGGGATGCGGTCTCATCCTTCTGCGAGGCAGTGGTGCTCGAGAAGGAGTCGGCGGAACGGGCGAGGGAGGCTTTTGCCGAAGTCGCCATCCGCCGTAAGAGACCGGGTCGCCGGAGGGCGGCACACGATCGCCGCTTTCCGCCCTAATGTGCTAGAGGGCGGTCAGCTTGGGGAAGCTGACCGCCTACCAACCTGGCCCGAGTAGGCACGCACAGGTTGCTCCCGCGCGCTACTCCGAGCAGGCCGTCGAGGGTGCCCACACACCCTTGACTCCGCGACGTGCCTTGCAGGCTCCCGCCGCCGCGTCTCGCGGCCAGTGGCGGTCGAGGAGGAGCACCGTGAGGTTTTAGTGGGTATTGGGATAATACTATCCAATTAGCAGAAAATGTTAAATTCTGAGGCATGATTCTCGATAAAAGACTGAACGGAATTGCCCATGCTGAACATGTCAGTAAAAAATGTGAAAACGGCATCAACGCTTTAAGAGCTGTGTCTGGTGTGTGGTGGCGTGCACACCCTTATACTCTCAAACTACTGTACAATGCCATTATCCGTAGTCACATTGACTACGGATTATTTGTTTTAGACCCCTTTAACAAAGTTGCTACTGAAAAACTCAATAGGATCCAATACAAATGCCTACGAATTATTATAGGTGCAATGAAGTCTTCTCCCACCAACGCACTGCAGGTTGAGTGTGTTGATCCTCCTTATCCTATCCGTTGCCAATTCCTGTCTGATCGGTTTGTTGGTAAAATGTTACAGCTGTCATCCCACCCCCTATGGTCCAAGCTATCTGATTTAGCGGACCTCATTCCTCCGGGCAGGACCCTACCCTACTTGCTCAATAGAAATTTTTTGTCATGTTATTAAAATAAATCTATTAAATCATGATAATCCTTCTATAATATTAGGAAATCAAAAATGAAAAGGAACAGAACCTATTTTTATTAATATTGCAGAATTTATAATAATTGATAATAAATATAACGCGGGCAATGCGCCACAAACTGGGAAAAGTGTTATGGGAAATAGAAAAATTTTAAATATGGGTAATGACTGGAACTAAGACTTCCAAGGGCAAAATAATCATTTTGCGGTTGATGCCATCATAACCAGAAGCATCAGATTTGATGGCTAGGATACTGTTTCTTACCTGGGATGAGGTTATAGAAGCAAAGTTAAAAGGAACGATTGTGGGAGACGGCAAGGAGTTGATATAATTCAATGTATTTGCTTTAATTGTGTTGTCCATAGATGTTATCGAGGCAAAGTGTTTATTCAAGGCATCAACGTCTAGATTGCAATTCAAATCCTTACGTTGCCGGCCAATGCCTAGCCATTCCAGAAATTTCCACAACTTACGTGGGCTTAAGTTTTTCATTCATTCATTTTATTTATTATTTCTGAAATCTTTTTCTTCATTTCTTTTTTCTGAGCATTTTTTCATAGTTTTATGATATAAAATTATCTGGGTAATCAGAATAACGACGGGGTATACCAGCTAATCCTAAAAAATGTTGAGGAAAAAATGTTAAATTAACACCAATAAATATGGAAATAAATTGAATTTTTAATAAATAAGGATTTAATAATAATCCAGTAAATTTTTTTTTTTTTTTATTTATTTCTATCAAATATCCATACAACTATATATTTACATTGATGAAGGCACTACAAAAAACCACGAAGGTTTGTCTCGAGTACCAAAACTCGTCTAAATTATAGATTTAAATAATATTTTTTTAATAATTGATTTAAGCTCCTCTCAGTAATTATACTTCTTATTCTAGGGTCTAAATTATTTATTAAGTTAGGAACCATGTATGCCCGGGTGCGCTGTCCGTATTTGTTACTAGCTGATAGTGAAACTAATCTGTTTTGTGTGATATTACGTGTTGCAATTTTATGAGAGATTTTATTTTGAAACTGCAAGTCGAAATAATTTTCTTTTAATATTGTAAAATTAATTTTATCATAAAGGGGAATAACTTGGCAGTATTTAAAGAGAAGGTTTTCATCAGTTGCCGCTTGCAATTTAATTTTTAAAGGGACGATGTTCTTCAATATTCTAACCTGCAGCCGGTATATGTAACTCAAGTATGTTTTGTCCGTTCTGCCGTAACTACTAAGTCCATATGACATAATTGAGTCAGCTAATGCGTTATAAAGCATCATCTTAGTCTTATACGTTAATCTATTCTTGACAATAAAAATATTTGCCAAAAATGATCTTAGCTTATCACATACATAATTAATATGCTTATGCCAGTTGAAGTTGTGATCAATAGTTAATCCTAAATATTTATGGGATAGTGCTACTTCAATTGAAGGACAGCCACAGTGGCTACTGGGGTTGTGCAAGCAGCAGTGAGTGTGAGCTATAAGACTACAATTCATATCGCTACCTGCTTTGAGGTTTGGAGAATGAATATGTATCAATTTAGTTTTTTGCGGATTTAATACTAAATGACTATCATGACACCATTTGTTTAACATATCGAAATCTTCCTGTAATAATGTTATTCCTTCATTCACGTCTTTAGCAGCTACAAGCAAACAAGTATCGTCAGCATATTGATAAGTTATACAATTGTTAAAAAAATTACTCATATTATTTATATAAGCTATAAAGTGTAAAGGCCCCAATACAGAGCCTTGAGCCGTGCCCTCCGAGACTTTTATGCTAGTGCTGAAACTGTCGCCTATTTTTACGCAATAATTCCTATCTCTAAGGTAATTTTCACACCATTTAAACAATGGACTCCGTATTCCGGTGTTTTCTAATCTTCGTGCAAGTATTTTGTGATTTAATGTGTCAAAAGCACGGGAAAAGTCAATAAACAGCGCCAAAACATGTAGTTTCTGATCCAACCACGTATTTACTTGGTCCGTAAATGTTGACAATAACATTGTCGTATTTTTACCTGGTCGAAAACCATACTGTGTATTGTTCAGTATATCATTTTTTCCGTAAAAAGAATGAATTTGATTACTTATAAATTTTTCAGTAATTTTATTTAACACAGAAGTTACCGAGATCGGTCTATAATTGCTGACATCATCTTGTTTTCCTTTTTTATAGACAGGTCTCACACAACCAGCTTTTAATTCATCCGGGTAGGTGCCCATTTCAACGCTAGTATTAATAAGTTTGGCCAAAGGTTTACAGATTTTTTTCATCAATGCTTTAACTTCAAACCCTCTTATACTATCAATACCTGGGGCTTTATTAGCATTTAAATTTTTAATTAATTTTAACACGTCATTTTCAGATGCTTTTTTAAATTTTATGCTACAAATGGATGAATAATTATTATCTATTGTACTATCTAGTAATTTTAATTTACAATTTGGGATAATTTTTTTAACGGCATCTGAAAAACCTACTGCGAAGATTTGCGCAATCTTTTTCGGTGACAAATTAGTACAATTAAATGCCGACAACACTACTTCGTCAATTGACTTGCATATTCTGCCCGAGATTTTATTTAGTATATTCCACAGTTTTTTAGTATTCCCATAATTCATATTTATTTTGTTTTTATAATATAAATTTCTATAGTATTCAATAACTTTATGAACTTTATTCCTCGTCTTATTATATTGTAGTCTTAGGTAAGCATTATACGGATTACGTCTCCACCTGTTAAATAACTTATCTCTTTTTTTAGACAGATTAATAATGTTTTTATTAATCCAGGGTGCAACGCGTAAGTTATTTTTAGTTTTACAAATAGTTTTTCTAGCTTTCGAGTATGCGGATTGAAATAAATCTTTAATATATGTATATATTTCCAGTGGTGTGCCTAAATCATCAACGCGCTCCCAGTTTGCATTACATAGTTCCTTTCTTAATATTACAGAGTCGTAAACATTCATTTGTTTGTTAAATTGACAATTATTAACCGGTGATTCATAGACGTTGCAAAGTGCAACGACGGTAAGCCTATGGTCCGCTAGTACAGTGTCGACTGCAGCGGTGAACGGACTGATCCCGCGCGACCTTACAAATATGTGATCTATACACGATTTCGTAATTGTTTCTAATCTCTTTTCAATACGCGTATATTCTGTAATACCACAAAACAGTCCGTTCTCCGCCATCAGATCAAGATAATTATCTCTTATACTTGATGATATTTTTAAGTCAAGGTTCATATCCCCTGCTATTACAATATTTAATGACGTAGGTACATTTTTTAAAAGTAGTGAAAGTTCAGATACAAAAAGTTGCTTATTATATGAGGGAGGTCTATAAATAGCACATATTGTGACAGCTTGGTTACAAGGAGTTTTAATCGTGCCTACTAGTGACTCGAACAAATATGTATTATAGTTATAAACTGTGAACTTTAAATAATCTTTTATATAAGTAATTATACCGCCACCTTTTTTATTTTTGCGTAATTTTGTGTACATTTTATATCCCGGAATGTTAAATAAATTACTAGTTTCATCTGACACTCCTACCTCCGTTAAAATTATAATATCAATAGGATATAATGTTACGTCTAGAATTTGTAATAATTTTGAATAATTTTTAACTATTGATCGAATATTTATATGTATACATAAAAGATTTATATGACTGCTAGGTATTTTTTTAATAAAGCTATTGCAATTTATACAATTATTTAGTTTTATTATTCCTGATGAGTTATTTGTGTTATCCATCTTATTAATATTTATTATGAGAAAAAGCAAAATTTACACAAGGAAAAATTATTTTTCAATTTTTGAAATTGCTTCAATATCTAGTAAACATCTTATAATATGGACTTTACTCACTTTTGTTTTCCTTGCATAAATTTTGCCATTCCTGCACCATACGAATTCAAAATTATTACTCAGCTGTTTTTTACTGTTATATAATAACATTTTATTATAGGGCGTTAGTGCTTCACGAATAAATATCGGAGTGTTTGTAAGTTCACGCGGCGCACTTTGCACAATGTCACCGAGTGTAGACCGTGTCTGCTTATTTGCCGCTAACCATTGATCCCTGATGTGCTGGTTCTTCATTTCCACCATAAGCGATCCGGGTCGTTCTTTATGCGGTTGCACGACACGTGTGCATTTAACGTCACCGTCGTCCATTTTTAAATTTACAGCAATGGATTTTATGACTTCTTTGGATTTTTGTAGTGCAGATTCTGGTAATCCCGATATTTCCAAGGAACTCCCGAGGGACTTTTGTTCTATTTCATGTAGTTTGAATTCCGCGGACGCAACGCGGAGTTCAAGATGTTTGTTACTGTTTTGAAGTTCAATATTTTTATTCTCTAGCATTTTTATTTTGTTTTCATGTTTTTTAAAAGACTCCTCGATACTTGAAATTTGATCACTTAGAAAATTAAGCGAAACTTCAAATTCTTTTTTTAATGTTTCAAACTCATTTTTTATTATTCTTTTCATTTCTGCGGAAATTTCGCGAATCAATTTCGATCCAGCTTTGTTACTGGACACAAGTTCCTCTTCTTCTTCATCATCGGAATCATCGCCTTGTATTGAGATAGATGATCTATGCGAGGCATTACACAAGCATTCTTCACAGCTCCATTCCAGTCCGGGGGCGTTACGAAGAGTTGCTAATTGCTTTGCAGAGAGTTTAGCACAAGTAGTAGTACCATGAACACACTTCTCACAACGGCTACATGTTATACCGAGTCTTTTTTTCGTAATATTTTTGTTACACGTATTACACTTTGATATTGGCATCTTGAGGGTAGTTAGCGCACAAATAGGGGCAACGTGTGTATAGTTCGGAACTAGAAAGATAACTAGAGAATATCAATGAACAAAACCCCCTAAAATAGCAAATACAGCTTCTATCACATCACTGCACCTGCGTGGCGGTAGGGTGAGTACACACCACGCCCTCCGGTTCCTCACACTGTGACCTCTGCATGACAGAGAACACACACGACAGTGAGACACACACGAGACAAAAATTATTGTGCATTTTACACTAAAATATAATTTTTTTATCATGAATTTAAATTCATCTTTAGAATATTTTATTCTTATTTTTTATTTTATTAATTAATAATTCCAATAAAATATTTTTCTTATTTATTTTATTTTTCAGAACTATAATTTCTATTTCATCAAATTCATGATTAGGATGCTGAATTGGCTTAGAAATTAATTTACTTAGATTTATCCCCTTAATCTCTTCCCCCAATAATCTATTAAATTCAGAAGCTTCCTTAAAATATTTTTTAACTCAATCTATTGCATCAATTAATTTTTTATTTTCTATCCTATTGAATTTATTTCTTATAAAAATATTTATTAATGATTTATTATCAATTATTATAAATTCTGCAATATTAATAAAAATAGGTTCTGTTCCTTTTCATTTTTGATTTCCTAATATTATAGAAGGATTATCATGATTTAATAGATTTATTTTAATAACATGACAAAAAATTTCACCAATAATTTTATTATCTTATAATATAAATTTTATTTTTTTAATTTTTGAATTAAGGATTAGACGGAGAAGAGGACAAGGGATGAGGAAGAGAGGTAAATTTCAGGAAACTATTGAGCAAGTAGGGTAGGGGCCTGCCCGGAGGAATGAGGTCCGCTAAATCAGATAGCTTGGACCATAGAGGGTGGGATGACAGCTGTAACATTTTACCAACAAACCGATCAGACAGGAATTGGCGACGGACGTCGCGGAGTCAAGGGTGTGTGGGCATCCTCGACGGCCTGCTCGGAGTAGCGCGCGGGAGCAACCTGTGCGTGCCTACTCGGGCCAGGTTGGTAGGCGGTCAGCTTCCCCAAGCTGACCGCCCTCTAGCACATTAGGGCGGAAGGCGGCGATCGTGTGCCGCCCTCCGGCGACCCGGTCTCTTACGGCGGATGGCGACTTCGGCAAAAGCCTCCCTCGCCCGTTCCGCCGACTCCTTCTCGAGCACCACTGCCTCGCAGAAGGATGAGACCGCATCCCACGACGTCTCGCTGCCGGCCATAGCCTTGACCACGGCCGGCAGGGAAAGGTCGTCCCCTATGACGTCGCGCAAAGCGCGACGTTGAGACGCCCAGGCTGAGCACACCTCCAACGTGTGCTGGGCCGTCTCATCGAGGCAGTCGTCGCAGTGGTGGCAGCGAGCGTCGGGCTCCCTCCCGGCGATCCGACACAAGTAACCCCCGAAGCAGCCATGCCCCGTGAGCACCTGTGTCATGCGAAAGGTTAGGACGCCGTGACGCCGCGCTAACCACTGGCGGAACACTGGACGAACAGCCTCGATCTTCCTCAGGCCGGCAGATGGATTTGCCAGCCGAGTTTCCCACATTTCAACCGCGGCTACCCGCGCCTCCTCAGTGCGTGCTTGGCTTGCCGGTTCCCCGGACGCTAGGCCTCGACGCCAGAGAAAGAGCATCCAGGTCCCACGGCATGACTCCAGCCAGCACGCACGCCACTTCACCGGAGATGGTCCGGTACCCCCGTATCGCCCGGATGGCCATCACCCTCTGCGCACGTCGCAGCAGAGTGATGTTGTGCCGGTCGGATCGGACCACTACGGTGTACAGCCGACGGCTAGAGGCGCTCGGCCCATCCACATTGGGGAAAAGGCGCGCCAGTGCCGCCGCTGTCTTCAACAGTTTCGGGGCCAAAGATGTAAAGCGGCCCCGAAAACTCCACCGACCATCCAGAACAAGTCCGAGGTACTTCATGCTCCGGGCAACGTCAATTTTGACGCCACCGACGACGATGTGGGCATCTGCCGGTGGGCCCTTTCGAGGAGCATGGAAGTAGATTGCCTCGGACTTGTTGAGGGAGACTTCCAAGCCCAGCCGCTTTATGCGGCCGACTACCTCCGCAACTCCAGCAGTCGCGAGGACCGCCGCCTCTCGATAGGTCCACTGCTGCGCCAAGACCAGCGTGTCATCGGCGTAACAGAGGATCTTTATCCCCCTCAGGGTGCCGCCCCGCAGCACCCAGTCGTATCCGATGTTCCAGAGGATCGGACCTAGCACCGATCCTTGTGGAACACCGGCCGACACAACGAACTCCTTCCAACCTCCTCCAGGAGCTGGAAAGGTCACAGACCTACCGGACAGGTAAGCCCCAATGACGCGGCGCAGGTATGGAGGCACACGATAGTATAACAGTGCCTCCTTTATGCAGGGCCATGGCAGGGAGTTGAAGGCGTTGGCGATGTCTAAAGACACCGCCAAGACTCCATTGCCTCGGGCCACCGCATCCTGCGCATAGGACTTTACCTCCAGTATGGCATCCGCCGTCGATCGCCCCCTACGGAAGCCATACTGGTGGTCCGAGAGGTCCGGACCTGTCCCCTCCAAATGGTGTTGTAGCCTCCTGGCTACAACACGCTCAAGGAGCTTGGCGATCTCGCTCAAGAGCACGATGGGCCTGTAGGCGGAGGCTGAATCCGCCGGGCGACCCTCCTTCTTGATGAGGACTAACCTGCCTGTCTTCCACCGCTGTGGAATTATGGCTTGAGCCAGACAGGCAGTGAATAGTCCTCGCACTCTGGGCCCTAAGGTGTTGAGGGCCAGAGTTAGCGCCCGGCCGGGAATGCCATCCAAGCCCGGGGCGGTGCTCTTGAGCCGAGATCGGCGTACAGCTTCTTCGAGCTCCTCCTCCTCCACCGGTGGTGTGACGCTGTCCTCGTCGTCCTCCTCTTCCTCCTCACGCGCTGCAGGGCGGGCCATACTGGGTGGTGCAAAACTGGCCCGCTGCGGGAATAGCGACGACAGAACCCCTCGGAGTACGTCCGGTTGGAGTGTCTGCGTCAGTGGTGGTGCCCAAGCCCGTAACCTACCGAGCACCATTCGGTAAGGTGTGCCGTACGGGTCTAAGTCTATCCCCGCGATCAACCGGTCGTGCGACTCGCCTTTCACACGACCGATCTCCTCCTGCAGCTGCGTTCTCGCCTCGACATAGACGCGGTACAGTCGGTCTTCCTCCTCCTGCACCTTCTGTACCCGTCTGCGATAGTGGCTGTACTGGCGTCTCGCCGCAACGCAGGTGTTACGCAGTTGCGCGATCTCCCACGACCACCAGTACACTTGCCGCCGTTGAGGGCGGCGCCCGGAACGGGGCATTGACGCGTCACAGATACGCGTCAGCGCCCCACTATCGCGGCCTCCTCCAACAACTCCCTGTCGAGACGACCCAGTTGCCACCGCGGTCCGTACTCTCGTGAGTTTGGACTGGGGGCTGGTGGCACCGCAGGATGTATGGAGATCTCGTACAAGATGTAGAGGTGATCCGAGAGAGTCTCCACATTATCCAGCACTCGCCAGCCCCGAACACGACATGCTAGGGCCGGGCTCGCGACCGAAACGTCCACGACGGATCCGCCCAGCCTTCGCACACACGTGTTCTTGGTCGCTCGGTTGAGCACAGACAAACCGGTGGCAACAACCCACTCCGACAGCGTCACACCACGCACATCCGTCGTTGCGAAGCCCCACACGCTGGACTTCGCGTTGAGATCGCCGGCCACCAACATCTCCGCCGGACGAAATCGCTCTACCATTTCCCCCAATCGTATAAGGAACTCTTCAAACTCCGCGAGAGTTCGATTGGGGGAAAAGTAGACCCCTACGACAACTAGGTTGCCGACAAGTGCGGCGACGCATCCCACACCTCTCTCTACACGTGAGAAAGGCGGGGAGCCCGCGGCGACCTGGGTGATAATAGTCACCACCCCGGTGTTGTCGGCTACACAGTTGTCTCTGTCGGGAACGCTGTAGGGCTCCGAAACAACCGCCACCTGGATAGACCACTGCGCCAGGCTTTGGACCAATAAGTCCTGGGCCCTAGCACAGTGGTTAATGTTCGCATGTAACACACGGAGAGCCATTATTGGTCTTCCATGTGTTGCACCTCCTCAGGCCCAGCTGGGATATTAGACCTGGCCGATGTTGCCGGCACTCGTCTGCGCTTTCCACCGTTATTGGTGCTAGCCTTTCCACAGGCAGCATTCCCCAACATGTGATTAGCGGGCCTTTGCGCCGCCTCACACACCGGACAATGAGGCTCTGCCGAACACGATCTCTGCTGATGCCCGGTCTGGCCACACTGGAAACACTGTTTGCTGCGGTCCACCTGGCTACTGCACTTCGCAGCCATGTGGCCCACTTCGTGGCAACGGAAACAACGTTGCGCACGGGGCATCAACAGCCTCACTCCAGCAGAGACGAAGCCAACAAGTAGTCTCGCCCCGCTAATCTTCTGCGCTGCGCCGACAGGACATCGGACCCATACTGTTCCTAGACCGGCCCGGTCCTGTCGGATCTCTCCGACTTTTATATTACCCGCAGCACAGCCGGAAACTCGGCTTATTGCCGCCGTCATGTCCTCAGCAGTGGCGGAGTCATCGAGGCCAAACACCCTCAATTCCGCACATTTCACTGGCCTCGACACCTGGACCTCTTCGGGGCTGAGAACCCCACGCAACTTCTCAGCTAGCGCATCCGCCTTCTCAGCAGTGTTGGCGCCAGGCAACTCTAGCATTCTAGCGCCAGTAGACGCAACACGGAATCTCAGGTCCTCTATACCCAGGTCTTCCAACTTTATACTTTCCTTGACCCGGGTAAGGACATCGCTATACGACATCTTGTCGGCGACGGCTGGCTGCAACTTAATCGTCACAACTTGCGATCTAGGACGACGCAACTTTGGCTCCTTTTGCGCTTTAGCCTTTTGCGCTTTCGGCTTAGGAGCTGGCTTTCTCTTCTTGGCCCCCTTCCGGGCTACTACAGTCCAGCCCTCAGACATATCAGCCGGAGCGGGTGGCAGAGGTCGAGGCTCAGTAGATGCGGTCATCACCGGGCCTTTCTTCTTCTTGGCCTTTTTAGACCTTTGCTCCTTTGGTGCCGGATTAGCCGGCGCCATCAAAGTGGATGCGACAGGGTCCACTTGCGCCTGCTTTGGGCTATCCACCTTGCGCTTGTCCGCCGCTAGCGGAGGTCGCAGATTTCTCTCCGGTGGTAGCCGATCTTTAAAGGCTTCCAGCCTGGTGGAGACCATAGTGCCCACTATGTCCTCCACAGCAATAGACTCCGTGGGAGTGGGTCGCAAGTCCGATGCTCTAGACCGCTCCAACTCCGCTCTCAAAAGGGCAAACTCCTTCCGCAACTCCACCAACTCCGACTGCAGTCGCGAGTTTGTTGCCTTGAGGATATCCACTTCCTCTGATGCCGTCCTCTTTGCCAGAGTATTAACGGCAGAAGAGATAACTCCGGCAGCGTCTTTAAGGGCCCTAGTAAATGTGCCCTTCAGATTCCCCGACTTACAGGCGACTCTATTGATTATAGCCAAGCTATCAGATACTTGGCTACGCAAGTCGGAGACCATGTGCTCCTCACCGCAAAGTTCCAGGGGCACATCCGAGAGCCTAGAACTTGTTCTAGTTTGTATCGCCGCGGAGATTTCAGCAACTTCCTCCTCCGCCCTCAGCCGGCGCTCCTCGCGCTTGGCATCGTTTAGCGCCTTCTTTCCAGCAGCTAGCCCTATATTCTCATCAGGAATATTTGGTACGACCACGACTCCCTCTGGCCGAAGCAACCTTCGCTTTCGGCTTGTCTCTGTCTCCCCATCCGCATCCGAGGATTCAGAGTTACTCTTCCTGTGATGGCGCCTCTTTCTGTCCTTTCGGAACTGCGCTTTAGCCCCCTCGATAGCATTGGAGCTGTTCGACCCAACAGACATCACGCCATCGGCGTCTGACTCGGAAGCCGCCCAGAAACGGCCTCGCGACGAAAGTGACGACCTGGACCTACCTCTTATAATAGAGGCAACCTCCTCATGGTCCAGACGCTCTAACACGACTCGCGCATCCTTCAACCCCCCTCCTATTGGCACAAGTGCCGGACTTTTGCCCCTTTCGAGCAAAGTACTCCCTACGCCTTTCTCGGGCCTCCCTACGTCATCATTTTGGGTTTTTAAGTTAACATTTTCATTTTGTTCCCACGAGTGTGGGGGAAAAACGGTCCATCCGAGCAGTGCCCCCTGTACTCGGATAAGCCTATTACGCCAGGGTGTCGGCCGGTACCCTGGCGGGACCAGCAGTAGCGACTGATCTCCCCATCAGCCATGAACCCCTCGCGCTGCTTCGCCGCTTGGGTTGGGGTAATTTTTTATAGAGGTTTTCTTCCTCGCAGCCCGGCCGGTAAAGGCAAGGCCCTCAGTTCCATTCCTGATTACGAGACATGACCGCAACCAAGAGTGGAGTTCCGATATTTTCGGCGCTGGCACATCACTGCACCTGCGTGGCGGTAGGGTGAGTACACACCACGCACGCCCTCCGGTTCCTCACACTGTGACCTCTGCATGACAGAGGACACGCGAAGAACCACGCCGGATTATTAGCCAGCGAGCAATCATTACCCAAGGACGAATCCTGTAGGCACCAATTACTCGCCGCCCAGGGTGCACCGGTCCGCAACACTGTTCGTCCCCCCCGAACGACAAGCATTCGAGAAAGGGCCAACAGCGGGTGAACACACGAGGAGGTCATCCGACCAAGCACCCCAACCTAACCTGACATTTTTTTTTTTTTTTAAACGGTTTTATTTAGCTCACCCCGTTTGTTTATTTGTTTGTTTGGGTCAAATTTAGTAATTGAAATTTAACCCTCTTCCCGTTAACCGATTGATCTGAAATTTGGTACACGCCTTTGATTCTGGTGACAATACAATTATCCATATTCAATATTATTGTGAATCCAAGATGGCCGCCGCTACAAGATGGCGGACAACTTCGTTTTTTTCAATCCCATCAATATGGGTATCAAATGAAAGGGCTTGTCAATTAGAATTCAGTGGACTATACAAAATTAAAATCCAAGATGGCCGCCGCTACAAGATGGCGGACAAGTTAGTTTTTTTCGATCCCATCAATATGGGTATCAAATGAAAGGGCTTGTCAAGTAGAATTCAGGGCACTATACAAAATCAAAATCAAAGATGGCCACTGCTACAATATGGCGGATAATGTAGTTTTCAATCCCATCAATATGGGTATCAAAATAAAGGGCTTGGTAAGTATAATACAGTATACTATACACAATTACAATATGAATCTCCCACCTAAGTCAAGATCTGGTATCCTGTCGAGGACTGTGTGGCTATAGGGTGCCTAAAAATGAGACGTCGCTAGGGGTACACCACCCAAGGTAAAAGGTAAAAGCGCGCCGAGAACTGTATGGCACTAGGTGGATAAAAATGATATGTCGTTAGCGTTTTCCCCTCAAGATTCAGGCACATCTTTTTGTACATAGCCTTGCTCCTCTATTGGACCTCTGGGGGGTCGATCGTAACATTCTCCATTAACCTTGCAATAATGAGGCACTCAACGAATTGAATAGTAGGAGAAATAAAAACTAAAAACTTAAAAATAAAAAAGTAAAAAAAAAATTTTAAGTTAAACGGTTTTATATTGCAGATAAATGTACTAAAAAATAAAAAATAATTTCATGGAAATTATGATTACTAAAATAAAATCGTGGGGCACGTCCAATATCTACAATCGAAAGACATGGCATGAGACTTCACCCACCTAGTGGTAAGTAGAAAGTGTCCCCACGATTTTATTTTAGTAATCATAATTTCCATGAAATTATTTTTTATTTTTTAGTACATTTATCTGCAATATAAAACCGTTTAACTTAAATTTTTTTTTTTACTTTTTTATTTAACATGAGGAAATCCTTTTACGGATACCGGCCCGAGTGGGGACTCGAGCGGGTTATGTGGGACTCATGGACCGGCTGAAGGCCAATCCCAATACCCAGTAAAACCTCACGGTGCTCCTCCTCGACCGCCACTGACCGCGAGACGCGGGGACTAGAATCGTCCACGAAACGCGGCGGCGGGAGCCTGCTAGGCACGTCGCGGAGTCAAGGGTGTGTGGGCACCCTCGACGGCCTGCTGGGAGTAGCGCGCGGGAGCAACCTGCGCGCGCCTACTCGGGCCAGGTTGGTAGGCGGCCAGCTTCCCCAAGCTGACCGCCCTCTGGCACATTAGGGCGGAAGGTGGCGGTCGTGTGCCGCCCTCCGGCGACCCGGTCTCTTACGGTGGATGGCGACTTCGGCAAAAGCCTCCCTCGCCCGTTCCGCTGACTCCTTCTCGGGCACCACTGCCTCGCAGAAGGATGGTTTTCGCCACTTACCGCCGGCACCTTCCCGCGCATTCCCGCGGGTTGTATACCACCTTGAAGGCCCCTCGGAGCCCGAACGATCGACACCAGTTTCAACTGAATCCGAGCGGGGAAAACTGAAAAAATCGGTTTTCGCCACTTACCGCCCGCACCTTCCCGCGCATTCCCGCGGGTTGTATACCACCTTGAAGGCCCCTCGAAGCCCGAACGATCGACACCAGTTTCAACTGAATCCGAGCGGGGAAAACTGAAAAAATCGGTTTTTGTCACTTACCGCCCGCACCTTCCCGCGCATTCCCGCGGGTTGGAAAAAATCGTTTTTCGCCACTTAGCGCCCGTACCTTTCCGCGCATTCCCGCTTGTTGTATACCACCTTGAAAGCCCCTCGGAGACCGAACGATCGACACCAGTTTCAACTGAATCCGAGCGGGGAAAACTGAAAAAATCGGTTTTCGCCACTTACCGCCGGCACCTTCCCGCGCATTGTTTACCACCTTGAAGGCCCCTCTTTCAGTTTTCCCCGCTCGGATTCAGTTGAAACTGGTGTCGATCGTTCGGGCTCCGAGGGGCCTTCAAGGAGGTATACAACCCATGGGAATGCGCGGGAAGGTGCCGGCGGTAAGTGGCGAAAACCGATTTTTTCCAACCCGCGGGAATGCGCGGGAAGGTGCGGGCGGTAAGTGGCGAAAACCGATTTTTTCAGTTTTCCCCGCTCGGATTCAGTTGAAACTGGTGTCGATCGTTCGGGCTTCGAGGGGCCTTCAAGGTGGTATACAACCCGCGGGAATGCGCGGGAAGGTGCCGGCGGTAAGTGGCGAAAACCGATTTTTTCAGTTTTCCCCGCTCGGATTCAGTTGAAACTGGTGTCGATGGCGGTAAGTGGCGAAAACCGATTTTTTCAGTTTTCCCCGCTCGGATTCAGTTGAAACTGGTGTCGATCGTTCAGACTCCGAGGGGCCTTCAAGGTGGTATACAACCCGCGGGAATGCGCGGGAAGGTGCGGGCGGTAAGTGGCGAAAACCGATTTTTTCAGTTTTCCCCGCTTGGATTCAGTTGAAACTGGTGTCGATCGTTCGGGCTCCGAGGGGCCTTCAAGGTGGTATACAACCCGCGGGAATGCGCGGGAAGATGCGGGCGGTAAGTGGCGAAAACCGATTTTTTCAGTTTTCCCCGCTTGGATTCAGTTGAAACTGGTGTCGATCGTTCGGGCTCCGAGGGGCCTTCAAGTTGGTATACAATCCGCGGGAATGCGCGGGAAGATGCGGGCGGTAAGTGGCGAAAACCGATTTTTTCAGTTTTCCCCGCTCGGATTCAGTTGAAACTGGTGTCGATCGTTCGGGCTTCGAGAGGCCTTCAAGGTGGTATACAACCCGCAGGAATGCGCGGGAAGGTGCGGGCGGTAAGTGGCGAAAACCGATTTTTTCACTTTTCCCCGCTCGGATTCAGTTGAAACTGGTGTCGATCGTTCGGGCTCCGAGGGGCCTTCAAGGAGGTATACAACCCGCGGGAATGCGCGGGAAGGTGCCGGCGGTAAGTGGCGAAAACCGATTTTTTCCAACCCGCGGGAATGCGCGGGAAGGTGCGGGCGGTAAGTGACGCAAACCGATTTTTTCCAACCCGCGGGAATGCGCGGGAAGGTGCCAGCGGTAAGTGGCGAAAACCGATTTTTTCCAACCCGCGGGAATGCGCGGGAAGGTGCGGGCGGTAAGTGACGAAAACCGATTTTTTCCAACCCGCGGGAATGCGCGGGAAGGTGCCGGCGGTAAGTGGCGAAAACCGATTTTTTCCAACCCGCGGGAATGCGTGGGAAGGTGCGGGCGGTAAGTGACGAAAACCGATTTTTTCCAACCCGCGGGAATGCGCGGGAAGATGCGGGCGGTAAGTGGCGAAAACCGATTTTTTCAGTTTTCCCCGCTCGGATTCAGTTGAAACTGGTGTCGATCGTTCGGGCTTCGAGAGGCCTTCAAGGTGGTATACAACCCGCAGGAATGCGTGGGAAGGTGCGGGCGGTAAGTGGCGAAAACCGATTTTTTCACTTTTTCCCGCTCGGATTCAGTTGAAACTGGTGTCGATCGTTCGGGCTCCGAGGGGCCTTCAAGGAGGTATACAACCCGCGGGGATGCGCGGGAAGGTGCCGGCGGTAAGTGGCGAAAACCGATTTTTTCCAACCCGCGGGAATGCGCGGGAAGGTGCGGGCGGTAAGTGACGCAAACCAATTTTTTCCAACCCGCGGGAATGCGCGGGAAGGTGCCAGCGGTAAGTGGCGAAAACCGATTTTTTCCAACCCGCGGGAATGCGCGGGAAGGTGCGGGCGGTAAGTGACGAAAACCGATTTTTTCCAACCCGCGGGAATGCGCGGGAAGGTGCCGGCGGTAAGTGGCGAAAACCGATTTTTTCCAACCCGCGGGAATGCGTGGGAAGGTGCGGGCGGTAAGTGACGAAAACCGATTTTTTCCAACCCGCGGGAATGCGCGGTAAGGTGCCGGCGGTAAGTGGCGAAAACCGATTTTTTCCAACCCGCGGGAATGCGCGGGAAGGTGCGGGCGGTAAGTGACGAAAACCGATTTTTTCCAACCCGCGGGAATGCGCGGGAAGGTGCCAGCGGTAAGTGGCGAAAACCGATTTTTTCCAACCCGCGGGAATGCGCGGGAAGGTGCGGGCGGTAAGTGACGAAAACCGATTTTTTCCAATCCGCGGGAATGCGCGGTAAGGTGCCGGCGGTAAGTGGCGAAAACTGATTTTTTCCAACCCGCGGGAATGCGCGGGAAGGTGCGGGCGGTAAGTGACGAAAACCGATTTTTTCCAATCCGCGGGAATGCGCGGTAAGGTGCCGGCGGTAAGTGGCGAAAACTGATTTTTTCCAACCCGCGGGAATGCGCGGGAAGGTGCCGGCGGTAAGTGGCGTGACAAGCCGTGGTCAAGGCTATGGCCGGCAGCGAGACGTCGTGGGATGCGGTCTCATCCTTCTGCGAGGCAGTGGTGCTCGAGAAGGAGTCGGCGGAACGGGCGAGGGAGGCTTTTGCCGAAGTCGCCATCCACCGTAAGAGACCGGGTCGCCGGAGGGCAGCACACGATCGCCGCCTTTCGCCCTAATGTGCTAGAGGGCGTTCAGCTTGGGGAAGCTGACCGCCTACCAACCTGGCCCGAGTGGGCGCGCACAGGTTGCTCCCGCGTGCTACTCCGAGCAGGCCGTCGAGGGTGCCCACACACCCTTGACTCCGCGACGTGCCTTGCAGGCTCTCGCCGCCGCGTTTCGCGGAAGACTCACGTCCCCGTGTCTCGCGGCCAGTGGCGGTCGAGGAGGAGCACCGTGAGGTTTTAGTGGGTATTGGGATTGGCCTTCAGCCGGTCCACGAGTCCCACATAACCCGCTCGAGTCCCCACTCGGGCCGGTATCCGTAAAAGGATTTAAAAATAAAAAAAAAAAAAAAAAAGGTTAGGTTAGGTTGGGGTGCTTGGTCGGATAACCTCCTCGTGTGTTCGCTCGCTGTTGGCCCTTTCTCGAATGCTTGTCATTCGGGGGGGACGAACAGTGTGCGGGTCGGTGCACCCTGGGCGGCGAGTAATTGGTGTCCACAGGATTCGTCCTTGGGTAATGATTGCTCGCTGGCTAATAATCCGACGTGGTTCTCCGCGTGTCCTCTGTCATGCAGAGGTCACAGTGTGAGGAACGGGAGGGCGTGGTGTGTACTCACCCTACCGCCACGCAGGTGCAGTGATGTGCCTGCGCCGAATATATCGGAACTCCACTCTTGGTTGCGGTCATGTCTCGTAATCAGGAGTGGAACCGAGGGCCTTGCCTTTACCGGCCGGGCTGTGAGGAAGAAAACCTCTATAAAAATTACCCCAACCCAAGCGGCGAAGCAGCGCGAGGGGTTTATGGCTGATGGGGAGATCAGTTGTTACTGCTGGTCCCGTCAGGGTACCGGCCGACACCCTGGCGTAATAGGCTTATCCGAGTACAGGGGGCACTGCTCGGATGGACCGTTTTTCCCCCACACTCGTGGGAACAACATGTTCAACACAATTTCTAAAAACAAAAAACCAAAACGATGAAGTGGAGTGTGTTGTGCCCGAGAAGGGCGGCGATGTGATGTTGCCTGAGAAGGGAGGAGTAGATGTGCTTAAGGCGGAGGAAGTTGTTGGTGTTATTGCGGCGTCTCGAAGAGTGTCTGTTTCGAGTGTCGCTGCGGAGGGGTCAGTTGGTGATGGCCAGAACGTAGGAGTGTGGAAGGAGCCGAGAGTGGTTCTGACCAGATTGGACGTTGATGACGGAATGTCGACTGTCGGTAGTGTCAGGTCGAGACGAAGGTCCGGATCATCATATGGACGGTTGTGGGGAGTGTTGGAGTCAAAGGACTCAGATACTGAAAGTTTTGTGTCGATGGTGTCAGAGAAGTCAAGGACACGGGCACAATACCTGAAGGACAGGCGGAAGAGGCCTCGGAAGCCGATCGATCAGTCGGGGTCTTCTGGTGAAGGAGAGCCAGATAGACCGGCGCCAAAAGTGGTTGCCATGAGGAGACGGAAAGGTCTCGGTGAGGCAGAAAGGAAGGAGTTGCCGCTGAGGTCAGAACAGGAGGTGTCTGACAGCGCTGCGGCCGTACTGGCCAGGGCTAGCTCCAGGCTCTCGGACATGTCTCTACCATCCGAGAAAGAGCAGGACGAAGCCATACTTGCGTCTGACCTACAAAATCAGGTGGTGGACAGCCTAGCGGTGATAAGGAAGGTTGCCAGCAGATCGGGAAACCTTAAAGGAACTTTCACCAAGGCCTTTTGACGGATACCGGCCCGAGTGGGGACTCGAGCGGGTTATGTGGGACTCGTGGACCGGCTGAAGGCCAATCCCAATACCCACTAAAACCTCACGGTGCTCCTCCTCGACCGCCACTGGCCGCGAGACACGGGGACGTGAGTCTTCCGCGAAACGCGGCGGCGGGAGCCTGCAAGGCACGTCGCGGAGTCAAGGGTGTGTGGGCACCCTCGACGGCCTGCTCGGAGTAGCGCGCGGGAGCAACCTGTGCGCGCCTACTCGGGCCAGGTTGGTAGGCGGTCAGCTTCCCCAAGCTGACCGCCCTCTAGCACATTAGGGCGGAAGGCGGCGATCATGTGCCGCCCTCCGGCGACCCGGTCTCTTACGGCGGATGGCGACTTCGGCAAAAGCCTCCCTCGCCCGTTCCGGCGACTCCTTCTCGAGCACCACTGCCTCGCAGAAGGATGAGACCGCATCCCACGACGTCTCGCTGCCGGCCATAGCCTTGACCACGGCTTGTCACGCCACTTACCGCCAGCACCTTCCCGCGCATTCCCGCGCGTTGGAAAAAATCGGTTTTCGCCACTTACCGCCCGCACCTTCCCGCGCATTCCTGCGGGTTGTATACCACCTTGAAGGCCCCTCGGAGCCCGAACGATCGACACCAGTTTCAACTGAATCCGAGCGGGGAAAACTGAAAAAATCGGTTTTCGCCACTAACCGCCGGCACCTTCCCGCGCATTCCCGCGGGTTGTACACCACCTTGAAGGCCCCTCGGAGACCGAACGATCGACACCAGTTTCAACTGAATCCGAGCGGGGAAAACTGAAAAAATCGGTTTTCGTCACTTACCGCCCACACCTTCCCGCACATTCCTGCGGGTTGGAAAAAATCGGTTTTCGCCACTTACCGCCGGCACCTTCCCAAAACTTCATTTAATTAGGGTTTATTTTTGCGCAAAGTAACATTTTGGTATATTGACAAGAACATACATAAAAAGTATTCGGGCGAATTGGGAATCTCCCTTTTTTCAAGTTGGTTGAAAATGAGAACATTCTCTTTTTTGAGGTTGATTGAAAAGAAATGTAACGATCAGGAATCTCACTTCTGACATCGAGTTAAAAAGTTTTTGCTTGTAACTATTACAGTATAATCAATTTTTTACCAAAAAAAACAAACTTTCTCAAATTTCACCGGATTCCATAATCGGAATCTAGCCAAACTTTCACCAAATTATCCTTGAAGTGTATCCTTTCAAATAAAATAAGAATCATCAAAATCAGTTTGCGCGACATTAAGTTATGCGTCTATTTGTCGCGCACATACCTAATGCAAATTTAAGACTTATGTGATTTTGTCATGGATACCATTGTCAGACATGGACCAAAAAAAAATGGGACCATTCGGGAAGCTTCACCTTTTAAATAAAAAAAAAATATCAAAATCGGTTCACCCAGTCAAAAGTTATGAGGTAACAAACATAAAAAAAAAATAAAAAAAAAAAAATAAAAAAAAAAAAAATACAGTGGAATTGATAACCTCCTTTTCTTACAGAAGTCGGTTAAAAATATATAACAATCGTAATGATGGAAGTGCAATAAAAATTAAAGTAATAGCTGGTAAAATAGTTCAAATTAATTCAATTATTTGACCCTCTAATAAAAATCGATTAATATAATTATTGAAAAATAAATTTATTATTAAATATGCTACTAAAATTGTAATTATAATTAAAATAATTAATGTATGGTCATGAAAAAAAATAATTTGTTCTATTAATGGAGAAGCTCTATTTTGGTAATTTAAATTAGATCAGGTTGCCATTTCTAAAAAAAGGATATTCCTTTATAAATGGGGTTTAAATCCATTACATATAATCTGCCATTTTAGAAATTTCTTAAAATAGGAAGTTCATTATAAGAATGTTCAGAAGGAGGTAAATTTTGATATCATTCAATAGAGGATGGTATATTTAATGAAAATAGGATTATTCGTTGATTAATTATTGATTCTCAAATAATAATAATAATTAAAATTATGGAAAATAATGAAATATATGAACCAAATGAAGAAATAATAGGCCTAGTGTCCGGGGAACCGGCAAGCCAGGCACGCACTGAGGAGGTGCGGGTAGCCGCAATGGAGTTGTGGGAAACTCGGCTGGCAACACCAACTGCCGGCCTGAGGACGATCGAGGCTGTTCGTCCAGTGTTCCGCCAGTGGTTAGCGCGGCGTCACGGCGTCCTAACCTTCCGCATGACACAGGTGCTCACGGGGCATGGCTGCTTCGGGGGTTACTTGTGTCGGATCGCCGGGAGCTCCCTCCCGGCGATCCGACCCGACGCTCGCTGCCACCACTGCGACGACTGCCTCGATGAGACGGCCCAGCACACGTTGGAGGTGTGCTCAGCCTGGGCGTCTCAACGTCGCGCTTTGCGCGACGTCATAGGGGACGACCTTTCCCTGCCGGCCGTGATCAAGGCTATGGCCGGCAGCGAGACGTCGTGGGATGCGGTCTCATCCTTCTGCGAGGCAGTGGTGCTCGAGAAGGAGTCGGCGGAACGGGCGAGGGAGGCTTTTGCCGAAATCGCCATCCGCCGTAAGAGACCGGGTCGCCGGAGGGCGGCACACGATCGCCGCCTTCCGCCCTAATGTGCTAGAGGGCGGTCAGCTTGGGGAAGCTGACCGCCTACCAACCTGGCCCGAGTAGGCACGCACAGGTTGCTCCCGCGCGCTACTCTGAGCAGGCCGTCGAGGGTGCCCACACACCCTTGACTCCGCGACGTGCCTTGCAGGCTCCCGCCGCCGCGTTTCGCGGAAGACTCACGTCCCCGTGTCTCGCGGCCAGTGGCGGTCGAGGAGGAGCACCGTGAGGTTTTAGTGGGTATTGGGATAATACTATCCAATTAGCAGAAAATGTTAAATTCTTAGGCATGATTCTCGATAAAAGACTGAACGGAATTGCCCATGCTGAACATGTCAGTAAAAAATGTGAAAACGGCATCAACGCTTTAAGAGCTGTGTCTGGTGTGTGGTGGCGTGCACACCCTGAAGTAAGTAATACAGGTATTAATATACTTAATTATTTATTAATTATTTTAATTATTGTTCAAATTTTATTATTAATTCTTGAATCTGCCGTAGCAATTATTAAATGTTATGTAATTTCTATTTTAAGAACTCTTTATTCTAGAGAAGTAAATTAATGTCTAATCATAATCATCCATATCACTTAGTTGACTATAGACCTTGACCCTTAACAGGAGCTATTGGAGTAATAACCTTAGTAACTGGTTTAGTAAAATGATTTCATAATTTTAATATAAACTTATTTTTTATTGGATATATTATCGTGTTATTAACTATATTTCAATGATGACGAGATATTTGTCGTGAAAGAACATTCCAAGGAAAACATACTATTATAGTATCAAAAGGTTTACGGTGAGGAATAATTTTATTTATTATTTCTGAAATTTTTTTCTTCATTTCTTTTTTCTGAGCATTTTTACGCATTTCAGCGGTGAGGAATCATTTTAGAATAGAATAGAATAGAATATACTTTATTGCACACATAAAAGAAATATATAGAAAGAACAACACAAATAAAATTTAAAGAAAAACACGTATGCAAAGGCGGTCTTATTGCTTTAAGCAATCTCCACCAGACAACCTTTGAAACATTACGGATAAAATGTAACGAGGAGAAAGGGGATAACGTCTCAGTGCAAATTTTATGAAATATAATTAAATATTATATAATATATAATAAACTAAGTCAATAATATAAAATAAACTTACATAAAATGTGTTTAATGTTTATATACTTTACACATACATACATACAAATATTGAAAAAAACAATATATACTTACACATATATACATACATACATAAAACGTGTTCAAAAATATATACATAATATTAAAAAAAATAAATAAAGATAAACTATTATACTAAATTAAATAAGTACTCTTTCAGACGATTTTTAAAACTGTATAGAGATTTGGAATGACGAACTTCTGTAGGAAGTTCATTCCAAAGAATTGCAGATTTCATAGTAAAAGACTTAGAATAAAATAGGGTATGGGAAGTTGGTAATTTAAGGAGATTATCACAACGGGATCTAAGGTGGAGGTGAAGAAGTGAATCGGCACCTAGGAAACAAAATCTAAAGTTGTACAGGATAGAATAGAGGAGAGTCAGCATGCGGAAATTTCGGCGATGTCGGATAGGAAGCCATCCAAGCTGACGACGATGATCAGAAACATGATCAAATTTACGTAAACCGAAGATAATAGATTTTGTAACCGCTCTAGTTTATTTAGTTGTTCCTCAGATAAGTCTGGGTAACACGAATCAGCATAGTCTAAAATCGGTAACAGTAGTGAATGAGCTAGAGCAGTTTTGGTCTTTATAGGTAGGAAATATTTCCATCGTTTGAGCGATCCGATAGTGGCAAATAATTTACGGGTAACCTCAGCTATCTGTACTGACCAAGATAGGGAATTGTCTATAATAATACCAAGGTTCTTAAAAGATGGACTCAGGCTCAAATCGACGCCGCCAAACTGTATAGCAGGGAGGCTATTCTGGTCAAGTTTTTTTAGTTGCTTAGAGCCACCAATAATACTGACCTGTGACTTGGCAGGATTGACAGTTAAGCCACCTACTAACATTCCGCAAATCTTCGTTAAGCTTATGAATAGCCTCACTAACATCATCAAACGGGGCGGCTAAGTAAATTTGAAGGTCGTCAGCATATAGATGAAAGGAAGAGCGAGAGATTTTGGGAAACTGAATTAATAAAAATGGAGAAAAGGAGAGGATAGAGGACACCACCTTGGGGAACACCGGCAGAAAGAGAGCAAAGGGAAGATGACTTGTCATTGGCTTGAACGTACTGTTGCCGATCACATAAATAGCTTCTGAACCACTCAGTGGCTTCAGGAGAGACATTTATTGAACGCAGAACAGCAACCAAGAGATCAGTATCAACAGAATTAAAGGCGTTGCTAAAGTCCAGCAAAGCAATGACTGTAAGATTTTGTTTGTCCATGCTAAGTCTGATATCGTCACAAACTTTAATCAAAGTAGTGACTGTGCTATGCCCGTTACGGAATCCAGACTGGAACTCGGATAATATATGGTTGTCAAATAGATATTGATTTAGTTGCTGAAAAACAATACGTTCCAAGACCTTTGACAAGAAAGGAAGGATGGAGATAGGACGGTAGTGAGAGAAGGATTTTGGATCTTTGGTTTTGGGTATGGGGATAACGCAGGCAATGCGCCACAAACTGGGAAAAGTGTTATGGGAAATAGAAAAATTTAAAATATGGGTAATGACTGGAACTAAGACTTCCAAGGGCAAATGCGGTTGATGCCATCATAACCAGAAGCATCAGATTTGATGGCTAGGATACTGTTTCTTACCTGGGATGAGGTTATAGAAGCAAAGTTAAAAGGAACGATTGTGGGAGACGGCAAGGAGTTGATATAATTCAATGTATTTGCTTTAATTGTGTTGTCCATAGATGTTATCGAGGCAAAGTGTTTATTCAAGGCATCAACGTCTAGATTGCAATTCAAATCCTTACGTTGCCGGCCAATGCCTAGCGATTCCAGAAATTTCCACAACTTACGTGGGCTTAAGTTTTTCATTCATTCATTTTATTTATTATTTCTGAAATCTTTTTCTTCATTTCTTTTTTCTGAGCATTTTTTCATAGTTTCATGATATAAAATTATCTGGGTAATCAGAATAACGACGGGGTATACCAGCTAATCCTAAAAAATGTTGAGGAAAAAATGTTAAATTAACACCAATAAATATGGAAATAAATTGAATTTTTAATAAATAAGGATTTAATAATAATCCAGTAAATAGAGAATATCAATGAACAAAACCCCCTAAAATAGCAAATACAGCTCCTATCACATCACTGCACCTGCGTGGCGGTAGGGTGAGTACACACCACGCCCTCCGGTTCCTCACACTGTGACCTCTGCATGACAGAGAACACACACGACAGTGAGACACACACGAGACAAAAATTATTGTGCATTTTACACTAAAATATATTTTTTTTATAATGAATTTAAATTCATCTTTAGAATATTTTATTCTTATTTTTTATTTTATTAATTAATAATTCCAATAAAATGTTTTTCTTATTTATTTTATTTTTCAGAACTATAATTTCTATTTCATCAAATTCATGATTAGGATGCTGAATTGGCTTAGAAATTAATTTACTTAGATTTATCCCCTTAATCTCTTCCCCCAATAATCTATTAAGTTCAGAAGCTTCCTTAAAATATTTTTTAACTCAATCTATTGCATCAATTATTTTTTTATTTTCTATCCTATTGAATTTATTTCTTATAAAAATATTTATTAATGATTTATTATCAATTATTATAAATTCTGCAATATTAATAAAAATAGGTTCTGTTCCTTTTCATTTTTGATTTCCTAATATTATAGAAGGATTATCATGATTTAATAGATTTATTTTAATAACATGACAAAAAATTTCACCAATAATTTTATTATCTTATAATATAAATTTTATTTTTTTAATTTTTGAATTAAGGATTAGACGGAGAAGAGGACAAGGGATGAGGAAGAGAGGTAAATTTCAGGAAACTATTGAGCAAGTAGGGTAGGGGCCTGCCCGGAGGAATGAGGTCCGCTAAATCAGATAGCTTGGACCATAGAGGGTGGGATGACAGCTGTAACATTTTACCAACAAACCGATCAGACAGGAATTGGCGACGGATAGGATAAGGAGGATCAACACACTCAACCTGCAGTGCGTTGGTGGGAGAAGACTTCATTGCACCTATAATAATTCGTAGGCATTTGTATTGGATCCTATTGAGTTTTTCAGTAGCAACTTTGTTAAAGGGGTCTTAAACAAATAATCCGTAGTCAATGTGACTACGGATAATAGCATTGTACAGTAGTTTGAGAGTATAAGGGTGTGCACGCCACCACACACCAGACACAGCTCTTAAAGCGTTGATGCCGTTTTCACATTTTTTACTGACATGTTCAGCATGGGCAATTCCGTTCAGTCTTTTATCGAGAATCATGCCTAAGAATTTAACATTTTCTGCTAATTGGATAGTATTATCCCAATACCCACTAAAACCTCACGGTGCTCCTCCTCGACCGCCACTGGCCGCGAGACACGGGGACGTGAGTCTTCCGCGAAACGCGGCGGCGGGAGCCTGCAAGGCACGTCGCGGAGTCAAGGGTGTGTGGGCACCCTCGACGGCCTGCTCGGAGTAGCGCGCGGGAGCAACCTGTGCGTGCCTACTCGGGCCAGGTTGGTAGGCGGTCAGCTTCCCCAAGCTGACCGCCCTCTAGCACATTAGGGCGGAAGGCGGCGATCGTGTGCCGCCCTCCGGCGACCCGGTCTCTTACGGCGGATGGCGACTTCGGCAAAAGCCTCCCTCGCCCGTTCCGCCGACTCCTTCTCGAGCACCACTGCCTCGCAGAAGGATGAGACCGCATCCCACGACGTCTCGCTGCCGGCCATAGCCTTGACCACGGCCGGCAGGGAAAGGTCGTCCCCTATGACGTCGCGCAAAGCGCGACGTTGAGACGCCCAGGCTGAGCACACCTCCAACGTGTGCTGGGCCGTCTCATCGAGGCAGTCGTCGCAGTGGTGGCAGCGAGCGTCGGGCTCCCTCCCGGCGATCCGACACAAGTAACCCCCGAAGCAGCCATGCCCCGTGAGCACCTGTGTCATGCGGAAGGTTAGGACGCCGTGACGCCGCGCTAACCACTGGCGGAACACTGGACGAACAGCCTCGATCGTCCTCAGGCCGGCAGTTGGTGTTGCCAGCCGAGTTTCCCACAACTCCATTGCGGCTACCCGCACCTCCTCAGTGCGTGCCTGGCTTGCCGGTTCCCCGGACACTAGGCCTATTATTTCTTCATTTGGTTTATATATTTCATTATTTTCCATAATTTTAATTATTATTATTATTTGAGAATCAATAATTAATCAACGAATAATCCTATTTTCATTAAATATACCATCCTCTATTGAATGATATCAAAATTTACCTCCTTCTGAACATTCTTATAATGAACTTCCTATTTTAAGAAATTTCTAATATGGCAGATTATATGTAATGGATTTAAACCCCATTTATAAAGGAATATCCTTTTTTTAGAAATGGCAACCTGATCTAATTTAAATTACCAAAATAGAGCTTCTCCATTAATAGAACAAATTATTTTTTTTCATGACCATACATTAATTATTTTAATTATAATTACAATTTTAGTAGCATATTTAATAATAAATTTATTTTTCAATAATTATATTAATCGATTTTTATTAGAGGGTCAAATAATTGAATTAATTTGAACTATTTTACCAGCTATTACTTTAATTTTTATTGCACTTCCATCATTACGATTGTTATATATTTTTAACCGACTTCTGTAAGAAAAGGAGGTTATCAATTCGACTGTATTTTTTTTTTTTTATTTTTTTTTTTATTATTTTTTTTTTATGTTTGTTACCTCATAACTTTTGACTGGGTGAACCGATTTTGATATTTTTTTTTTATTTGAAAGGTGAAGCTTCCCGAATGGTCCCATTTTTTTTTGGTCCATGTCTGACAATGGTATCCATGAGAAAATCACATAAGTCTTAAATTTGCATTAGGTATGTGCGCGACAAATAGACGCATAACTTAATGTCGCGCAAACTGATTTTGATGATTCTTATTTTATTTGAAAGGATACACTTCAAGGATAATTTGGTGAAAGTTTAGCTAGATTCCGATTATGGAATCCGGTGAAATTTGAGAAAGTTTGTTTTTTTTGGTAAAAAATTGATTATACTGTAATAGTTACAAGCAAAAACTTTTTAACTCGATGTCAGAAGTGAGATTCCTGATCGTTACATTTCTTTTCAATCAACCTCAAAAAAGAGAATGTTCTCATTTTCAACCAACTTGAAAAAAGGGAGATTCCCAATTCGCCCGAATACTTTTTATGTATGTTCTTGTCAATATACCAAAATGTTACTTTGCGCAAAAATAAACCCTAATTAAATGAAGTTTTGGGAAGGTGCCGGCGGTAAGTGGGGAAAACCGATTTTTTCCAACCCGCAGGAATGTGCGGGAAGGTGTGGGCGGTAAGTGACGAAAACCGATTTTTTCAGTTTTCCCCGCTCGGATTCAGTTGAAACTGGTGTCGATCGTTCGGGCTCCGAGGGGCTTTCAAGGTGGTATACAACCCGCGGGAATGCGCGGGAAGGTGCGGGCGGTAAGTGGCGAAAACCGATTTTTTCAGTTTTCCCCGCTCGGATTCAGTTGAAACTGGTGTCGATCGTTCGGGCTCCGAGGGGCTTTCAAGGTGGTATACAACCCGCGGGAATGCGCGGGAAGGTGCGGGCGGTAAGTGGCGAAAACCGATTTTTTCAGTTTTCCCCGCTCGGATTCAGTTGAAACTGGTGTCGATCGTTCGGGCTCCGAGGGGCCTTCAAGGTGGTATACAACCCGCGGGAATGCGCGGGAAGGTGCGGGCGGTAAGTGGAAAAAACCGATTTTTTCAGTTTTCCCCGCTCGGATTCAGTTGAAACTGGTGTCGATCGTTCGGGCTTCGAGGGGCCTTCAAGGTGGTATACAACCCGCGGGAATGCGCGGGAAGGTGCCGGCGGTTAGTGGCGAAAACCGATTTTTTCAGTTTTCCCCGCTCGGATTCAGTTGAAACTGGTGTCGATCGTTCGGGCTCCGAGGGGCCTTCAAGGTGGTATACAACCCGAAGTTGGAAGGTGAAGGTGCGGGCGGTAAGTGGCGAAAACCGATTTTTTCACTTTTCCCCGCTCGGATTCAGTTGAAACTGGTGTCGATCGTTCGGGCTTCGAGGGGCCTTCAAGGTGGTATACAACCCGCGGGAATGCGCGGGAAGGTGCCGGCGGTTAGTGGCGAAAACCGATTTTTTCAGTTTTCCCCGCTCGGATTCAGTTGAAACTGGTATCGATCGTTCGGGCTCCGAGGGGCCTTCAAGGTGGTATACAACCCGAAGTTGTAAGGTGAAGGTGCGGGCGGTAAGTGGCGAAAACCGATTTTTTCACTTTTCCCCGCTCGGATTCAGTTGAAACTAGTGTCGATCGTTCGGGCTTCGAGGGGCCTTCAAGGTGGTATACAACCCGCGGGAATGCGCGGGAAGGTGCCGGCGGTTAGTGGCGAAAACCGATTTTTTCAGTTTTCCCCGCTCGGATTCAGTTGAAACTGGTATCGATCGTTCGGGCTCCGAGGGGCCTTCAAGGTGGTATACAACCCGTGGGAATGCGCGGGAAGGTGCCGGCGGTTAGTGGCGAAAACCGATTTTTTCAGTTTTCCCCGCTCGGATTCAGTTGAAACTGGTGTCGATCGTTCGGGCTCCGAGGGGCCTTCAAGGTGGTATACAACCCGCGGTAATGCGCGGGAAGGTGCGGGCTGTAAGTGGAAAAAACCGATTTTTTCAGTTTTCCCCGCTCGGATTCAGGTGAAACTGGTGTCGATCGTTCGGGCTCCGAGGGGCCTTCAAGGTGGTATACAACCCGCGGGAATGCGCGGGAAGGTGCGGGCGGTAAGTGGAAAAAACCGATTTTTTCAGTTTTCCCCGCTCGGATTCAGTTGAAACTGGTGTCGATCGTTCGGGCTTCGAGGGGCCTTCAAGGTGGTATACAACCCGCGGGAATGCGCGGGAAGGTGCCGGCGGTTAGTGGCGAAAACCGATTTTTTCAGTTTTCCCCGCTCGGATTCAGTTGAAACTGGTGTCGATCGTTCGGGCTCCGAGGGGCCTTCAAGGTGGTATACAACCCGAAGTTGGAAGGTGAAGGTGCGGGCGGTAAGTGGCGAAAACCGATTTTTTCACTTTTCCCCGCTCGGATTCAGTTGAAACTAGTGTCGACCGTTCGGGCTTCGAGGGGCCTTCAAGGTGGTATACAACCCGCGGTAATGCGCGGGAAGGTGCGGGCTGTAAGTGCAAAAAACCGATTTTTTCAGTTTTCCCCGCTCGGATTCAGTTGATACTGGTGTCGATCGTTCGGGCTTCGAGGGGCCTTCAAGGTGGTATACAACCCGCGGGAATGCGCGGGAAGGTGCCGGCGGTTAGTGGCGAAAACCGATTTTTTCAGTTTTCCCCGCTCGGATTCAGTTGAAACTGGTGTCGATCGTTCGGGCTCCGAGGGGCCTTCAAGGTGGTATACAACCCGCGGGAATGCGCGGGAAGGTGCGGGCGGTTAGTGGCGAAAACCGATTTTTTCAGTTTTCCCCGCTCGGATTCAGTTGAAACTGGTGTCGATCGTTCGGGCTCCGAGGGGCCTTCAAGGTGGTATACAACCCGCGGGAATGTGCGGGAAGGTGCCGGCGGTAAGTGACGAAAACCTATTTTTTCAGTTTTCCCCGCTCGGATTCAGTTGAAACTGGTGTCGATCGTTCGGGCTCCGAGGGGCCTTCAAAGTGGTATACAACCCGTAGTTGGAAGGTGAAGGTGCGGGCGGTAAGTGGCGAAAACCGATTTTTTCACTTTTCCCCGCTCGGATTCAGTTGAAACTGGTGTCGATCGTTCGGGCTCCGAGGGGCCTTCAAGGTGGTATACAACCCGCGGGAATGTGCGGGAAGGTGCCGGCGGTAAGTGACGAAAACCTATTTTTTCAGTTTTCCCCGCTCGGATTCAGTTGAAACTGGTGTCGATCGTTCGGGCTCCGAGGGGCCTTCAAGGTGGTATACAACCCGCGGGAATGCGCGGGAAGGTGCCGGCGGTTAGTGGCGAAAACCGATTTTTTCAGTTTTCCCCGCTCGTATTCAGTTGAAACTGGTGTCGATCGTTCGGGCTCCGAGGGGCCTTCAAGGTGGTATACAACCCGCGGGAATGCGCGGGAAGGTGCCGGCGGTTAGTGGCGAAAACCGATTTTTTCAGTTTTCCCCGCTCGGATTCAGTTGAAACTGGTGTCGATCGTTCGGGCTCCGAGGGGCCTTCAAGGTGGTATACAACCCGCGGGAATGCGCGGGAAGGTGCGGGCGGTTAGTGGCGAAAACCGATTTTTTCAGTTTTTCCCGCTCGGATTCAGTTGAAACTGGTGTCGATCGTTCGGGCTCCGAGGGGCCTTCAAGGTGGTATACAACCCGCGGGAATGTGCGGGAAGGTGCCGGCGGTAAGTGACGAAAACCTATTTTTTCAGTTTTCCCCGCTCGGATTCAGTTGAAACTGGTGTCGATCGTTCGGGCTCCGAGGGGCCTTCAAGGTGGTATACAACCCGCGGGAATGTGCGGGAAGGTGCCGGCGGTAAGTGACGAAAACCTATTTTTTCAGTTTTCCCCGCTCGGATTCAGTTGAAACTGGTGTCGATCGTTCGGGCTCCGAGGGGCCTTCAAGGTGGTATACAACCCGCGGGAATGCGCGGGAAGGTGCGGGCGGTAAGTGGAAAAAACCGATTTTTTCAGTTTTCCCCGCTCAGATTCAGTTGAAACTGGTGTCGATCGTTCGGGCTTCAAGGGGCCTTCAAGGTGGTATACAACCCGCGGGAATGCGCGGGAAGGTGCCGGCGGTTAGTGGCGAAAACCGATTTTTTCAGTTTTCCCCGCTCGGATTTAGTTGAAACTGGTGTCGATCGTTCGGGCTTCGAGGGGCCTTCAAGGTGGTATACAACCCGCGGGAATGCGCGGGAAGGTGCCGGCGGTTAGTGGCGAAAACCGATTTTTTCAGTTTTCCCCGCTCGGATTCAGTTGAAACTGGTGTCGATCGTTCGGGCTCCGAGGGGCCTTCAAGGTGGTATACAACCCGCGGGAATGCGCGGGAAGGTGCGGGCGGTAAGTGGAAAAAACCGATTTTTTCAGTTTTCCCCGCTCGGATTCAGTTGATACTGGTGTCGATCGTTCGGGCTTCGAGGGGCCTTCAAGGTGGTATACAACCCGCGGGAATGCGCGGGAAGGTGCCGGCGGTTAGTGGCGAAAACCGATTTTTTCAGTTTTCCCCGCTCGGATTCAGTTGAAACTGGTGTCGATCGTTCGGGCTCCGAGGGGCCTTCAAGGTGGTATACAACCCGAAGTTGGAAGGTGAAGGTGCGGGCGGTAAGTGGCGAAAACCGATTTTTTCACTTTTCCCCGCTCGGATTCAGTTGAAACTGGTGTCGATCGTTCGGGCTCCGAGGGGCCTTCAAGGTGGTATACAACCCGCGGGAATGTGCGGGAAGGTGCCGGCGGTAAGTGACGAAAACCTATTTTTTCAGTTTTCCCCGCTCGGATTCAGTTGAAACTGGTGTCGATCGTTCGGGCTCCGAGGGGCCTTCAAGGTGGTATACAACCCGCGGGAATGCGCGGGAAGGTGCGGGCGGTAAGTGGAAAAAACCGATTTTTTCAGTTTTCCCCGCTCAGATTCAGTTGAAACTGGTGTCGATCGTTCGGGCTTCAAGGGGCCTTCAAGGTGGTATACAACCCGCGGGAATGCGCGGGAAGGTGCCGGCGGTTAGTGGCGAAAACCGATTTTTTCAGTTTTCCCCGCTCGGATTCAGTTGAAACTGGTGTCGATCGTTCGGGCTCCGAGGGGCCTTCAAGGTGGTATACAACCCGCGGGAATGCGCGGGAAAGTGCGGGCGGTAAGTGGAAAAAACCGATTTTTTCAGTTTTCCCCGCTCGGATTCAGTTGAAACTGGTGTCGATCGTTCGGGCTCCGAGGGGCCTTCAAGTTGGTATACAACCCGCGGGTATGCGCGGGAAGGTGCGGGCGGTAAGTGGCGAAAACCGATTTTTTCAGTTTTCCCCGCTCGGATTCAGTTGAAACTGGTGTCGATCGTTCGGGCTCCGAGGGGCCTTCAAGGTGGTATACAACCCGAAGTTGGAAATCCACGCTAGCTCTCGGCGTGTGCAGTCGTGTCGTACGTAAAACAAGTTTGTTATTTAAAAGTTCATGTGCGTTTCACCAAAATGCCAGTTAAGTGCAAAAAATGTAATTTATTTATTTCTACCAAGAAAATTGAAGATTATTTTCAATGTAAAGGAAAGTGTGGAGATTATTATCACCGTACTAAAACCTGCTTAAAAGACTACATAAAAAGTATGAATACAGGAACATGTGCAGAATGCACGACACCTGAAAATAAAAAAAGTGAACCGAAGGGAAAATTGGCAACAGTTAGTACAATTGGGGAACAAAGAGTTAGAACAGCAGAAAAAAAATTTATTGATCTGGATCCAAACAATACCACAATTGAAAAACTTTTATTTGAACTGAATACAAAAATGGCTGTTGTGTTTGAAATTAAATCCAATACAGAATTTTATGCCGCTAAGTACGATGAATTATTACAAATGCATCAAGAAATGAATAAAATCATAAGAACTAATGAGAAGAAGATTGAAGACCTAAATAATAAATGTAAACATCTTGAAATTATAAACGCTGCTTTAGATATGAAAATACAAAGATTTGACCAAGAAGATAAGAATCAAAATTTAGAAGTAGTAGGTGTAGAAAGCGAGGAAAATGAAAATACCTTCGCAATAGTGAAAGCTATAGCCGAGAAAATAGAAGCAAATCCTAACGACGTAGAACGAGCTTGGCGTGTATCTAAAGTAAAAAAGTCAACAAAAGATATCACAAAGAATCAAAATTTAATAATCAGATTCCGCACACAATCTGCGAAGGAGGAATGGTATACAAAAAGAAGATGTATTAGGAAAAATTCTGATATCCGTAGAAACGGCTCAGATAATCCAATTTATATAAACGAACACTTGACAAACTATAATAAGGAACTAATTTGGTCCGCCAAACAAAAATTAAAACCAAACTTTAAATTTGTCTGGTCGAAACGTGGCCGGATTTTCTGCCGTGAAAATGATAGTAGTAAAATTATACCCCTATATCATATAACAGATATAGAAAATTTGTTATTGAAGAGAAATACAGCTCCTGATATCTTTACAACGCCTAATCATTCACCTATATAACTGTAAGTATTTAACATAATAATTAATTCCACATTAACAATAAAAATGGCGTCATTTGAAGATATAGTTGAAGACGAAACTAATTGTAGATATAATTCTTTAAAAAGCTGGTTCAGTAATAATAATACTGGCAATAAGTTGTCTGTGGTACATTTAAATATAAGGTCTATCAATAAATATTTTCCAGAATTGTTACTATTGGTGAATGACTGCAAAGTAGAAATTGATATCATAACTTTATCAGAAATTAATGTTTCGAGTGATCAGATGGCTTTATATACAATAGATGGTTACAATTTAATATACAAAACCAGAAAAACTAGAGAAGGTGGAGGTATAGCAATATACTTAAAAAAATATTTAATATTTAAGGAAGAAAATGAACACTTTATGGCTTCTGAATATTTAGTAGGAAATATAAAAATAGCTAAGGTAGAATTAAAAATACTTGTGCTGTACAGACCACCTAATTGTTCAATATCCTTATTTATAACGGAGTTAAAACACTTTTTGCAAAAACTAAAACCAAGTGACGAAGCTTTAATAATTGGAGATGTTAACATAAATCTATTACAACAATCAAACAATAATGTAACACTATACGAAAACATTTTAAGTGAATCAGGATTTTCTAAGCAAATACATGGAATTACAAGAGAGGAATTTAGAAATGAATGTCTGACACAATCGTGTTTAGATCATATATATATAAAAAGCAAAAAAAATTATAGCTCTGCTATAATAGACCACAAGCTAGCTGATCACTACCTCATTGGTACTTTTATTGAAATGGATTGCACCAAGGAAAGTTCCAAGATAACAAAAAAAATATACCAAAATAATAATATACAAAAACAATTAAAAGAAGAAAATTGGGATGACCTTTTAAAAGAAACATGTCCGCTTAACTTATATTCTAAATTGGTCATAAAATTTAACAAAATATATGAAAATAATACAATTATGATATCCACTAGTGAACATTCTAAAAGAGAAGCTTGTCCGTGGATAACGCAAAATCTAAGAGACATGATGGAGCACAATGACACATTGTTTAATAAATGGAAAAGTAACCCGAGTAACTATGTGTACCGCAAAGAGTATAATAGATGGAGAAATAGTACTAATAAAGCAATACATAAAGCAAAAAACAAATATGAAAAAAATAAATTATTAGATCTACGTCGTAATGCAGCAAAAATGTGGGAACATATGAATAAGTTACTGGGAAGAAACAAGAAATCCATAGATAGCGTCATTTTGAGTAACATGAAAGATATAGATGAGAGGACAATTTGCGAAAAATTTGCTAGAGCTTTTAGTGAAGAAGTAGATAATATAAAGCATTTGTGCAATAATAACTTCTTAGATAGAGATATGTATGTAAATTCACAAAATGTTTCTTTTAGATATAAAAAGGTGACTTCAAGCGATGTTAGTAAAGTCATAGGTAGCTTAAAAGTAAAAAAATCTCCTGGAGTAGATAATATAAGGCTAATTGATATCAAGTCCATACAAACTAAAATCAGTCCAATAATAGCTCATTTTATAAATCTCACAATTAAAAATCAAATATATCCCGATTTGTTAAAAACTTCTATTGTCAGACCACTGTTTAAGGGGGGTGAAAAAAAATCATTCAACAACTATAGACCAATTGCAATTTTGCCTTCAATAAATAAAATAGTAGAAAAAACTATAGTTAACCAAATATCTCACTTTTTAAAGACATTTAATGTTATTAATTCAGCACAGTACGGATTTCAAAGAGGGAAAAATACCACACAGTTATTATCAAAATTTGCGAACGATGTAAATAACTATTTGAATAAAAAAATGCTTGTAGCAGTTTTATTTATAGATTTTAAAAAGGTGTTTGACACTTTAGATCACGTTACTCTTCTAAAATCACTTGAAGAGAGTGGGATACGTGGATTTATGTTGGAATGGTTCAGGAATTATTTAACAAATAGAGCTTTTACTGTAAAAGTAAATAGTAATTATAGTAACCAAAAAAATATGAAATATGGAGTTGCTCAGGGATCTGTTACGGGTCCAATGTGCTACATTATCCACGTAAATAGCTTAGTGTCAGTCATAAAAAGATGTCATAAGTATATGTTCGCTGATGATACATGTATTCTATATGCAGCAAATGATCAACACACAATTCAAACAAATATACAAACAGATTTTGATAACATTACGAAATGGTCACACGATAATGGAATTATACTTAATACCGACAAAACAAAATTACTATGTATAAGTTCAAATTATAAGCGATATAATCGAAATATAAAAGTAAAAGGACACTCTTATGATTGTCTACATAAAAATCAAGTGTGTAATTGTAATTACGTAGAAATTGTGACAAAACAGAAATATTTGGGCATATTTTTGGATGATTGTTTTAATTGGAAAACTCAAGTATCTACTGTTTGTAATAAATTAAGAATTATATTGAGTAACTTTAAGAAATTACGTTATTCTACTCCTAAATACGTTCTTTATATATTATATCATAGTCTAGCAGAATCTGTGGTGTCATATGGACTTGTATGTTACGGTCTTACATTTAACACTTATATAAACAAAATAAAAGATCTACAAAGAAGATTTCTAAAAATTCTTATTAATAAAAAATTTGACAAAGAGAAAATAGATAATGACTTTCTGTTTGAAAAATGTAAACTTCTTCCAATAGAAAAGAAATTAATATTAGGCATATTCTTATCAGAATTTGGGAGTACAGAATTTAAAAACAAAATTAATTGTGAGTATATGACACGTAGAAATATAAACAATCCTCTATATAAAATACCTAAAGTAAATAATTTTTATGGCAAACGTACAAAAGAATGGACAGTTCCAAAAATACTTAACTCTTTGCCATCAGAAATAAAAGATACTGCAAAACCGTTAAATATTGTGAAATATAAACTAAAAAATATACTAATGCCAAAAGAGTTTAAATTACCGTTGTGAATATAAATATGTGTGTGTGTATGTGTATGTCGCAAAAATCTAACTTAATAAAAAAAAAAAAAAAAAAAAAAAAAAAAAAATGTTGTATAGAGTAGAATTATTAAAATACTTAATAAATACTTATACATAATAAAAAAAATAAAAAAAAATAAAAAATAAAAAAAAACTTAAAAATTAAATGTAATAAAACTTATAATAATAGCCTTGCTGCAATAACGCACATTATACTCGTAACTCGGCATCAACAACGAATATTATAACAAATATTTTTGCTTACCCACTTTTATCAAAATTAATCTAGAATGTTTGTTAAATAGAAAATGTTTTATATAAGTACTGTGTAATTTAGCTTATAAGTTTAAACCTTGTTTTTAACCATTATATTTAAGTTTAAATGTGTAAAAGAGAGCTTTGTCCGTCGGTAAACCATTTAAATGGTTTGGCGGAGTATATGTATGTATTTTATAATTGTTAATTTAAGAAAATAAATGAAAAAAAAAAAAAAAAAGGTGAAGGTGCGGGCGGTAAGTGGCGAAAACCGATTTTTTCAGTTTTCCCCGCTCGGATTCAGTTGAAACTGGTGTCGATCGTTCGGGCTCCGAGGGGCCTTCAAGGTGGTATACAACCCGCGGGAATGTGCGGGAAGGTGCCGGCGGTAAGTGACGAAAACCTATTTTTTCAGTTTTCCCCGCTTGGATTCAGTTGAAACTGGTGTCGATCGTTCGGGCTCCGAGGGGCTTTCAAGGTGGTATAAAACCCGCGGGAATGCGCGGGAAG
Organism: Heliconius melpomene rosina; assembly: GCF_056956725.1. Taxonomy (NCBI): domain Eukaryota; kingdom Metazoa; phylum Arthropoda; class Insecta; order Lepidoptera; family Nymphalidae; genus Heliconius; species Heliconius melpomene. Next base: position 204,052 of record NW_028181879.1, on the reverse strand, counting down.
GTGCCGGCAGTAAGTGGCGAAAACCGATTTTTTCAGTTTTCCCCGCTTGGATTCAGTTGAAACTGGTGTCGATCGTTCGGGCTCCGAGGGGCCTTCAAGGTGGTATACAACCCGAAGTTGGAAGGTGAAGGTGCGGGCGGTAAGTGGCGAAAACCGATTTTTTCACTTTTCCCCGCTCGGATTCAGTTGAAACTGGTGTCGATCGTTCGGGCTCCGAGGGGCCTTCAAGGTGGTATACAACCCGCGGGAATGTGCGGGAAGGTGCCGGCGGTAAGTGACGAAAACCTATTTTTTCAGTTTTCCCCGCTTGGATTCAGTTGAAACTGGTGTCGATCGTTCGGGCTCCGAGGGGCTTTCAAGGTGGTATAAAACCCGCGGGAATGCGCGGGAAGGTGCCGGCAGTAAGTGGCGAAAACCGATTTTTTCAGTTTTCCCCGCTCGGATTCAGTTGAAACTGGTGTCGATCGTTCGGGCTCCGAGGGGCCTTCAAGGTGGTATACAACCCGCGGGAATGCGCGGGAAGGTGCGGGCGGTAAGTGGCGAAAACCGATTTTTTCACTTTTCCCCGCTCGGATTCAGTTGAAACTGGTGTCGATCGTTCGGGCTCCGAGGGGCCTTCAAGGTGGTATACAACCCGCGGGAATGTGCGGGAAGGTGCCGGCGGTAAGTGACGAAAACCTATTTTTTCAGTTTTCCCCGCTCGGATTCAGTTGAAACTGGTGTCGATCGTTCGGGCTTCGAGAGGCCTTCAAGGTGGTATACAACCCGCGGGAATGCGCGGGAAGGTGCCGGCGGTTAGTGGCGAAAACCGATTTTTTCAGTTTTCCCCGCTCGGATTCAGTTGAAACTGGTGTCGATCGTTCGAGCTCCGAGGGGCCTTCAAGGTGGTATACAACCCGAAGTTGGAAGGTGAAGGTGCGGGCGGTAAGTGGCGAAAACCGATTTTTTCACTTTTCCCCGCTCGGATTCAGTTGAAACTGGTGTCGATCGTTCGGGCTCCGAGGGTCCTTCAAGGTGGTATAAAACCCGCGGGAATGTGCGGGAAGGTGCGGGCGGTAAGTGGCGAAAACCGATTTTTTCAGTTTTCCCCGCTCGGATTCAGTTGAAACTGGTGTCGATCGTTCGGGCTACGAGGGGCCTTCAAGGTGGTATACAACCCGCGGGAATGCGCGGGAAGGTGCGGGCGGTAAGTGGAAAAACCGATTTTTTCAGTTTTCCCCGCTCGGATTCAGTTGATACTGGTGTCGATCGTTCATGCTCCGAGGGGCTTTCAAGGTGGTATAAAACCCGCGGGAATGCGCGGGAAGGTGCCGGCAGTAAGTGGCGAAAACCGATTTTTTCAGTTTTCCCCGCTCGGATTCAGTTGATACTGGTGTCGATCGTTCGGGCTCCGAGGGGCCTTCAAGGTGGTATATAACCCGCGGGAATGCGCGGGAAGGTGCCGGCGGTTAGTGGCGAAAACCGATTTTTTCACTTTTCCCCGCTCGGATTCAGTTGAAACTGGTGTCGATCGTTCGGGCTCCGAGGGGCCTTCAAGGTGGTATACAACCCGAAGTTGGGAGGTGAAGGTGCGGGCGGTAAGTGGCGAAAACCGATTTTTTCACTTTTCCCCGCTCGGATTCAGTTGAAACTGGTGTCGATCGTTCGGGCTCCGAGGGGCCTTCAAGGTGGTATACAACCCGCGGGAATGCGCGGGAAGGTGCGGGCGGTAAGTGGCGAAAACCGATTTTTTCAGTTTTCCCCGCTCGGATTCAGTTGAAACTGGTGTCGATCGTTCGGGCTTCGAGGGGCCTTCAAGGTGGTATACAACCCGCGGGAATGCGCGGGAAGGTGCCGGCGGTTAGTGGCGAAAACCGATTTTTTCAGTTTTCCCCGCTCGGATTCAGTTGAAACTGGTATCGATCGTTCGGGCTCCGAGGGGCCTTCAAGGTGGTATACAACCCGAAGTTGGAAGGTGAAGGTGCGGGCGGTAAGTGGCGAAAACCGATTTTTTCACTTTTCCCCGCTCGGATTCAGTTGAAACTGGTGTCGATCGTTCGGGCTTCGAGGGGCCTTCAAGGTGGTATACAACCCGCGGGAATGCGCGGGAAGGTGCCGGCGGTTAGTGGCGAAAACCGATTTTTTCAGTTTTCCCCGCTCGGATTCAGTTGAAACTGGTGTCGATCGTTCGGGCTCCGAGGGGCCTTCAAGGTGGTATACAACCCGAAGTTGGAAGGTGAAGGTGCGGGCGGTAAGTGGCGAAAACCGATTTTTTCACTTTTCCCCGCTCGGATTCAGTTGAAACTGGTGTCGATCGTTCGGGCTTCGAGGGGCCTTCAAGGTGGTATACAACCCGCGGGAATGCGCGGGAAGGTGCCGGCGGTTAGTGGCGAAAACCGAATTTTTCAGTTTTCCCCGCTCGGATTCAGTTGAAACTGGTGTCAATCGTTCGGGCTCCGAGGGGCCTTCAAGGTGGTATACAACCCGCGGGAATGCGCGGGAAGGTGCGGGCGGTAAGTGGAAAAAACCGATTTTTTCAGTTTTCCCCGCTCGGATTCAGTTGATACTGGTGTCGATCGTTCGGGCTTCGAGGGGCCTTCAAGGTGGTATACAACCCGCGGGAATGCGCGGGAAGGTGCCGGCGGTTAGTGGCGAAAACCGATTTTTTCAGTTTTACCCGCTCGGATTCAGTTGAAACTGGTGTCGATGGCGGTAAGTGGCGAAAACCGATTTTTTCAGTTTTCCCCGCTCGGATTCAGTTGAAACTGGTGTCGATCGTTCGGGCTCCGAGGGGCCTTCAAGGTGGTATACAACCCGCGGGAATGCGTGGGAAGGTGCGGGCGGTAAGTGGCGAAAACCGATTTTTTCTGTTTTCTTCGCTCGGATTCAGTTGAAACTGGTGTCGATCGTTGGATCGTTGGTGTCGCTGCGGAGGGGTCAGTTGGTGATGGCCAGAACGTAGGAGTGTGGAAGGAGCCGAGAGTGGTTCTGACCAGATTGGACGTTGATGACGGAATGTCGACTGTCGGTAGTGTCAGGTCGAGACGAGGGTCCGGATCATCATATGGACGGTTGTGGGGAGCGTTGGAGTCAAAGGACTCAGATACTGAAAGTTTTGTGTCGATGGTGTCGGAGAAGTCAAGGACACGGGTACAATACCTGAAGGACAGGCGGAAGAGGCCTCGGAAGCCGATCGATCAGTCGGGGTCTTCTGGTGAAGGAGAGCCAGATAGACCGGCGCCAAAAGTGGTTGCCATGAGGAGACGGAAAGGTCTCGGTGAGGCAGAAAGGAAGGAGTTGCCGCTGAGTTCAGAACAGGAGGTGTCTGACAGCGCTGCGGCCGTACTGGCCAGGGCTAGCTCCAGGCTCTCGGACATGTCTCTACCATCCGAGAAAGAGCAGGACGAAGCCATACTTGCGTCTGACCTACAAAATCAGGTGGTGGACAGCCTAGCGGTGATAAGGAAGGTTGCCAGCAGATCGGGCAACCTTAAAGGAACTTTCACCAAGGCCTTTTGACGGATACCGGCCCGAGTGGGGACTCGAGCGGGTTATGTGGGACTCGTGGACCGGCTGAAGGCCAATCCCAATACCCACTAAAACCTCACGATGCTCCTCCTCGACCACCACTGGCCGCGAGACGCGGGGACTATAATCGTCCACGAAACGCGGCGGCGGGAGCCTGCTAGGCACGTCGCGGAGTCAAGGGTGTGTGGGCACCCTCGACGGCCTGCTCGGAGTAGCGCGCGGGAGCAACCTGCGCGCGCCTACTCGGGCCAGGTTGGTAGGCGGCCAGCTTCCCCAGGCTGACCGCCCTCTGGCACATTAGGGCGGAAGGCGGCGATCGTGTGCCGCCCTCCGGCGACCCGGTCTCTTACGGCGGATGACGACTTCGGCAAAAGCCTCCCTCGTCCGTTCCGCCGACTTCTTCTCGAGCACCACTGCCTCGCAGAAGGATGAGACCGCATCCCACGACGTCTCGCTGGGAAGGGAAAGGTCGTCCCCTATGACGTCGCGCAAAGCGCGACGTTGAGACGCCCAGGCTGAGCACACCTCCAACGTGTGCTGGGCCGTCTCGTCGAGGCAGTCGTCGCAGTGGTGGCAGCGAGCGTCGGGCTCCCTCCCGGCGATCCGACACAGGTAACCCCCGAAGCAGCCATGCCCCGTGAGCACCTGTGTCGTGCGGAAGGTTAGGACGCCGTGACGCCGCGCAACCACTGGCGGAACACTGGACGAACAGCCTCGATCTTCCTCAGGCCGGCAGATGGATTTGCCAGCCGAGTTTCCCACATTTCAACCGCGGCTACCCGCGCCTCCTCAGTGCGTGCTTGGCTTGCCGGTTCCCCGGACGCTAGGCCTCGACGCCGGCAATAGACCGACGCCAGAGAAAGAGCATCCAGGTCCCACGGTATGACTCCAGCCAGCACGCACGCCACTTCACCGGAGATGGTCCGGTACCCCCGTATCGCCCGGATGGCCATCACCCTCTGCGCACGTCGCAGCAGAGTGATGTTGTGCCGGTCGGATCGGACCACTCCGGTGTACAGCCGACGGCTAGAGGCGCTCGGCCCATCCACATTGGGCAAAAGGCGCGCCAGTGCCGCCGCTGTCTTCAACAGTTTCGGGGCCAAAGATGTAAAGCGGCCCCGAAAACTCCACCGACCATCCAGAACAAGTCCGAGGTACTTCATGCTCCGGGCAACGTCAATTTTGACGCCACCGACGACGATGTGGGCATCTGCCGGTGGGCCCTTTCGAGGAGCATGGAAGTAGATTGCCTCGGACTTGTTGAGGGAGACTTCCAAGCCCAGCCGCTTTATGCGGCCGACTACCTCCGCAACTCCAGCAGTCGCGAGGACTGCCGCCTCTCGATAGGTCCACTGCTGCGCCAAGACCAGCGTGTCATCGGCGTAACAGAGGACCTTTATCCCCCTCAGGGTGCCGCCCCGCAGCACCCAGTCGTATCCGATGTTCCAGAGGATCGGACCCAGCACCGATCCTTGTGGAGCACCGGCCGACACAACGAACTCCTTCCAACCTCCTCCAGGAGCTGGAAAGGTCACAGACCTACCGGACAGGTAAGCCCCGATGACGCGGCGCAGGTATGGAGGCACACGATAGTATAACAGTGCCTCCTTTATGCAGGGCCATGGCAGGGAGTTGAAGGCGTTGGCGATGTCTAAAGACACCGCCAAGACTCCATTGCCTCGGGCCACCGCATCCTGCGCATAGGACTTTACCTCCAGTATGGCATCCACCGTCGATCGCCCCCTACGGAAGCCATACTGGTGGTCCGAGAGGTCCGGACCTGTCCCCTCCAAATGGTGTTGTAGCCTCCTGGCTACAACACGCTCAAGGAGCTTGGCGATCTCGCTCAAGAGCACGATGGGCCTGTAGGCGGAGGCTGAATCCGCCGGGCGACCCTCCTTCTTGATGAGGACTAACCTGCCTGTCTTCCACCGCTGTGGAATTATGGCTTGAGCCAGACAGGCAGTGAATAGTCCTCGCACTCTGGGCCCTAAGGTGTTGAGGGCCAGAGTTAGCGCCCGGCCGGGAATGCCATCGAAGCCCGGGGCGGTGCTCTTGAGCCGAGATCAGCGAACAGCTTCTTCGAGCTCCTCCTCCTCCACCGGTGGTGTGACGCTGTCCTCGTCGTCCTCCTATTCCTCCTCACGCGCTGCAGGGCGGGCCATACTGGGTGGTGCAAAACTGGCCCGCTGCGGGAATAGCGACGACAGAACCCCTCAGAGTACGTCCGGTTGGAGTGTCTGCGTCAGTGGTGGTGCCCAAGCCCGTAACCTACCGAGCACCATTCGGTAAGGTGTGCCGTACGGGTCTAAGTCTATCCCCGCGATCAACCGGTCGTGCGACTCGCCTTTCACACGACCGATCTCCTCCTGCAGCTGCGTTCTCGCCTCGACATAGACGCGGTACAGTCGGTCTTCCTCCTCCTGCACCTTCTGTACCCGTCTGCGATAGTGGCTGTACTGGCGTCTCGCCGCAACGCAGGTGTTACGCAGTTGCGCGATCTCCCACGACCACCAGTACACTTGCCGCCGTTGAGGGCGGCGCCCGGAACGGGGCATTGACGCGTCACAGATACGCGTCAGCGCCCCCTGCGCCCAGGATGCGGCGTCTTCTGCAGACGCCAAGCTCTGGGGCCGCCAGGATTTCACTATCGCGGCCTCCTCCAACAACTCCCTGTCGAGACGACCCAGTTGCCACCGCGGTCCGTACTCTCGCGAGTTTGGACTGGGGGCTGGTGGCACCGCAGGATGTATGGAGATCTCGTACAAGATGTAGAGGTGATCCGAGAGAGTCTCCACATCATCCAGCACTCGCCAGCCCCGAACACGACATGCTAGGGCCGGGCTCGCGACCGAAACGTCCACGACGGATCCGCCCAGCCTTCGCACACACGTGTTCTTGGTCGCTCGGTTGAGCACAGACAAACCGGTGGCAACAACCCACTCCGACAGCGTCACACCACGCACATCCGTCGTTGCGAAGCCCCACACGCTGGACTTCGCGTTGAGATCGCCGGCCACCAACATCTCCGCCGGACGAAATCGCTCTACCATTTCCCCCAATCGTATAAGGAACTCTTCAAACTCCGCGAGAGTTCGATTGGGGGAAAAGTAGACCCCTACGACAACTAGGTTGCCGACAAGTGCGGCGACGCATCCCACACCTCTCTCTACACGTGAGAAAGGCGGGGAGCCCGCGGCGACCTGGGTGATAATAGTCACCACCCCGGTGTTGTCGGCTACCCAGTTGTCTCTGTCGGGAACGCTGTAGGGCTCCGAAACAACCGCCACCTGGATAGACCACTGCGCCAGGCTTTGGACCAATAAGTCCTGGGCCCTAGCACAGTGGTTAATGTTCGCATGCAACACGCGGAGAGCCATTATTGGTCTTCCATGTGTTGCACCTCCTCAGGCCCAGCTGGGATATTAGACCTGGCCGATGTTGCCGGCACTCGTCTGCGCTTTCCACCGTTATTGGTGCTAGCCTTTCCACAGGCAGCATTCCCCAACATGTGATTAGCGGGCCTTTGCGCCGCCTCACACACCGGACAATGAGGCTCTGCCGAACACGATCTCTGCTGATGCCCGGTCTGGCCACACTGGAAACACTGTTTGCTGCGGTCCACCTGGCTACTGCAGCTCGCAGCCATGTGGCCCACTTCGTGGCAACGGAAACAACGTTGCGCACGGGGCATCAACAGCCTCACTCCAGCAGAGACGAAGCCAACAAGTAGTCTCGCCCCGCTAATCTTCTGCGCTGCGCCGACAGGACATCGGACCCATACTGTTCCTAGACCGGCCCGGTCCTGTCGGATCTCTCCGACTTTTATATTACCCGCAGCACAGCCGGAAACTCGGCTTATTGCCGCCGTCATGTCCTCAGCAGTGGCGGAGTCATCGAGGCCAAACACCCTCAATTCCGCACATTTCACTGGCCTCGACACCTGGACCTCTTCGGGGCTGAGAACCCCACGCAACTTCTCAGCTAGCGCATCCGCCTTCTCAGCAGTGTTGGCGCCAGGCATTCTAGCGCCTAGCATTCTAGCGCCAGTAGACGCAACACGGAATCTCAGGTCCTCTATACCCAGGTCTTCCATCTTTATACTTTCCTTGACCCGGGGAAGGACATCGCTATACGACATCTTGTCGGCGACGGCTGGCTGCAACTTAATCGTCACAACTTGCGATCTAGGACGACGCAACTTTGGCTCCTTTTGCGCTTTAGCCTTTTGCGCTTTCGGCTTAGGAGCTGGCTTTCTCTTCTTGGCCCCCTTCCGGGCTACTACAGTCCAGCCCTCAGACATATCAGCCGGAGCGGGTGGCAGAGGTCGAGGCTCAGTAGATGCGGTCTTTACCGGGCCTTTCTTCTTCTTGGCCTTTTTAGACCTTTGCTCCTTTGGTGCCGGATTAGCCGGCGCCATCAAAGTGGATGCGACAGGGTCCACTTGCGCCTGCTTTGGGCTATCCACCTTGCGCTTGTCCGCCGCTAGCGGAGGTCGCAGATTTCTCTCCGGTGGTAGCCGATCTTTAAAGGCTTCCAGCCTGGTGGAAACCATAGTGCCCACTATGTCCTCCACAGCAATAGACTCCGTGGGAGTGGGTCGCAAGTCCGATGCTCTAGACCGCTCCAACTCCGCTCTCAAAAGGGCAAACTCCTTCCGCAACTCCACCAACTCCGACTGCAGTCGCGAGTTTGTTGCCTTGAGGATATCCACTTCCTCTGATGCCGTCCTCTTTGCCAGAGTATTAACGGCAGAAGAGATAACTCCGGCAGCGTCTTTAAGGGCCCTAGTAAATGTGCCCTTCAGATTCCCCGACTTGCAGGCGACTCTATTGATTATAGCCAAGCTATCAGATACTTGGCTACGCAAGTCGGAGACCATGTGCTCCTCACCGCAAAGTTCCAGGGGCACATCCGAGAGCCTAGAACTTGCTCTAGTTTGTATCGCCGCGGAGATTTCAGCAACTTCCTCCTCCGCCCTCAGCCGGCGCTCCTCGCGCTTGGCATCGTTTAGCGCCTTCTTTCCAGCAGCTAGCCCTATATTCTCATCAGGAATATTTGGTACGACCACGACTCCCTCTGGCCGAAGCAACCTTCGCTTTCGGCTTGTCTCTGTCTCCCCATCCGCATCCGAGCGATGGCGGATGGCGACTTCGGCAAAAGCCTCCCTCATCCGTTCCGCCGACTCCTTCTCGAGCACCACTGCCTCGCAGAAGGATGAGACCGCATCCCACGACGTCTCGCTGCCGGCCATAGCCTTGACCACGGCCGGCAGGGAAAGGTCGTCCCCTATGACGTCGCGCAAAGCGCGACGTTGAGACGCCCAGGCTGAGCACACCTCCAACGTGTGCTGGGCCGTCTCGTCGAGGCAGTCGTCGCAGTGGTGGCAGCGAGCGTCGGGCTCCCTCCCGGCGATCCGACACAGGTAACCCCCGAAGCAGCCATGCCCCGTGAGCACCTGTGTCGTGCGGAAGGTTAGGACGCCGTGACGCCGCGCAACCACTGGCGGAACACTGGACAAACAGCCTCGATCTTCCTCAGGCCGGCAGATGGATTTGCCAGCCGAGTTTCCCACATTTCAACCGCGGCTACCCGCGCCTCCTCAGTGCGTGCTTGGCTTGCCGGTTCCCCGGACGCTAGGCCTCGACGCCGGCAATAGACCGACGCCAGAGAAAGAGCATCCAGGTCCCACGGTATGACTCCAGCCAGCACGCACGCCACTTCACCGGAGATGGTCCGGTACCCCCGTATCGCCCGGATGGCCATCACCCTCTGCGCACGTCGCAGCAGAGTGATGTTGTGCCGGTCGGATCGGACCACTCCGGTGTACAGCCGACGGCTAGAGGCGCTCAGCCCATCCACATTGGGCAAAAGGCGCGCCAGTGCCGCCGCTGTCTTCAACAGTTTCGGGGCCAAAGATGTAAAGCGGCCCCGAAAACTCCACCGACCATCCAGAACAAGTCCGAGGTACTTCATGCTCCGGGCAACGTCAATTTTGACGCCACCGACGACGATGTGGGCATCTGCCGGTGGGCCCTTTCGAGGAGCATGGAAGTAGATTGCCTCGGACTTGTTGAGGGAGACTTCCAAGCCCAGCCACTTTAAGCGGCCGACTACCTCCGCAACTCCAGCAGTCGCGAGGACTGCCGCCTCTCGATAGGTCCACTGCTGCGCCAAGACCAGCGTGTCATCGGCGTAACAGAGGACCTTTATCCCCCTCAGGGTGCCGCCCCGCAGCACCCAGTCGTATCCGATGTTCCAGAGGATCGGACCCAGCACCGATCCTTGTGGAGCACCGGCCGACACAACGAACTCCTTCCAACCTCCTCCAGGAGCTGGAAAGGTCACAGACCTACCGGACAGGTAAGCCCCGATGACGCGGCGCAGGTATGGAGGCACACGATAGTATAACAGTGCCTCCTTTATACAGGGCCATGGCAGGGAGTTGAAGGCGTTGGCGATGTCTAAAGACACCGCCAAGACTCCATTGCCTCGGGCCACCGCATCCTGCGCATAGGACTTTACCTCCAGTATGGCATCCACCGTCGATCGCCCCCTACGGAAGCCATACTGGTGGTCCGAGAGGTCCGGACCTGTCCCCTCCAAATGGTGTTGTAGCCTCCTGGCTACAACACGCTCAAGGAGCTTGGCGATCTCGCTCAAGAGCACGATGGGCCTGTAGGCGGAGGCTGAATCCGCCGGGCGACCCTCCTTCTTGATGAGGACTAACCTGCCTGTCTTCCACCGCTGTGGAATTATGGCTTGAGCCAGACAGGCAGTGAATAGTCCTCGCACTCTGGGCCCTAAGGTGTTGAGGGCCAGAGTTAGCGCCCGGCCGGGAATGCCATCCAAGCCCGGGGCGGTGCTCTTGAGCCGAGATCGGCGTACAGCTTCTTCGAGCTCCTCCTCCTCCACCGGTGGTGTGACGCTGTCCTCGTCGTCCTCCTCTTCCTCCTCACGCGCTGCAGGGCGGGCCATACTGGGTGGTGCAAAACTGGGCCCGCTGCGGGAATAGCGACGACAGAACCCCTCGGAGTACGTCCGGTTGGAGTGTCTGCGTCAGTGGTGGTGCCCAAGCCCGTAACCTACCGAGCACCATTCGGTAAGGTGTGCCGTACGGGTCTAAGTCTATCCCCGCGATCAACCGGTCGTGCGACTCGCCTTTCACACGACCGATCTCCTCCTGCAGCTGCGTTCTCGCCTCGACATAGACACATCATCCAGCACTCGCCAGCCCCGAACACGACATGCTAGGGCCGGGCTCGCGACCGAAACGTCCACGACGGATCCGCCCAGCCTTCGCACACACGTGTTCTTGGTCGCTCGGTTGAGCACAGACAAACCGGTGGCAACAACCCACTCCGACAGCGTCACATCACGCACATCCGTCGTTGCGATGCCCCACACGCTGGACTTCGCGTTGAGATCGCCGGCCACCAACATCTCCGCCGGACGAAATCGCTCTACCATTTCCCCCAATCGTATAAGGAACTCTTCAAACTCCGCGAGAGTTCGATTGGGGGAAAAGTAGACCCCTACGACAACTAGGTTGCCGACAAGTGCGGCGACGCATCCCACACCTCTCTCTACACGTGAGAAAGGCGGGGAGCCCGCGGCGACCTGGGTGATAATAGTCACCACCCCGGTGTTGTCGGCTACATAGTTGTCTCTGTCGGGAACGCTGTAGGGCTCCGAAACAACCGCCACCTGGATAGATCACTGCGCCAGGCTTTGGACCAATAAGTCCTGGGCCCTAGCACAGTGGTTAATGTTCGCATGCAACACACGGAGAGCCATTATTGGTCTTCCATGTGTTGCACCTCCTCAGGCCCAGCTGGGATATTAGACCTGGCCGATGTTGCCGGCACTCGTCTGCGCTTTCCACCGTTATTGGTGCTAGCCTTTCCACAGGCAGCATTCCCCAACATGTGATTAGCGGGCCTTTGCGCCGCCTCACACACCGGACAATGAGGCTCTGCCGAACACGATCTCTGCTGATGCCCGGTCTGGCCACACTGGAAACACTGTTTGCTCCGGTCCACCTGGCTACTGCACTTCGCAGCCATGTGGCCCACTTCGTGGCAACGGAAACAACGTTGCGCACGGGGCATCAACAGCCTCACTCCAGCAGAGACGAAGCCAACAAGTAGTCTCGCCCCGCTAATCTTCTGCGCTGCGCCGACAGGACATCGGACCCATACTATTCCTAGACCGGCCCGGTCCTGTCGGATCTCTCCGACTTTTATATTACCCGCAGCACAGCCGGAAACTCGGCTTATTGCCGCCGTCACGTCCTCAGCAGTGGCGGAGTCATCGAGGCCAAACACCCTCAATTCCGCACATTTCACTGGCCTCGACACCTGGACCTCTTCGGGGCTGAGAACCCCACGCAACTTCTCAGCTAGCGCATCCGCCTTCTCAGCAGTGTTGGCGCCAGGCATTCTAGCGCCTAGCATTCTAGCGCCAGTAGACGCAACACGGAATCTCAGGTCCTCTATACCCAGGTCTTCCAACTTTATACTTTCCTTGACCCGGGTAAGGACATCGCTATACGACATCTTGTCGGCGACGGCTGGCTGCAACTTAATCGTCACAACTTGCGATCTAGGACGACGCAACTTTGGCTCCTTTTGCGCTTTAGCCTTTTGCGCTTTCGGCTTAGGAGCTGGCTTTCTCTTCTTGGCCCCCTTCCGGGCTACTACAGTCCAGCCCTCAGACATATCAGCCGGAGCGGGTGGCAGAGGTCGAGGCTCAGTAGATGCGGTCTTCACCGGGCCTTTCTTCTTCTTGGCCTTTTTAGACCTTTGCTCCTTTGGTGCCGGATTAGCCGGCGCCATCAAAGTGGATGCGACAGGGTCCACTTGCGCCTGCTTTGGGCTATCCACCTTGCGCTTGTCCGCCGCTAGCGGAGGTCGCAGATTTCTCTCCGGTGGTAGCCGATCTTTAAAGGCTTCCAGCCTGGTGGAGACCATAGTGCCCACTATGTCCTCCACAGCAATAGACTCCGTGGGAGTGGGTCGCAAGTCCGATGCTCTAGACCGCTCCAACTCCGCTCTCAAAAGGGCAAACTCCTTCCGCAACTCCACCAACTCCGACTGCAGTCGCGAGTTTGTTGCCTTGAGGATATCCACTTCCTCTGATGCCGTCCTCTTTGCCAGAGTATTAACGGCAGAAGAGATAACTCCGGCAGCGTCTTTAAGGGCCCTAGTAAATGTGCCCTTCAGATTCCCCGACTTGCAGGCGACTCTATTGATTATAGCCAAGCTATCAGATACTTGGCTACGCAAGTCGGAGACCATGTGCTCCTCACCGCAAAGTTCCAGGGGCACATCCGAGAGCCTAGAACTTGCTCTAGTTTGTATCGCCGCGGAGATTTCAGCAACTTCCTCCTCCGCCCTCAGCCGGCGCTCCTCGCGCTTGGCATCGTTTAGCGCCTTCTTTCCAGCAGCTAGCCCTATATTCTCATCAGGAATATTTGGTACGACCACGACTCCCTCTGGCCGAAGCAACCTTCGCTTTCGGCTTGTCTCTGTCTCCCCATCCGCATCCGAGGATTCAGAGTTACTCTTCCTGTGATGGCGCCTCTTTCTGTCCTTTCGGAACTGCGCTTTAGCCCCCTCGATAGCATTGGAGCTGTTCGACCCAACAGACATCACGCCATCGGCGTCTGACTCGGAAGCCGCCCAGAAACGGCCTCGCGACGAAAGTGACGACCTGGACCTATCTCTTATAATAGAGGCAACCTCCTCATGGTCCAGACGCTCTAACACGACTCGCGCATCCTTCAACCCCCCTCCTATTGGCACAAGTGCCGGACTTTTGCCCCTTTCGAGCAAAGTACTCCCTACGCCTTTCTCGGGCACAACTACTACTCCGCCCATCTCGGGCAACAACAGATCACCGCCCTCCTCGGGCCTCCCTACGTCATCATTTTGGGTTTTTAATTTAACATTTTCCATTTTGTTCCCACGAGTGTGGGGGAAAAACGGTCCATCCGAGCAGTGCCCCCTGTACTCGGATAAGCCTATTACGCCAGGGTGTCGGCCGGTACCCTGGCGGGACCAGCAGTAGCGACTGATCTCCCCATCAGCCATGAACCCCTCGCGCTGCTTCGCCGCTTGGGTTGGGGTAATTTTTTATAGAGGTTTTCTTCCTCGCAGCCCGGCCCTCAGTTCCATTCCTGATTACGAGACATGACCGCAACCAAGAGTGGAGTTCCGATATTTTCGGCGCTGGCACATCACTGCACCTGCGTGGCGGTAGGGTGAGTACACACCACGCACGCCCTCCGGTTCCTCACACTGTGACCTCTGCATGACAGAGGACACGCGAAGAACCACGCCGGATTATTAGCCAGCGAGCAATCATTACCCAAGGACGAATCCTGTAGGCACCAATTACTCGCCGCCCAGGGTGCACCGGTCCGCAACACTGTTCGTCCCCCCCGAACGACAAGCATTCGAGAAAGGGCCAACAGCGGGTGAACACACGAGGAGGTCATCCGACCAAGCACCCCAACCTAACCTGACATTTTTTTTTTTTTTTTTTAACGTGAGGAAATCCTTTTACGGATACCGGCCCGAGTGGGGACTCGAGCGGGTTATGTGGGACTCATGGACCGGCTAAGGCCAATCCCAATACCCACTAAAACCTCACGATGCTCCTCCTCGACCGCCACTGACCGCGAGACGCGGGGACTAGAATCGTCCACGAAACGCGGCGGCGGGAGCCTGCTAGGCACGTCGCGGAGTCAAGGGTGTGTGGGCACCCTCGACGGCCTGCTCGGAGTAGCGCGCGGGAGCAACCTGCGCGCGCCTACTCGGGCCAGGTTGGTAGGCGGCCAGCTTCCCCAAGCTGACCGCCCTCTGGCACATTAGGGCGGAAGGCGGCGATCGTGTGCCGCCCTCCGGCGACCCGGTCTCTTACGGCGGATGGCGACTTCGGCAAAAGCCTCCCTCGCCCGTTCCGCCGACTCCTTCTCGAGCACCACTGCCTCGCAGGAGGATGAGACCGCATCCCACGACGTCTCGCTGCCGGCCATAGCCTTGACCACGGCCGGCAGGGAAAGGTCGTCCCCTATGACGTCGCGCAAAGCGCGACGTTGAGACGCCCAGGCTGAGCACACCTCCAACGTGTGCTGGGCCGTCTCATCGAGGCAGTCGTCGCAGTGGTGGCAGCGAGCGTCGGGCTCCCTCCCGGCGATCCGACACAAGTAACCCCCGAAGCAGCCATGCCCCGAGAGCACCTGTGTCATGCGGAAGGTTAGGACGCCGTGACGCCGCGCTAACCACTGGCGGAACACTGGACGAACAGCCTCGATCGTCCTCAGGCCGGCAGTTGGTGTTGCCAGCCGAGTTTCCCACAACTCCATTGCGGCTACCCGCACCTCCTCAGTGCGTGCCTGGCTTGCCGGTTCCCCGGACACTAGGCCTATTATTTCTTCATTTGGTTCATATATTTCATTATTTTCCATAATTTTAATTATTATTATTATTTGAGAATCAATAATTAATCAACGAATAATCCTATTTTCATTAAATATACCATCCTCTATTGAATGATATCAAAATTTACCTCCTTCTGAACATTCTTATAATGAATAATAATCCTTTTTTAACCGACTTCTGTAAGAAAAGGAGGTTATCAATTCGACTGTATTTTTTTTTTTTTTGTTATGTTTGTTACCTCATAACTTTTAACTGGGTGAACCGATTTTAATATTTTTATTTATAAGGTATAGCTTCCCGAATGGTCATATTTTTTTTTGTCCATGTCTGACAATGGTATCCATGAGAAAATCACATAAGTCTTAAATTTGCATTATGCATGTGCGCGACTAATAGCCGAATAACTCAATGTCGCGCCAACCGATTTTGATGATTCTTTTTTTATTTGAAAGGATACACTTCAAGGATAATTTGGTGAAAGTTTGGTTAGGTTTCGATTATGGAATTCGGAGAAAATTGAGAAAGTTTGTTTTTGTTGGTCAAAAATTAATTATACTGTAATAGTTACAAGCAAAAACTTTTTAAATTGATGTCAGAAGTGAGATTCCTGATCGTTGCATTTCTTTTCAACCAATCTCAAAAAAGAGGATGTTCTCATTTTCAACCAACTTCAAAAAAGGGAGATTCCGAATTCACCCGAATACTTTTTATGTTTGTTCTTGTCAATATACCAAAATGTAACTTTGCACAAAAATAATAGCTAATTAAATGAAGTTTTACATAGAACAATCATAACCACTCGTTGACAACCACTACCAATTCTATCAATTGAATAATTTCATTATTATTTTTTATTTCTATTTTTATTAGTTTAATAATTATAAATTATTTTATTTTTAATTATAAAAATAATTTTAATTTTAAAAAAAATAAGAAAATAATTTCAAAAAATTTTTTTGAAAATGATAAATAATCTTTTTTCAATTTTTGATCCTTCAACAAATTTATTTAATTTCCCATTTAATTGAATTAGAACATTTATTGGATTATTATTTATTCCTTTATCTTTCTGATTTTTTCCTAATCGTCATTATTTATTATGAAATTTTATTTCTAATAAGCTTCATAATGAATTTAAAACTTTATTAGGACCAAATAGAATTAATGGATCAACTTTTATTTTTATTTCATTATTCTTTTTTATTTTATTTAATATTTTTTTAGGTTTATTCCCATATATTTTTACTAGAACAAGTCATCTTAATGTATCCCTTTCATTATCTTTAACATTATGATTAAGATTTATAATGATTAAATAATACACAACATATATTTATTCATATAATTCCTCAGGGAACACCAACTATTTTAATACCTTTTATAGTACTAATTGAAACTATTAGTAATATTATTCGACCTGGAACTTTAGCAGTTCGATTAACAGCTAATATAATTGCAGGTCATTTACTTTTAACTTTATTAAGTAATACAGGTATTAAAATACTTAATTATTTATTAATTATTTTAATTATTGTTCAAATTTTATTATTAATTCTTGAATCTGCCATAGCAATTATTCAATCTTATGTAATTTCTATTTTAAGAACTCTTTATTCTAGAGAAGTAAATTAATGTCTAATCATAATCATCCCTATCACTTTTTTTTCTGAGGGTAGGTGCCAAAAAGTAAATACGTTTTTAAAGTTGCTCCCAAATAATTTTCTTTTAAAAATAGTTAAAACAAATTATAAGTGAAATGTGTTATGTATAAGTGATGTATTAACAGTCACCAACCTGCCAGCAGTTATTCGTGCAATAATTTCTACACCAAAACTTTTTATCCATAATCACTAGTCTTTTGAACTCAATTACATCAACATGGAAGCTATTAAGCAATCAATACAAGAACTGTCACTACACTTCAATTCGCAAATGGCTGACTTTCAGCAAAATTTGAGTTCTGCGCTTCCTGCGGCAAGCCCCACTTCCCACATTGCAGCTCAATTTAGTGCATTTCGATCTTTTGTATTGAGTGCACTGGAGGGGCTTCAGCTGCAGGTAAATATACTGTCAAAACAGTTAGACCTTCTTGACTTGCGGACCAGAAAGAAGATACTGTTGGTGCATGGTGTGCCCGAGGAGAGAAGTACAGCTGATTCTGCCATTGCGGTGAAGGTCCTGTCCCAACATCTGAAGTTGCCTGATCTGGAGCTGGGTGACATTAGCAGATGTCAACGCCTGGGTACTGTAACATCTGATAAACCAAGACCCATACTTGTAAAATTCCGAGAGTTATCTATGCGAAATCAAATATGGTATGCTAAAACCAATTTGAAAAATACAGGCATCACTTTATCGGAATTCCTCACTAAATCCAGGCACGAGACTTTCATGGCAGCCCGAAAACGTTTTGGCATAAATAAATGTTGGACGAAGGAGGGCTACATCATTGTCATTGGGCCAGATGGGAAGCGCCATACTATTTCCACATGCAGTGAGCTAGACAATATCCACGACACGGCTGGGGCTCAACCTCTTAAAGCACCTATGGCGAGCTCAAGTGCTGGTGATTCTAAGACAAAGCCAGTTCCTCAGGTTACACGAATGAAGAGGATCGTAAACTCGAAGAAGTAAACAACTTCCTTAATGCATTAGTTTGTTCAATTAATGTTGATAGAATACTTTTAACCTTATATCTAATAACTTATGAGCTAGTGTCCTATAAATCACTAATATATTCACTAAAATGTACAAATTACCCACAACTTAAATCGTTAATATACTTATCCATTAATATATATAATTTACCCACAATTTTAAAACGTAATATTAAATGTTGTAATGTTCGGTCCGGTTCGGTTCTTTATTTATGGCGCTTCGAGCGTGCCAGTTGAGCACTATTCACTTCGCCAATGTCACGTTGTATGGAAAACACACAAAGGAGATTGTACGGTAAAAAAGAGATTATATTACACAATAGGAGAATGCATGTCAAAAAGAGTCCAGTTAAAGTGTTGCCTTCACCTATAAAATAAAAAATCATAAAATAAATATATACATGAACATGAGTTTGTAATGTTTACTTTTTGTTAGTTATTTTGACAGGCTTATTGACACTTAATCTGTCAATGGCCGGAACTGTCTTAAACGTTTCTTTTCACGATAACTCCTAGATTACGGACTTAGTTGTATTTATCGTGTTTTACCTCTTTTTTTTTTTTGTTATTGTAAGTGATTATTTGTTTATTTTATTTTTTTTATTTTTATTTTTCTAATTTTATCACTAATATTTATTTTGCTAATTTATTTATTTATTTGGACATACATATATTATATAGCTCTTATTATTATTATCATTAACATTCTGCATATACACACATTTTATTTTAATCTTATTTTTATTTATTATATATATTTATTATCCTATTAATTTTTACTTGATTATTATATTTTGGTACTGCACTATGTTCAACAACGCTAACTCAAACAGTGACACCTCTGATAATGATATATTTTGTCAGTCTACATCGTTATCATCAGATTCTAGTTTCCATAGCACTTCCGCGTCGCTAAGCACTGTTTTGGGCACGACTTTTGCGAACTCTGCCAAGCACTTCAACGTGGTGCATATCAATGCACAAAGTGTTCCCGCTCATTATCCTGATCTCCTAGCTTCCTTCGATGCCAAAAACGTTCACGCGATCCTAGTTTCCGAAACTTTCCTAAAACCTTCCTTACCATCCACATCCTATGCTTTACCCGGCTTCCATCTTATTCGTAATGACCGTACAGGGAAAGGCGGTGGTGGAGTTGCTATCTACTTACGCAGCCACATCCCTTTTTCTATTCTTGACAAATCTCCTACACTGTACTCAAATACTTCTGAGCATATTTTTATTGAAGTGTTATTTGGCACATTAAAACTATTACTTGGTGTACTTTACAGCCCTTCACTTCATATAAATTATTTTGACACCTTTGAAACTTTACTAGATAAGTATGTTCCAGGTGTTGATCACACCATCATAATGGGAGATTTTAATACTTGTCTAATTAAAAATGACTGGCGTGCTATTCGATTACAAAATATTATTAAAAGTGCTAATCTTAATCTTCTACCCACTAACGCTACCCACTTCTTTCCTAATACCGCTCCGTCACAATTAGACTTAATGATCGTTTCGTCGAATGAGCAAGTCGCTACTTATGGTCAGTTGTGTGCAGAAGCGTTCTCATATCACGATCTCATATATATGAGTTATAAAATTCGTACACCCAAAATTAAACCTACTATAATCATGCGTAGAAGCTTTAAAAATTTTAACAACGAAGCTTTCTTAGAAGATCTAGATAATATAGATTGGGAGAGTGTATTAAATGCTCCAACTGTTAATGAAAAAATTATTATATTTAACTCTCTTTTAACTGAGCTTTTTGACCTGCACGCTCCACTTCGACCAATAAAACTCAAGCACCTTCCTGCCCCCTGGTTAACGGAAGATATTAAAAAACTTATGGTAAAACGTAACTCGGCTAAATCGAAGTACAAGAGAAATCCTACTGAGGAAAACCTTAACAGGTTCAAAATACTACGGAACCGATGTAACAAAACTTGCAGGGATGCTCAACGCACTTTTATTTATAATTCTATCGAAAATTGCAATTCTGCTAGTATTTGGAAATTCCTTGACTCAATGGGTATTGGACGCTCACGAAAAACTACCGCGTTAGGCGATAGAACGGATATCAACGAAATGAATAAGCACTTCGCGAATGTCAACTTATTAAGTCAAAATGTTAAAATTAATACTATTAAGTCTATCCCTTCAATCTCTGGTCCTTCTCCCTTTCATTTCACTTCTATTTCTCCTGACGAAGTGAAGAAACATGTTCTTGCCATTAAGTCCGATGCTATTGGCAGTGATCGAATCAGTCGGAAAATGATTCTTTTAACCATGAAGACTGTACTTCCTATCCTGTGCCATATTTTCAACTATTCCCTTTCCTCAAATACTTTCCCTGATATCTGGTGCCAGGCGATAGTTGTTCCTATACCTAAAGTGTCTAGCCCCACTTCCTTTACAGACTATCGCCCGATATCTATCCTCCCGTTCCTGTCCAAAATACTAGAACGTATAGTCCATAAACAACTCTCCTCCTTCCTTACCAGAAATCATATCCTATCTCCCTTCCAGTCTGGTTTCCGCCCTGGTCACAGCACTGTCACTGCGCTCAATAAGGTCAATGATGATATAAGATATGGAATCGATAACCAACAAGTCACTATTCTCGCTCTCCTAGACTTTTCTAACGCTTTTAATACAGTAGATTTCGAAATCCTTTTAGCTGTTCTAAAGTCTATTAATATTTCATCAGAGGCTACTGAATGGTTTTATTCCTATCTACATAATCGAAAGCAGTACATTCGTTTAAATGAAAAACTGTCAACTGTTTGCCGCCTTAATGCTGGTGTTCCCCAGGGTGGCGTACTTTCTCCTTTACTTTTCTCCATCTTCATAAATTCCGTCACCAAGCTTTTATCCTTGCCTTTTCACTTATACGCTGATGACTTACAGATTTATACAACCACGGACGTTCAAGACATTGCGAGGACTATTAGTCTAATTAATTCCAACCTGCTAACAATTAGTACCTGGAGCAAGTCTTACGGTTTATCTATAAATCCTAAAAAGTCTCAAGTGTGTATTCTCGGCAATCCTAAACAACTATCCAAGATCTATTCTCCTTCCCTTCCTCCTACAGTCTTCGACACCTGTAACTTGAAATACTGTTGCACTGTCAAAAATCTAGGTATCATGGTGGACAGCAAACTCTCCTGGGCTCCTCAAGTTTCCGAGTTGAGCCGCAAGTTGTACTGCGCTATAGGTAGGTTAAAAAGATGGAAAAATATTCTGCCAATCAAAACCAAAATAACCCTAGCCCACTCACTTTTGCTACCTATCCTAGATTATGCAGACACCTGTTACCTGGATTTATCGCAGCAACTACTTAACAAGTTGGAACGTCTCCAAAACCTGGTTATTAGATTCATTTTCGGACTGAAAAAGTTCGATCATGTCAGTGAGTATCGTACTAGACTTGGCTGGCTTCCTATTAAAGACCGTCGAAATCTTCACACCCTGAAACTCCAACCTACCTTAAGCAGCGTTTTTCCTTTCTCGATTCCAACTCCCGTCTCACACTAAGTCTCCGCTCCCAAAAAGATAATAAGCTGGAGATACCTTTGTGCCGTACTCGTTGTTACAGTAAATCGTTCACGGTGCAAGCAGCGAAACTATGGAATGCCCTACCACGTACTATCAGGCAGTCTAAGTCTAAGAAAGCATTCAAATATAAAGTAAAAAACTATTATCTTCAATTGTAGTGTATATTTACTAATATTTATATATATTATTTATTATATTTGTGTATTATACTCTATTTATTTATTTATTTATTTATTTATTTTATATACTTATAGTATATATATTTATGTTATGTGTGTTGTATATATCGTTTTTAATTCTCGTGTATTGACATAATTATTTTTTCCCACGCACTATGCCCGCACCCCTGTCTATCTATTCCTACAATTCGGTTGCCTGGAAGAGATCACTTTTAGTGATAAGGCCGCCTTTTTCACATTTTATTATTTATTGTTTTTTTTTTTTCTTAAGCATTGTAAATTTTAATTTTGCTATGTATTATGGTGTGAAATAAAGAGTTTATTATTATTATTATTATTAGTTGACTATAGACCTTGACCCTTAACAGGAGCTATTGGAGTAATAACCTTAGTAACTGGTTTAGTAAAATGATTTCATAATTTTAATATAAACTTATTATTTATTGGATATATTATCGTATTATCCTATATCTTATAAAACAAAGTCGCTTTTCGTGTCTGTCTGTTGTTTCTAACTCTTCTTCTTCTAAACCACCCAACGGATTTTGATGCGGTCTTCACCATTAAGTCGAGTAAAAAATACGACGTAACTGTTGAACAAACTCTTCTGACGAGGTTATGTTGTTTTCTTTAATGACGTTAAAAAATATTCCGGGAATTTTAATATTCGTACCGTATACCATTTGTGAAGGGCTGACTTCACTACCATCTCGAATTGCGGTGCGAAGTCCTAATAGTACAGTAGGTAACTCTTGTGACCAATTAGTAGAATTACCGCGTGCAATAATAGCTGCTTTCAAAGTTCTATGCCATCTCTCCACTATTCCGTTTGACTGCGGATGATAACTTGTTGTTCGAAGTTTTTTAATTCCTAGTAGTTTTGACAAGGATGAGAAAAGATTTGACTCAAATTGACGTCCTTGATCTGTTGTTATCCTTAATGGACATCCGAATCTTGAGATCCACATGTTGTAAAACTTCCTTGCCACTGTTTCGGCGGTAGCTTCGGCTACCGGGGCTGCCTCCGGCCACCGAGTAAATCGGTCAATAAACGTAACAATGTATCGGTTATTATTAGATATAGGTAAAGGTCCCACAATATCGATGTGCACATGTTCAAATCGTTCAGATTCGGGGAACTGCATGAGTGTCGAATTATTGTGACGCGTGATTTTCGCTTTTTGACAAGATACGCATTGTTTTGCCCACGTACTAGCGTCTTTATTCATTCCAGGCCAGAAATAATGATACGTTAACATTTTTCTCGTCGCTCTGACGCCTGGGTGCGTTACGTCATGTAATGTACTGAATATTTCATTTCGAAATACTCGCGGTACATACGGTCGAATTGCACTTGTTGACACTTCGCAGTATAATTTTTTGTTGCATGGTAAGGTGATTTTTTTCCATTTCAGCTTATCATTCTGTAACAGTTTTTTTAATTCTGGGTCAACTATTTGTTGAGTCGCAATATCGCTCCATTCTATTTTATTTGGGCAATTAATCTGCGATACGCGGGATAATGCGTCAGCTACTGCATTTTCGGCTCCGGAGACGTGTTGAATTTCGGATGTGAATTGAGATATGTAGTCTAATTGTCTTAGTCGTCTCGGTGATATTTTTTCTTTAGAAACAGATTGTTTTTGCTTGAACATGTAAGTTAATGGCTTGTGATCTGTGTACACAATAATTTCATGTCCTTCACAATAATTTTGGAAGTGACATATCGCCATATAAATTGCCAACAGCTCTCTATCGTAGGTGCTGTATGCTTGTTGAGCTTGAGATAGAGCTTTGGAGAAAAAAGCAATAGGTTTCCATTCGTTATTTAATTGTTGCTGCAGAACGGCTCCGACGCATGTTTGAGATGCGTCTGTCATTATCGACAGCGGTGCGTGCGGAGAGGGTGGAATCAGCGCAATGGCTCTTTTTAAGCTATCCTTGCACTGATTGAAAGCTTCCCTAGTTTCGTCGTTCCACTCGATTGTGCGATTGTCTCTCTTTGAAGTTCGGCCACACATGTATTTATTTAACGGCGCTTGATGTGTAGCTGCGTTCGAGATGCTTGTACGATAAAAATTGAGCATCCCTAGGAATCGCTTTAAATCACGAATTGTCTTCGGTAGGGGATACTCGTCAATTGCCTTTACTCTACTTGATAATGGAGTTATACCTTCTGGCGAAATTCTGTAACCGAGGAAATCTATTTCAGACTGGCCATATATGCATTTCTCTGTATTTATCGTAATACCATGTTTACTTAAACGGCAAAATACTTCCTCAATATGTTCTCGGTGAAGATCTTCAGACTCAGACGCAATTAAAATGTCGTCGACAAAACAAAATACATAGTCGAGGCCACGCATTATGTCGTTCATGAAACGCATGAATGTTTGACCGGCATTGCGTAGTCCGAAGGGCATACGTGGAAACTCAAAAAGGCCAAATGGAGTAATTATAGCTGTTTTTTCAACATCTTCAACTGGTATTTGATTATATGCTCGTTTGAGATCTATTCGCGAAAATATTGTCTTCTTGGGCAGGAGATATGTGAAATCCAGCAAACGCGGAATAGGATATCGATCGGGCTTAGTAATGGCGTTTAGTTTTCGATAATCACCACATAGTCTAATTCCTCCTTCTTTTTTCTTCGTGACGTGGATAGGACTGGCCCATGCGCTTTTGGAAGGCCTGCATATGCCCATACTTAACATGTGTTCAATTTCTTTCTTAACGAGTTTAAACTTCTCTGCTGACAACGGCCGACACTTTGAAACGACCGGATGACCTTGAGTAATTATTTGATGTACGACCTCGTGCTTAGGAGTCTCTTTTGCGCAAAATGGTCTGGTTATATCTGGATATTTTTGCAATAAATCTGCGAAAGGCGCTTCGACATTGATTGTCGTAATTGAAGGTGCGTTAGTATTAATTATCCTTGCCGCACTCAATAATCCTGTGACGCCGTCGACTAACCTCTTACGGCTCATATCGACTAATAAATTATGCTTTTCTAGAAAATCGGCGCCTAGAATAGGTTGCTTTACGTCTGCTATAACGAAAGTCCATCTGTATTGTCTTCGTAATCCCAGATCTAATATAAGCGTTTTCTCGCCGTACGTCTTAATTTCGCTACCGTTGGCCGCATATAATTTATATTGATTTGATATTGAGGCTTTATTTGTTCTCGGAATTACCGAAATGTTCGCTCCCGTATCTATTAAAAAACGATATCGACTTTTGCGGTCGATAACGCAAAGACGGCTAGATGGAAAAATAGCATTGACGTCCGTCTCCGTCAACACTACTGTGAGTTTTTTTTGAAGAGGTTTCCAGGAGCAGGGTGGCTCGCATTTATGGGCGAATTCTTTATATTTATAATGATAATAACATAGGCTATGTTGCCTGCCTCGTGAGTCTCGCCTTGATCTTGAACTGCTTCTATTTCTTCTATATGGTTCTCTTTGCCGCCCCCGAAATCTGAATGAGCTTTTTATTTCTGCGATTTCAATAGATAATTTATTGATTTGTGACAATAGTTCATTATTAATGAAATCTGATGATGAGGCGTCGACTTGTGATACCTCGTGAATTTTCATATTTTCTATAATTTTATCTGCCATAGCGGCTAAATTTTCGAGCTTTTGATCTTGACTAACCATAAGGACGGCTCTTATAGAGCTCGGTAATCGCTGCAGCCATAAACTGTGTAGTGTTGAGTCAGCGACATTCGCATTCCTTGCTAATTCGGACATCTTTCGTAGTAGCTGTGACGGTTTTTGATCGCCTAAATCCATCTCGCTTATTAACTTTTGAAATTGACGCTCAGCGGATTCTTCATAAATTGACAATAACCTTTGCTTTATTTTGTCATACTTTTGTTCGGACGGCGGATTCAGTAACAGATCACCTATGTGTTGAATAGATTCCCTACTTAGTTTCGAGATGACTAAGTGGAATTTAGTTTCGTCCCCCTGCTTTTGCGCTTTTACAATGGACTCGAACTGAGCAAACCACAGTCGTGGCATTTCAGGCCAGAAATCAGGTATCCTGGCTACGATACTTATGGCTGATATCTCTGGTGGCGTTTCTATGTTTGATGGAGTAAGTCCCGGGCCGGGAAAATTAACTTGTTGCTGTATCGGAGCGTCAGGCATCAATGGGTGAAACATCTTGACCCTTTAACTTCCCGAAAATCTCTATATATAGGACTTGGTAATTCGTTGCCTCTTGAAATTCTAACCGGTGAGACCCGCTTGTGGGAGGCCGGTTAGAATGTGCACTCACCAATCCTATAAAGATTTGCGTCGGACAGTAGTTGGGTTCGTCAGACTGACGTCGGGGTCACCAATGTGGGCTACGGCATCGGAGTGATGCTAATGATACGAGACTTAATATTGAACTCTTTTATTGCATATTTAATTTGGTTATTTATACGCTACAAAACAATAGTGGAACATAATTTCACAATTGCATTTGTAGCGAATAAATTCAGGTTGCTGATATAGCGTGTTTATACAGAATATAATAAGACTAGTGCAATACCCCTACACTGGTGTCGATCGTTCGGGCTTCGAGGGGCTTTCAAGGTGGTATACAACCCGCGGGAATGCGCGGGAAGGTGCCGGCGGTTAGTGGCGAAAACCGATTTTTTCAGTTTTCCCCGCTCGGATTCAGTTGAAACTGGTGTCGATCGTTCGGGCTCCGAGGGGCTTTCAAGGTGGTATAAAACCCGCGGGAATGCGCGGGAAGGTGCCGGCAGTAAGTGGCGAAAACCGATTTTTTCACTTTTCCCCGCTCGGATTCACTTGAAACTGGTGTCGATCGTTCGGGCTCCGAGGGGCCTTCAAGGTGGTATACAACCCGCGGGAATGCGCGGGAAGGTGCGGGCGGTAAGTGGCGAAAACCGATTTTTTCAGTTTTCCCCGCTCGGATTCAGTTGAAACTGGTGTCGATGGCGGTAAGTGGCGAAAACCGATTTTTTCAGTTTTCCCCGCTCGGATTCAGTTGAAACTGGTGTCGATCGTTCGGGCTCCGAGGGGCTTTCAAGGTGGTATACAACCCGCGGGAATGCGCGGGAAGGTGCGGGCGGTAAGTGGCGAAAACCGATTTTTTCAGTTTTCCCCGCTCGGATTCAGTTGAAACTGGTGTCGATGGCGGTAAGTGGCGAAAACCGATTTTTTCAGTTTTCCCCGCTCGGATTCAGTTGAAACTAGTGTCGATCGTTCGGGCTCCGAGGGGCTTTCAAGGTGGTATACAACCCGCGGGAATGCGCGGGAAGGTGCGGGCGGTAAGTGGCGAAAACCGAATTTTTCAGTTTTCCCCGCTCGGATTCAGTTGAAACTGGTGTCGATGGCGGTAAGTGGCGAAAACCGATTTTTTCAGTTTTCCCCGCTCGGATTCAGTTGAAACTAGTGTCGATCGTTCGAGCTCCGAGGGGCCTTCAAGGTGGTATACAACCCGCGGGAATGCGCGGGAAGGTGCCGGTGGTAAGTGGCGAAAACTGATTTTTTCCAACCCGCAGGAATGTGCGGGAAGGTGCGGGCGGTAAGTGACGAAAACCGATTTTTTCAGTTTTCCCCGCTCGGATTCAGTTGAAACTGGTGTCGATCGTTCGGCCTCCGAGGGGCCTTCAAGGTGGTATACAACCCGCGGGAATGCGCGGGAAGGTGCGGGCGGTAAGTGACGAAAACCGATTTTTTCCAACCCGCGGGAATGCGCGGGAAGGTGCCATCGGTAAGTGGCGAAAACCGATTTTTTCCAACCCGCGGGAATGCGCGGGAAGGTGCGGGCGGTAAGTGACGAAAACCGATTTTTTCCAACCCGCGGGAATGCGTGGGAAGGTGCCGGCGGTAAGTGGCGAAAACCGATTTTTTCCAACCCGCGGGAATGCGCGGGAAGGTGCGGGCGGTAAGTGACGAAAACCGATTTTTTCCAACCCGCGGGAATGCGCGGGAAGGTGCCAGCGGTAAGTGGCGAAAACCGATTTTTTCCAACCCGCGGGAATGCGCGGGAAGGTGCGGGCGGTAAGTGACGAAAACCGATTTTTTCCAACCCGCGGGAATGCGCGGGAAGGTGCGAGCGGTAAGTGGCGAAAACCGATTTTTTCCAACCCGCGGGAATGCGCGGGAAGGTGCGGGCGGTAAGTGACGAAAACCGATTTTTTCCAACCCGCGGGAATGCGCGGGAAGGTGCGAGCGGTAAGTGGCGAAAACCGATTTTTTCCAACCTGCGGGAATGCGCGGGAAGGTGCCGGCGGTAAGTGGCGAAAACCGATTTTTTCCAACCCGCGGGAATGCGCGGGAAGGTGCCGGCGGTAAGTGGCGAAAACCGATTTTTTCCAACGCGCGGGAATGCGCGGGAAGGTGCTGGCGGTAAGTGGCGTGACAAGCCGTGGTCAAGGCTATGGCCGGCAGCGAGACGTCGTGGGATGCGGTCTCATCCTTCTGCGAGGCAGTGGTGCTCGAGAAGGAGTCGGCGGAACGGGCGAGGGAGGCTTTTGCCGAAGTCGCCATCCACCGTAAGAGACCGGGTCGCCGGAGGGCAGCACACGATCGCCGCCTTTCGCCCTAATGTGCTAGAGGGCGTTCAGCTTGGGGAAGCTGGCCGCCTATCAACCTGGCCCGAGTAGGCGCGCACAGGTTGCTCCCGCGCGCTACTCCGAGCAGGCCGTCGAGGGTGCCCACACACCCTTGACTCCGCGACGTGCCTTGCAGGCTCTCGCCGCCGCGTTTCGCGGAAGACTCACGTCCCCGTGTCTCGCGGCCAGTGGCGGTCGAGGAGGAGCACCGTGAGGTTTTAGTGGGTATTGGGATTGGCCTTCAGCCGGTCCACGAGTCCCACATAACCCGCTCGAGTCCCCACTCGGGCCGGTATCCGTAAAAGGATTTAAAAATAAAAAAAAAAAAAAAAAGGTTAGGTTAGGTTGGGGTGCTTGGTCGGATAACCTCCTCGTGTGTTCGCTCGCTGTTGGCCCTTTCTCGAATGCTTGTCATTCGGGGGGGGCGAACAGTGTGCGGGTCGGTGCACCCTGGGCGGCGAGTAATTGGTGTCCACAGGATTCGTCCTTGGGTAATGATTGCTCGCTGGCTAATAATCCGACGTGGTTCTCCGCGTGTCCTCTGTCATGCAGAGGTCACAGTGTGAGGAACCGGAGGGCGTGGTGTGTACTCACCCTACCGCCACGCAGGTGCAGTGATGTGCCTGCGCCGAATATATCGGAACTCCACTCTTGGTTGCGGTCATGTCTCGTAATCAGGAGTGGAACCGAGGGCCTTGCCTTTACCGGCCGGGCTGTGAGGAAGAAAACCTCTATAAAAATTACCCCAACCCAAGCGGCGAAGCAGCGCGAGGGGTTTATGGCTGATGGGGAGATCAGTTGCTACTGCTGGTCCCGTCAGGGTACCGGCCGACACCCTGGCGTAATAGGCTTATCCGAGTACAGGGGGCACTGCTCGGATGGACCGTTTTTCCCCCACACTCGTGGGAACAACATGTTCAACACAATTTCTAAAAACAAAAAACCAAAACGATGAGGTGGAGTGTGTTGAGCCCGAGAAGGGCGGCGATGTGATGTTGCCTGAGAAGGGAGGAGTAGATGTGCTTAAGGCGGAGGAAGTTGTTGGTGTTGTTGCGGCGTCTCGAAGAGTGTCTGTTTCGAGTGTCGCTGCGGAGGGGTCAGTTGGTGATGGCCAGAACGTAGGAGTGTGGAAGGAGCCGAGAGTGGTTCTGACCAGATTGGACGTTGATGACGGAATGTCGACTGTCGGTAGTGTCAGGTCGAGACGAGGGTCCGGATCATCATATGGACGGTTGTGGGGAGTGTTGGAGTCAAAGGACTCAGATACTGAAAGTTTTGTGTCGATGGTGTCAGAGAAGTCAAGGACACGGGCACAATACCTGAAGAACAGGCGGAAGAGGCCTCGGAAGCCGATCGATCAGTCGGGGTCTTCTGGTGAAGGAGAGCCAGATAGACCGGCGCCAAAAGTGGTTGCCATGAGGAGACGGAAAGGTCTCGGTGAGGCAGAAAGGAAGGAGTTGCCGCTGAGGTCAGAACAGGAGGTGTCTGCCAGCGCTGCGGCCGTACTGGCCAGGGCTAGCTCCAGGCTCTCGGATATGTCTCTACCATCCGAGAAAGAGCAGGACGAAGCCATACTTGCGTCTGACCTACAAAATCAGGTGGTGGACAGCCTAGCGGTGATAAGGAAGGTTGCCAGCAGATCGGGAAACCTTAAAGGAACTTTCACCAAGGCCTTTTGACGGATACCGGCCCGAGTGGGGACTCGAGCGGGTTATGTGGGACTCGTGGACCGGCTGAAGGCCAATCCCAATACCCACTAAAACCTCACGGTGCTCCTCCTCGACCGCCACTGGCCGCGAGACACGGGGACGTGAGTCTTCCGCGAAACGCGGCGGCGGGAGCCTGCAAGGCACGTCGCGGAGTCAAGGGTGTGTGGGCACCCTCGACGGCCTGCTCGGAGTAGCGCGCGGGAGCAACCTGTGCGCGCCTACTCGGGCCAGGTTGGTAGGCGGTCAGCTTCCCCAAGCTGACCGCCCTCTAGCACATTAGGGCGGAAGGCGGCGATCGTGTGCCGCCCTCCGGCGACCCGGTCTCTTACGGCGGATGGCGACTTCGGCAAAAGCCTCCCTCGCCCGTTCCGCCGACTCCTTCTCGAGCACCACTGCCTCGCAGAAGGATGAGACCGCATCCCACGACGTCTCGCTGCCGGCCATAGCCTTGACCACGGCCGGCAGGGAAAGGTCGTCCCCTATGACGTCGCGCGAAGCGCGACGTTGAGACGCCCAGGCTGAGCACACCTCCAACGTGTGCTGGGCCGTCTCATCGAGGCAGTCGTCGCAGTGGTGGCAGCGAGCGTCGGGCTCCCTCCCGGCGATCCGACACAAGTAACCCCCGAAGCAGCCATGCCCCGTGAGCACCTGTGTCATGCGGAAGGTTAGGACACCGTGACGCCGCGCTAACCACTGGCGGAACACTGGACGAACAGCCTCGATCTTCCTCAGGGCGGCAGATGGATTTGCCAGCCGAGTTTCCCACATTTCAACCGCGGCTACCCGCGCCTCCTCAGTGCGTGCTTGGCTTGCCGGTTCCCCGGACGCTAGGCCTCGACGCCGGCAATAGACCGACGCCAGAGAAAGAGCATCCAGGTCCCACGGCATGACTCCAGCCAGCACGCACGCCACTTCACCGGAGATGGTCCGGTCCGATGGTCCCCCGTATCGCCCGTATGGCCATCGCCCTCTGCGCACGTCGCAGCAGAGTGATGTTGTGCCGGTCGGATCGGACCACTCCGGTGTACAGCCGACGGCTAGAGGCGCTCGGCCCATCCACATTGGGCAAAAGGCGCGCCAGTGCCGCCGCTGTCTTCAACAGTTTCGGGGCCAAAGATGTAAAGCGGCCCCGAAAACTCCACCGACCATCCAGAACAAGTCCGAGGTACTTCATGCTCCGGGCAACGTCAATTTTGACGCCACCGACGACGATGTGGGCATCTGCCGGTGGGCCCTTTCGAGGAGCATGGAAGTAGATTGCCTCGGACTTGTTGAGGGAGACTTCCAAGCCCAGCCGCTTTATGCGGCCGACTACCTCCGCCTCTCGATAGGTCCACTGCTGCGCCAAGACCAGCGTGTCATCGGCGTAACAGAGGACCTTTATCCCCCTCAGGGTGCCGCCCCGCAGCACACAGTTGTATCCGATGTTCCAGAGGATCGGACCTAGCACCGATCCTTGTGGAACACCGGCCGACACAACGAACTCCTTCCAACCTCCTCCAGGAGCTGGAAAGGTCACAGACCTACCGGACAGGTAAGCCCCGATGACGCGGCGCAGGTATGGAGGCACACGATAGTATAACAGTGCCTCCTTTATGCAGGGCCATGGCAGGGAGTTGAAGGCGTTGGCGATGTCTAAAGACACCGCCAAGACTCCATTGCCTCGGGCCACCGCATCCTGCGCTTAGGACTTTACCTCCAGTATGGCATCCACCGTCGATCGCCCCCTACGGAAGCCATACTGGTGGTCCGAGAGGTCCGGACCTGTCCCCTCCAAATGGTGTTGTAGCCTCCTGGCTACAACACGCTCAAGGAGCTTGGCGATCTCGCTCAAGAGCACGATAGGCCTGTAGGCGGAGGCTGAATCCGCCGGGCGACCCTCCTTCTTGATGAGGACTAACCTGCCTGTCTTCCACCGCTGTGGAATTATGGCTTGAGCCAGACAGGCAGTGAATAGTCCTCGCACTCTGGGCCCTAAGGTGTTGAGGGCCAGAGTTAGCGCCCGGCCGGGAATGCCATCCAAGCCCGGGGCGGTGCTCTTGAGCCGAGATCGGCGTACAGCTTCTTCGAGCTCCTCCTCCTCCACCGGTGGTGTGACGCTGTCCTCGTCGTCCTCCTCTTCCTCCTCACGCGCTGCAGGGCGGGCCATACTGGGTGGTGCAAAACTGGCCCGCTGCGGGAATAGCGACGACAGAACCCCTCGGAGTACGTCCGGTTGGAGTGTCTGCGTCAGTGGTGGTGCCCAAACCCGTAACCTACCGAGCACCATTCGGTAAGGTGTGCCGTACGGGTCTAAGTCTATCCCCGCGATCAACCGGTCGTGCGACTCGCCTTTCACACGACCGATCTCCTCCTGCAGCTGCGTTCTCGCCTCGACATAGACGCGGTACAGTCGGTCTTCCTCCTCCTGCACCTTCTGTACCCGTCTGCGATAGTGGCTGTACTGGCGTCTCGCCGCAACGCAGGTGTTACGCAGTTGCGCGATCTCCCACGACCACCAGTACACTTGCCGCCGTTGAGGGCGGCGCCCGGAACGGGGCATTGACGCGTCACAGATACGCGTCAGCGCCCCCTGCGCCCAGGATGCGGCGTCTTCTGCAGACGCCAAGCTCTGGGGCAGCCAGGATTCCTCCTCCAACAACTCCCTGTCGAGACGACCCAGTTGCCACCGCGGTCCGTACTCTCGCGAGTTTGGACTGGGGGCTGGTGGCACCGCAGGATGTATGGAGATCTCGTACAAGATGTAGAGGTGATCCGAGAGAGTCTCCACATCATCCAGCACTCGCCAGCCCCGAACACGACATGCTAGGGCCGGGCTCGCGACCGAAACGTCCACGACGGATCCGCCCAGCCTTCGCACACACGTGTTCTTGGTCGCTCGGTTGAGCACAGACAAACCGGTGGCAACAACCCACTCCGACAGCGTCACACCACGCACATCCGTCGTTGCGAAGCCCCACACGCTGGACTTCGCGTTGAGATCGCCGGCCACCAACATCTCCGCCGGACGAAATCGCTCTACCATTTCCCCCAATCGTATAAGGAACTCTTCAAACTCCGCGAGAGTTCGATTGGGGGAAAAGTAGACCCCTACGACAACTAGGTTGCCGACAAGTGCGGCGACGCATCCCACACCTCTCTCTACACGTGAGAAAGGCGGGGAGCCCGCGGCGACCTGGGTGATAATAGTCACCACCCCGGTGTTGTCGGCTACACAGTTGTCTCTGTCGGGAACGCTGTAGGGCTCCGAAACAACCGCCACCTGGATAGACCATTGCGCCAGGCTTTGGACCAATAAGTCCTGGGCCCTAGCACAGTGGTTAATGTTCGCATGCAACACACGGAGAGCCATTATTGGTCTTCCATGTGTTGCACCTCCTCAGGCCCAGCTGGGATATTAGACCTGGCCGATGTTGCCGGCACTCGTCTGCGCTTTCCACCGTTATTGGTGCTAGCCTTTTCACAGGCAGCATTCCCCAACATGTGATTAGCGGGCCTTTGCGCCGCCTCACACACCGGACAATGAGGCTCTGCCGAACACGATCTCTGCTGATGCCCGGTCTGGCCACACTGGAAACACTGTTTGCTGCGGTCCACCTGGCTACTGCACTTCGCAGCCATGTGGCCCACTTCGTGGCAACGGAAACAACGTTGCGCACGGGGCATCAACAGCCTCACTCCAGCAGAGACGAAGTCTCGCCCCGCTAATCTTTTGCGCTGCGCCGACAGGACATCGGACCCATACTGTTCCTAGACCGGCCCGGTCCTGTCGGATCTCTCCGACTTTTATATTACCCGCAGCACAGCCGGAACTCGGCTTATTGCCGCCGTCACGTCCTCAGCAGTGGCGGAGTCATCGAGGCCAAACACCCTCAATTCCGCACATTTCACTGGCCTCGACACCTGGACCTCTTCGGGGCTGAGAACCCCACGCAACTTCTCAGCTAGCGTATCCGCCTTCTCAGCAGTGTTGGCGCCAGGCATTCTAGCGCCTAGCATTCTAGCGCCAGTAGACGCAACACGGAATCTCAGGTCCTCTATACCCAGGTCTTCCAACTTTATACTTTCCTTGACCCGGGTAAGGACATCGCTATACGACATCTTGTCGGCGACGGCTGGCTGCAACTTAATCGTCACAACTTGCGATCTAGGACGACGCAACTTTGGCTCCTTTTGCGCTTTAGCCTTTTGCGCTTTCGGCTTAGGAGCTGGCTTTCTCTTCTTGGCCCCCTTCCGGGCTACTACAGTCCAGCCCTCAGACATATCAGCCGGAGCGGGTGGCAGAGGTCGAGGCTCAGTAGATGCGGTCTTCACCGGGCCTTTCTTCTTCTTGGCCTGTTTAGACCTTTGCTCCTTTGGTGCCGGATTAGCCGGCGCCATCAAAGTGGATGCGACAGGGTCCACTTGCGCCTGCTTTGGGCTATCCACCTTGCGCTTGTCCGCCGCTAGCGGAGGTCGCAGATTTCTCTCCGGTGGTAGCCGATCTTTAAAGGCTTCCAGCCTGGTGGAGACCATAGTGCCCACTATGTCCCCCACAGCAATAGACTCCGTGGGAGTGGGTCGCAAGTCCGATGCTCTAGACCGCTCCAACTCCGCTCTCAAAAGGGCAAACTCCTTCCGCAACTCCACCAACTCCGACTGCAGTCGCGAGTTTGTTGCCTTGAGGATATCCACTTCCTCTGATGCCGTCCTCTTTGCCAGAGTATTAACGGCAGAAGAGATAACTCCGGCAGCGTCTTTAAGGGCCCTAGTAAATGTGCCCTTCAGATTCCCCGACTTGCAGGCGACTCTATTGATTATAGCCAAGCTATCAGATACTTGGCTACGCAAGTCGGAGACCATGTGCTCCTCACCGCAAAGTTCCAGGGGCACATCCGAGAGCCTAGAACTTGCTCTAGTTTGTATCGCCGCGGAGATTTCAGCAACTTCCTCCTCCGCCCTCAGCCGGCGCTCCTCGCGCTTGGCATCGTTTAGCGCCTTCTTTCCAGCAGCTAGCCCTATATTCTCATCAGGAATATTTGGTACGACCACGACTCCCTCTGGCCGAAGCAACCTTCGCTTTCGGCTTGTCTCTGTCTCCCCATCCGCATCCGAGGATTCAGAGTTACTCTTCCTGTGATGGCGCCTCTTTCTGTCCTTTCGGAACTGCGCTTTAGCCCCCTCGATAGCATTGGAGCTGTTCGACCCAACAGACATCACGCCATCGGCGTCTGACTCGGAAGCCGCCCAGAAACGGCCTCGCGACGAAAGTGACGACCTGGACCTATCTCTTATAATAGAGGCAACCTCCTCATGGTCCAGACGCTCTAACACGACTCGCGCATCCTTCAACCCCCCTCCTATTGGCACAAGTGCCGGACTTTTGCCCCTTTCGAGCAAAGTACTCCCTACGCCTTTCTCGGGCACAACTACTACTCCGCCCATCTCGGGCAACAACAGATCACCGCCCTCCTCGGGCCTCCCTACGTCATCATTTTGGGTTTTTAAGTTAACATTTTCCATTTTGTTCCCACGAGTGTGGGGGAAAAACGGTCCATCCGAGCAGTGCCCCCTGTACTCGGATAAGCCTATTACGCCAGGGTGTCGGCCGGTACCCTGGCGGGACCAGCAGTAGCGACTGATCTCCCCATCAGCCATGAACCCCTCGCGCTGCTTCGCCGCTTGGGTTGGGGTAATTTTTTATAGAGGTTTTCTTCCTCGCAGCCCGGCCGGTAAAGGCAAGGCCCTCAGTTCCACTCCTGATTACGAGACATGACCGCAACCAAGAGTGGAGTTCCGATATATTCGGCGCTGGCACATCACTGCACCTGCGTGGCGGTAGGGTGAGTACACACCACGCACGCCCTCCGGTTCCTCACACTGTGACCTCTGCATGACAGAGGACACGCGAAGAACCACGCCGGATTATTAGCCAGCGAGCAATCATTACCCAAGGACGAATCCTGTAGGCACCAATTACTCGCCGCCCAGGGTGCACCGGTCCGCAACACTGTTCGTCCCCCCCGAACGACAAGCATTCGAGAAAGGGCCAACAGCGGGTGAACACACGAGGAGGTCATCCGACCAAGCACCCCAACCTAACCTGACATTTTTTTTTTTTTTTTTAACATGAGGAAATCCTTTTACGGATACCGGCCCGAGTGGGGACTCGAGCGGGTTATGTGGGACTCATGGACCGGCTGAAGGCCAATCCCATTACCCACTAAAACCTCACGGTGCTCCTCCTCGACCGCCACTGACCGCGAGACGCGGGGACTAGAATCGTCCACGAAACGCGGCGGCGGGAGCCTGCTAGGCACGTCGCGGAGTCAAGGGTGTGTGGGCACCCTCGACGGCCTGCTCGGAGTTGCACGCGGGAGCAACCTGCGCGCGCCTACTCGGGCCAGGTTGGTAGGCGGCCAGCTTCCCCAAACTGACCGCCCTCTGGCACATTAGGGCGGAAGGCGGCGGTCGTGTGCCGCCCTCCGGCGACCCGGTCTCTTACGGTGGATGGCGACTTCGGCAAAAGCCTCCCTCGCCCGTTCCGCTGACTCCTTCGCGGGCATCACTGCCTCGCAGAAGGATGGTTTTCGCCACTTACCGCCGGCACCTTCCCGCGCATTCCCGCGGGTTGTATACCACCTTGAAGGCCCCTCGGAGCCCGAACGATCGACACCAGTTTCAACTGAATCCGAGCGGGGAAAACTGAAAAAATCGGTTTTCGCCACTTACCGCCCGCACCTTCCCGCGCATTCCCGCGGGTTGGAAAAAATCGTTTTTCGCCACTTAGCGCCCGCACCTTTCCGCGCATTCCCGCTTGTTGTATACCACCTTGAAAGCCCCTCGGAGCCCGAACGATCGACACCAGTTTCAACTGAATCCGAGCGGGGAAAACTGAAAAAATCGGTTTTTGGCACTTACCGCCCGCACCTTCCCGCGCATTCCCGCGGGTTGGAAAAAATCGTTTTTCGCCACTTAGCGCCCGCACCTTTCCGCGCATTCCCGCTTGTTGTATACCACCTTGAAAGCCCCTCGGAGACCGAACGATCGACACCAGTTTCAACTGAATCCGAGCGGGGAAAACTGAAAAAATCGGTTTTCGCCACTTACCGCCGGCACCTTCCCGCGCATTCCCGCGGGTTGTTTACCACCTTGAAGGCCCCTCTTTCAGTTTTCCCCGCTCGGATTCAGTTGAAACTGGTGTCGATCGTTCAGGCTCCGAGGGGCCTTCAAGGAGGTATACAACCCGCGGGAATGCGCGGGAAGGTGCCGGCGGTAAGTGGCGAAAACCGATTTTTTCCAACCCGCGGGAATGCGCGGGAAGGTGCGGGCGGTATGTGACGAAAACCGATTTTTTCCAACCCGCGGGAATGCGCGGGAAGGTGCCAGCGGTAAGTGGCGAAAACCGATTTTTTCCAACCCGCGGGAATGCGCGGGAAGGTGCGGGCGGTAAGTGACGAAAACTGATTTTTTCCAACCCGCGGGAATGCGCGGGAAGGTGCCAGCGGTAAGTGGCGAAAACCGATTTTTTTCCAACCCGCGGGAATGCGCGGGAAGGTGCGGGCGGTAAGTGGCGAAAACCGATTTTTTCAGTTTTCCCCGCTCGGATTCAGTTGAAACTGGTGTCGATCGTTCGGGCTCCGAGGGGCCTTCAAGGTGGTATACAACCCGCGGGAATGCGCGGGAAGGTGCCGGCGGTAAGTGGCGAAAACCGATTTTTTCAGTTTTCCCCGCTCGGATTCAGTTGAAACTGGTGTCGATCGTTCGGGCTCCGAGGGGCCTTCAAGGTGGTATACAACCCGCGGGAATGCGCGGGAAGATGCGGGCGGTAAGTGGCGAAAACCGATTTTTTCAGTTTTCCCCGCTTGGATTCAGTTGAAACTGGTGTCGATCGTTCGGGCTCCGAGGGGCCTTCAAGGTGGTTTACAACCCGCGGGAATGCGCGGGAAGATGCGGGCGGTAAGTGGCGAAAACCGATTTTTTCAGTTTTCCCCGCTCGGATTCAGTTGAAACTGGTGTCGATCGTTCGGGCTTCGAGGGGCCTTCAAGGTGGTATACAACCCGCAGGAATGCGTGGAAAGGTGCGGGCGGTAAGTGGCGAAAACCAATTTTTTCAGTTTTCCCCGCTCGGATTCAGTTGAAACTGGTGTCGATCGTTCGGGCTCCGAGGGGCCTTCAAGGAGGTTTACAACCCGCGGGAATGCGCGGGAAGGTGCCGGCGGTAAGTGGCGAAAACCGATTTTTTCCAATCCGCGGGAATGCGCGGGAAGGTGCGGGCGGTAAGTGACGAAAACCGATTTTTTCCAACCCGCGGGAATGCGCGGGAAGGTGCCAGCGGTAAGTGGCGAAAACCGATTATTTCCAACACGCGGGAATGCGCGGGAAGGTGCGGGCGGTAAGTGACGAAAACCGATTTTTTCCAACCCGCGGGAATGCGCGGGAAGGTGCCGGCGGTAAGTGGCGAAAACCGATTTTTTCCAACCCGCGGGAATGCGCGGGAAGGTGCGGGCGGTAAGTGACGAAAACCGATTTTTTCCAACCCGCGGGAATGCGCGGGAAGGTGCCAGCGGTAAGTGGCGAAAACCGATTTTTTCCAACCCGCGGGAATGCGCGGGAAGGTACGGGCGGTAAGTGACGAAAACCGATTTTTTCCAACCCGCGGGAATGCGCGGTAAGGTGCCGGCGGTAAGTGGCGAAAACCGATTTTTTCCAACCCGCGGGAATGCGCGGGAAGGTGCCGGCGGTAAGTGGCGAAAGCCGATTTTTTCCAACGCGCGGGAATGCGCGGGAAGGTGCTGGCGGTAAGTGGCGTGACAAGCCGTGGTCAAGGCTATGGCCGGCAGCGAGACGTCGTGGGATGCGGTCTCATCCTTCTGCGAGGCAGTGGTGCTCGAGAAGGAGTCAGCGGAACGGACGAGGGAGGCTTTTGCCGAAGTCGGGCACAATACCTGAAGGACAGGCGGAAGAGGCCTCGGAAGCCGATCGATCAGTCGGGGTCTTCTGGTGAAGGAGAGCCAGATAGACCGGCGACAAAAGTGGTTGCCTTGAGGAGACGGAAAGGTCTCGGTGAGGCAGAAAGGAAGGAGTTGCCGCTGAGGTCAGAACAGGAGGTGTCTGACAGCGCTGCGGCCGTACTGGCCAGGGCTAGCTCCAGGCTCTCGGACATGTCTCTACCATCCGAGAAAAAGCAGGACGAAGCCATACTTGCGTCTGACCTACAAAATCAGGTGGTGGACAGCCTAGCGGTGATAAGGAAGGTTGCCAGCAGATCGGGAAACCTTAAAGGAACTTTCACCAAGGCCTTTTGACGGATACCGGCCCGAGTGGGGACTCGAGCGGGTTATGTGGGACTCGTGGACCGGCTGAAGGCCAATCCCAATACCCACTAAAACCTCACGGTGCTCCTTCTCGACCGCCACTGGCCGCGAGACACGGGGACGTGAGTCTTCCGCGAAACGCGGCGGCGGGAGCCTGCAAGGCACGTCGCGGAGTCAAGGGTGTGTGGGCACCCTCGACGGCCTGCTCGGAGTAGCGCGCGGGAGCAACCTGTGCGCGCCTACTCGGGCCAGGTTGGTAGGCGGTCAGCTTCCCCAAGCTGACCGCCCTCTGGCACATTAGGGCGGAAGGCGGCGATCGTGTGCCGCCCTCCGGCGACCCGGTCTCTTACGGCGGATGGCGACTTCGGCAAAAGCCTCCCTCGCCCGTTCCGCCGACTCCTTCTCGAGCACCACTGCCTCGCAGAAGGATGAGACCGCATCCCACGACGTCTCGTTGCCGGCCATAGCCACGGACCACGGCCGGCAGGGAAAGGTCGTCCCCTATGACGTCGCGCAAAGCGCTACGTTGAGACGCCCAGGCTGAGCACACCTCCAACGTGTGCTGGGCCGTCTCATCGAGGCAGTCGTCGCAGTGGTGGCAGCGAGCGTCGGGCTCCCTCCCGGCGATCCGACACAAGTAACCCCCGAAGCAGCCATGCCCCGTGAGCACCTGTGTCATGCGGAAGGTTAGGACGCCGTGACGCCGCGCTAACCACTGGCGGAACACTGGACGAACAGCCTCGATCGTCCTCAGGCCGGCAGTTGGTGTTGCCAGCCGAGTTTCCCACAACTCCATTGCGGCTACCCGCACCTCCTCAGTGCGTGCCTGGCTTGCCGGTTCCCCGGACACTAGGCCTATTATTTCTTCATTTGGTTCATATATTTCATTATTTTCCATAATTTTAATTATTATTATTATTTGAGAATCAATAATTAATCAACGAATAATCCTATTTTCATTAAATATACCATCCTCTATTGAATGATATCAAAATTTACCTCCTTCTGAACATTCTTATAATGAACTTCCTATTTTAAGAAATTTCTAATATGGCAGATTATATTCCGGTTCCGGTTCCGGTTACGACAGCGTAAACATCGTTACAGTGCAA
The DNA here is from genome assembly GCF_056956725.1 of Heliconius melpomene rosina. NCBI lineage: Eukaryota > Metazoa > Arthropoda > Insecta > Lepidoptera > Nymphalidae > Heliconius > Heliconius melpomene. The sequence continues at coordinate 163,995 of NW_028181879.1, read as the reverse complement.
CTCCCCAATTAATCGTATTTTTTAATATTAAAGTACCACTTCGAAGCTGTTATTATCACAATCTAATAAATATAAGTGTCAAGAAGATCTGGAGATAATAGACTTGGTTTTTCATACGAGAATTATTCTAAATACAAAGTGTGAATGTGAAACGAACAATAGTGAGGTTATCTTAAGTGACAATTAAAAGGAAGTTTATATTGAAACTGACATTGACTTATCAGTGTTACCAGTGACAAATTAAAATTGTCTTTAACTTTTTATTTGTTCTGTCTAAATTTAACCTACCGTCTTCCGTAATATTTAAATATACAAAACAATATTTGGTAGAAATGGATGAACAATTTCAACTTTTATTCGATAAAATGAAAATTGAACTCTCGAAGCAAACAATATCGATAACAGAGTCTATAACGAATACAATTATGGAAAGGATGGAAGAAAAATTACAGCCGATTGTTATGGAAAATCAAAAACTAAAAGCAAATGTAAGAAAGTTAGAAGAAGAAGTAGAACAACTGAAAAGGGAGAAGAAAAATAATAATTTGGTTTTGTTTGGTGTAAAAGAGGAGGAAAAATCATTCACTCAGCTACTAGAAAAAATAAAAAAGATTTTCAAAGAAGATTTAGATATTAACATAGAAGAATGGGAGATTAACAAAATGTTCCGACTTGGCAAAATAAACAGGGAGAATAAAAAACTTCGACCAATTCTTCTGTCCTTATTATCAGAAATGAAAAAAGGTGAAATTATGAAGAATAAAAAGAATTTAAAAGACATGTATATTAAGGATGATTTTTCTAAAGAGACATTGGAGAAAAGGAAAGAACTAGTACCAAAACTGGAGGAAGAGAGGAGGAAGGGGAATATTGCATACCTAAAATATGACAAACTTATTATAAAAGAAAACAAGGACAAGCGTAAGAGACAACTGTCTTCATCGCCCCAGACCAACGCACAACCTAAGAAACAGCAGACATGGACGCCGAAGGACAACAGAGCTAACGCTTTTGATATCATGAGAAATAGATCTAATTCTCTTTCTAACTATACAACTAATAAAAACCAATAGCAATTAACGAGCCGGAAAACTAAACAAAATATCAGGAAAGAAAATGAAAATACAACGAAACAAAACTCTCCCCCAAGCCGACTGGTCCTCGTGGGGGAAAATGACCTAAACCCTCTAAGCAAAAAAATCAAACGAAAAAGAAACACAAATTCAGATATATATATCGCAACTCTAAATGCGAGATCTCTACGAACAGATGAAAAACTCATAGAACTAGAACTGGCGTTAGATAATATCAAATGGGATATAATTGGAATAAGCGAAATGAGACGCCTTGGTGAAGGGATTCAAAATCATAATGGTAAATTTCTTCTACATTACATGGGCGAAACACCTGGGCTGTATGGAGTTGGCTTTCTTGTTAAGAACAACTTGGCTAGCAGAATAGAAGAAATAAGAGGAATTAATGAAAGAATAGCACTCCTCAATATTAAACTACTTTTAAATCATGGAAAAGAAGAAACATGGACTATCATCCAAGCGTATGCCCCAACTGAAACAAATAAAAAAGAAGATACCATAAAAACTGAACATTTTTACAAAGACTTACAATCAACAGTACAAATTTCTAGCAAAAATCTTATTGTAATGGGAGATTTTAATGCCCAAATAGGGACCTGCAACATAGGAGAAGAATATACAATAGGCAAACATGGATATGGTCAAAGAAGCGACAACGGACAACGGTTAGTAACCTTTGCAATGGAAAACAAACTGAGCATTTTAAACAGCTTTTACAAGAAGAAAAAATCTAAAAAATGGACATGGATATCTCCTAGCGGCATGCATATGAATGAAATTGACTTTATATTAACCAATAACAAAAGAGCATTTAAAGATGTGAATACTGTAAACCAGCTTAATTTCAATACAGACCATAGAATGATAAGAACAATACTATCAGGCATTAGAATACAAAAAAGAAGACACATTAATAACAATAATACATACAAAACCACATCAACACTCACTGAAAATAATAAACCATTCCTTGACAACCTGAAAAATGCAATGAACACTATCGAAAAAACCAATTATAAATCAATCCAAGAAAGATACAATGATATTTTGAGTATACTAAAAGGGGGAATCAATAAAACAAACAAACAAAAAAATGAAAGCATTTTATCTGCAGAAACAAAGCAATTGATTAGTGAGAGAAAAGAACTTATACGGAAGGGAAAAAGTAAACAGACAATAGAGAAAATATCGGAACTAAGCAAAAAGATAAACGAGCACATAAGAAAAGACAGGAAAATAAAAAGGCAGAGAACTATAAAAGCTTTTATTAAAAAAACTGGTGGAATCAAGAGAGCCCTAAAAGAATTGAATCAAAAGAAAACAATAATACCAAATATAAAAACAAAAAATGGACACGCCTTAAGTAATAGGCAAGAGATACTCAAAACGGCCACAGACTACTATAGGACACTTTACCAAAGACAAAAAACATCACAGATAGACGATCAAAACTACATAACAACTAAACATTCAGAATTAGTACCCATAATATTACAAGATGAAGTGATGAAGGCTGTAAAAACACAGAAATTAGACAAAGCCCCAGGTTCAGACCAAATATCTAATGAGATAATAAAACACGCAATGCCAGTGCTCGCTCCCATCATAACGAATTTATTCAACGATATATTAGCAACCGAAACCATTCCTAATGATTGGACAAAATCCACTATCACCTTGTTACACAAGAAAGGGGACAAGGGAAACATAGGCAACTACAGACCAATAAGTTTGATGTCGAACATCTATAAGATCTTTTCAAAAATCATATTATCACGGATTACTGTAGCACTCGACGAAAACCAACCGAAAGAGCAGGCGGGTTTTCGCAGCAAATTCTCGACGATAGACCATATTCACGTAGTTAGGCAGGTCCTTCAAAAGTACAAAGAATACAATAAGGCTTACTACTTAGGGTTCGTTGATTTCAACAAGGCTTTCGACTCCGTAGATCATAGTAGCATCTGGAAGGCATTAGAAAGCCAGGGAGTACATGCTAAGTATATCCGGATACTAGAGAAAATCTATTTGAGAAGTAGCGCCAAAGTTAAACTGGAAAGAACAGGGGAAGAATTTCCCATCGAAAGAGGCGTCAGACAAGGAGACCCAATATCACCGAAATTATTCTCTGCAGTTCTAGAAATGGTGTTTAGAAATTTGCGATGGGATGACATTGGGCTCAACATTAATGGAGTAAAACTTAACCATCTACGCTTTGCAGACGATATTATACTGTTTTCGGAGACTCCAGATAGCTTAGAACACATGCTACAACAACTGTCAGATGAAAGTGCCAAAGTAGGCTTAGCAATTAACACATCAAAAACGAACGTTATGACAAACTCGGCTAAAATAGACATTAAAATAAATTATGGACAAATGGAAATAAAATATGTTAATGAATACATATATCTAGGTCAACTATTGTCTACAGAAGATACAATGCAAAAGGAAATAGATAGAAGAATAACAAGCAGTTGGAAACGGTTTTGGTCATTGAGTGAGGTGTTGAAGGACAAGGATATGCCTATTAAAGACAAAAGAAGAGTGTTTAACACATGTGTTCTGCCATGCTTATCATATGGATGTCAAACCTGGTCATTGAACGATAAACAAACTAAAAAAATCAAAATATGTCAAAATGGAATGGAGAGAAGCATTATGGGAGTGAAAAGAAAGGACAAGGTGAAATTACAGATTATAAAGAGCAAAACAAAATTTGAAAACATATACACAACATACAAACGCCTTAAATGGAGGTGGACAGGACACATGCTAAGAGAAAGGATAGAGAAGTGGACACATCTTATTACAGAATGGTACCCGCGTGATAGCAGAAGAAGTAAAGGTAGACCAGCTACACGTTGGGAAGACGATTTCAAAAAGATTGCTGGACCAGCATGGACACGAGTGGCGAAGAATAAAATAAAATGGAAAGCTTTAGAGGAGGCTTTTGTCGAAGGACAAGCTGAAAAAGAGAAACCACTTTAGTTTTAGAATAAAGTAAATGTAATTTTCAGCAATAAAGGCTTATTATTATTATTATTATCCTTTTTTTAGAAATGGCAACCTGATCTAATTTAAATTACCAAAATAGAGCTTCTCCATTAATAGAACAAATTATTTGAAAAAAAAGATTTCTTTCTATATATTTCTTTTATGTGTGCAATAAAGTATATTCTATTCTATTCTATTCTAAAATGATTCCTCACCGCTGAAATGCGTAAAAATGCTCAGAAAAAAGAAATGAAGAAAAAAATTTCAGAAATAATAAATAAAATTATTCCTCACCGTAAACCTTTTGATACTATAATAGTATGTTTTCCTTGGAATGTTCTTTCTCGACAAATATCTCGTCATCATTAAAATATAGTTAATAATACGATAATATATCCAATAAATAATAAGTTTATATTAAAATTATGAAATCATTTTACTAAACCAGTTACTAAGGTTATTACTCCAATAGCTCCTGTTAAGGGTCAAGGTCTAGTCAACTAAGTGATAGGGATGATTATGATTAGACATTAATTTACTTCTCTAGAATAAAGAGTTCTTAAAATAGAAATTACATAAGATTGAATAATTGCTACGGCAGATTCAAGAATTAATAATAAAATTTGAACAATAATTAAAATAATTAATAAATAATTAAGTATTTTAATACCTGTATTACTTAATAAAGTTAAAAGTAAATGGCCTGCAATTATATTAGCTGTTAATCGAACTGCTAAAGTTCCAGGTCGAATAATATTACTAATAGTTTCAATTAGTACTATAAAAGGTATTAAAATAGTTGGTGTTCCCTGAGGAATTATATGAATAAATATATGTTGTGTATTATTTAATCCCGTCAAAAACATAAATGTAAAATGAAAGCCAAGTTCAGTAATAAAACATATGCTTTCAGCGATAAAAGAAGTGAGATGTAAATGTATGCCAAGTTCAATGGTCAGTCCTGAAATTTATTTTTAACAATATAAAATATTTTATAACAACTGTAAATGCCCATTCTTCTTACAACTTGGAGACTTTATTTATGTCTAATATCTGATTTGGCTAGTTTTCAAATTAATTTACATCGATATAAATGAATGTATTCAAATTGTATTCTACTCAGATTCTATTGTAAATTCATATGAAAATGAATTCATCAATTCATGTTAAAAATAAATTTCAGGACTGACCATTGAACTTGGCATACATTTACATCTCACTTCTTTTATCGCTGAAAGCATATGTTTTATTACTGAACTTGGCTTTCATTTTACATTTATGTTTTTGACGGGATATCATTACTTTTTGTACAGAAATCATAAGTAGAAAGGTTTATAATGTAATCAAAATCAAAATATTCTTTATTCAATTAGGCCATTACAAGTACTTTTCCTATAGGAAGCTACTACGGCAAGAAACTCAATAGTTGCTCAATAAAAAACTCATAGGACATTTCTGTTCGCCGAATAAACCAAGTAGGACACCATTGTGATAATACACTTCTATCTTAATCTATCTATCTATATATATAAAAGGACGTGTCCTCACTGACTGAGGTAAGACGCACGCACAGCCGTAACCGCTGTGCGTAGAAACGTTAAATTTGGACAAAAGTTTACTTTCGTAATCTGGACATCCACTAAGAAGGGATTTTGAAAAATTTTAACCCTAAAGGGGTGAAATAGGGGCTCAAAGTTTGTATGGAAAAAAAATTTAATCGGCACCGATTTTTATAAAATTTGAAATTTCGATTTTTAAAAGTATTTAATTGAACACGTGTTTCATCGTTTTCTAGAATTCTCCCCCTAAGCAAATAAGGGGTTGAAAGTTTATATGGAAAAATTCTTATCTCCCAACGATTTTTATAAAATTTGATATTTAGACTCTTAAAAATATTTAATTGAACATCTGTTTCATGGTTTTCTAGAATTCAGCCCCTAAAGGTGCAAATAAGGGGTTGAAAGTTTGTATGGAAAAATCTTTAAATCGCCACCGATTTTTATAAAATTTGATATTTAGACTCTTAAAATATTTAATTGAACATGTGTTTCATGGATTTCTAGAATTCACCCCCTAAGGGTGCAAATAAGGGGTTGAAAGTTTGTATGGAAAAATCTTTAAATCGCCACCGATTTTTATAAAATTTGAAATTTTGACTCTTAAAAATATTTCATTGAACATAAGTTTCGTGGTTTATTTTAATTCATCCCCTAGGGGTGTAAATAAGGGGTTGAAAGTTTATATAGAAAAATCTTTAAATCGCCACTGATTTTTATAAAATTTGAAATTGAGACTCTTAAAAATATTTTATTGAACACGTGTTTCAAAGTTTATTAGAATTCACCCCTAAGCAATAAGCAAGCGAAGCTGCGCGCGTCCGCTAGTACTGTACAAATCTACTGCAGCCTTTATTTCGGAAGTAGCTCCGTACGTAGTTAAGCAAAGCATGTCTTCTGTAGAAGAGTAAAGATTCCCGTTTCGAGCGCTAGTGTAGATACTTAAATCATTCCAGTTACGACATACGTACTCTACCATAGTCTCGCGCAATTTATTAGTTTGTTGTATATCAATACGCTCAAACGAAGAATATGCAATAGCATGGAAGAGACAGCTCCCATCGGGAGGCATTGGAACAATTCGGTGTAAGGTTCTTGTTTCACCCACAAGCAATTCTATTGTACGACTCATTGTTTAACATGTCTTGGAAAAAATATAAACAATAAGTTTATTAAGTGCTGACGGTACAAATCTGAATTGATATGATCCCAAGGTCGACTTCGTTCTCTGCCGTTTCCACAAGTGTTCCTAAAACCAGTAAAATCATGAAACCCAGGCCAAAAAAACCATTAAAATATGAGCGCCTTCGTACAATAAAATATATCTAATATAATTAGGTATTTACTTTTTTATTATGGTCAATAATATTATGTTTTATTACTCTTAAGACGATATTTAATTATATATGAAAATTTATTATATTTATCTATGAATCTCGACTATAGTTTTTATTTTGTTGATTAAATGACAGTTGTCAGATTAGAAAATAATGAATGTATGCTGCGTTTAGAAATCTGATATATTTATTATTATTTTTTTCTAATTTCATTATTTTGTTGGAATAACTCAACACGCAATGCCTCCAGAGTTCGATGGAAAGAGGGGAACTGAGTGTCTTAACACTAGGTTCCCTCTGTCTACCCCGCTATGTGTGGGATACACCGTAAAGCGGATTTATTTATTGGAACGAAGTTCCTTACGGCAGGCTTGGAAGGGATAGGGATTTCGCTGCGTGAACGAACTGAAAAAAATGTGATAGTAAAACCGTAAGAAAAATGCGTGGAATAAAACCGTTAAATGAGACGTGCGCAGGCGCGACAGTCGCATACACAGACGAGTAATGTATAATACCTTTCTCTTTCTCCCTCTTTCTTTTTTTAGTTGATAATTTGAATTACGATGTTTTTTTATTTTAAGTAATTTATTACATATTTCCTAAAATACTGAATTTTCTAAATACTTTCTTGTACTTAAATAAAAACAAATCAGCAAAATTTAAGAGATAAATCAAGAAAACCTACATAAAATTGAGCACGACTTTTTTTGCAATTTGTGTCGATTCTACATTAGCCGAAGGACTCGTCGTTCGTCGAACTTCGTTCCTAACTGGTGTCCCACGACACCACATTTTGGCTTTTTTTATTATTTTGTTTAAGTAATTTTTAATTTTCTCTTATTTTTTTATTAACAATTACTTAAATTTTTACTGTTAATAATTACTTTATAATTACTTCTGTTAAGATAGCTGGTAGGCTGACAATGTTTCAAAATAAAAATCAAATCAGCTTCACTCTGTATCCCGCACACAGAAGAGTAGACAGAGAGAACCTAGTGTTAAAACACTCAGTAACTAGTAACCAGTAACCAGTCAGGTTTTACAGTCACACTTTATGCCCCTGTGCCACGACTGACCTTACAGATAGTATATTATTATTAAATTTTATATATATTTCTATCAATATAATTACTTTTTAAAAGCTTTTATTTATATTTATTTTTTAGTGTATTTTTTTCTGCTTTAGGATTCTGTACCTCGAAAGCAATAAAACAGAACCCTTATAGGAGTTAGTACTTAAATATTGTAATAATAATTTGTTATAATAATTTGTTATTTGTTATCATTGTGCCGATAGTGGTTTCGGTTAACGGTTTAATAGCGAAAAGCCTCGACCAACACCTTAAGAGGCTATCGCTTAGCTGTTGGATCAAGAACCGGATACAGAAGGCAGTATTACTTGAGACGGCACGTATTGTGCGGAGGTTCCTCTCTCTGGAGCCCTAGCCACCGATGGCTTGGACCCTTGTCCCGCCCTCGGAAGAGTGGTTTTTTTATATTTTTAAATGTATCTTTTTTATAATAATTTATATTTAAAAATGTAAAAGTGATTCACTAATTTAATAAAAGTTCTTCAGGTATTTAATATCAAATACGTTAATCGACTATGCAAATGCTCTTAGTATAATAAGTACTAAAATGTTTAAATTATCTATATATATAAAAGGACTTGTCCTCACTGACTGAGATAAGACGCACGCACAGCCGTAACCGCTGATGGTAGAAACGTTAAATTTGGACAAAAGTTTACTTTCGTAATCTGGACATCCACTAAGAAGGGATTTCGAAAAATTTTAACCTTAAAGAGATGAAATAGCGGTTCAAAGTTTTTATGGAAAAAAATTTAAATCGGCACCGATTTTTATAAAATTTGAAATTTAGATTTTTAAAGGTATTTAATTGAACACGTGTTTCATCGTTTTCTAGAATTCTCCCCTCTTATTATTCCCCCCCTAGAGAGAACCTTTAGGGGTACAAATATTCATAAATATTCATAAAATTTGAAATTCAGACTCTTAAACGTATATAATTAAACATATGTTGTATGGTTTTCTAGAATTCACCCCCTAAGGGTGCAAATAAGGGGTTGAAAGTTTATATAGAAAAATTTTTAAAACGCCACCGATTATTATAAAATTTGCAATTTAGACTTAAAAATATTTCATTGAACACATGTTTTATGGGTTATTAGAATTCACCCTTAAATAGGCAATCGAAGCTGCGCGCGTCCGCTAGTAATAAATAATAATGAAGGATGTTAATCCATTTATTATATTTTTATATTTTTACGTGAAGCCCTTGAAGTCCACATGATGACAGGCTTTCTCAGGACATAAATTAGAGTCATTTTCAGCTACAAATGGAGACATATCTTATCTTAAAATATACTTGAAAGCATCGTGTTGTTTTCGATGGCTTACGTAAGTAATAGTGAAGTTAGTCTACAAAACAAATAAAATATTTACTAACGTGTGACATAAATAAAAGCAAATTATATATATATTAATTATATATATTAATAAAAGCAAATATATATAAATAATGCATTGCTCTTATTTTGTTGGCAGGCGCTATGCCTAAAAATCAGTTATCATTAACTTTGATTGCTATGCTTTCATTACAGGTGCTATAAGTAAATGTTCCTAATTGAATCTATTTATTGAAAAATTATAAGAAAATATTTAAAAAAATACTAGTTTCGGATTTTTCCCTTGACATACACCCAATTACTTAACCGGATGCTAAATTTCACCATTCTAGATCATCTGGAACTTGGTTAACATTAAGGTCTATAGGTCAGTCACCCCCCTAAAAATTTACGATTTTTGGACGTCATTATCTAAATAACTGTTTGAGCTGTGTTTATGAAATTTTATGCACGTATGCAGGTAGGGGGTCTAAATATTTGAGCCAAATATGACAGCTTTAGGTGGAATAGTTTTTGAGTTACGAATAGGTAAAAAGTGACTTCAAATCGTTCGTGTAAAATAACACACGGTGCTGCTCGCCAGTTTTGTTTGTAAAAACACTTGTCTACGCGCTCCGCGCGTTTTAAATCATCCATAAATTATAAATCTTAATCATAATGTTAAAGATAATGAAAGGGATATATTAAGATGACTTGTTCTAGTAAAAATATATGGGAATAAACCTAAAAAAATATTAAATAAAATAAAAAAGAATAATGAAATAAAAATAAAAGTTGATCCATTAATTCTATTTGGTTCTAATAAAGTTTTAAATTCATTATGAAGTTTATTAGAAATAAAATTTCATAATAAATAATGACGATTAGGAAAAAATCAGAAAGATAAAGGAATAAATAATAATCCAATAAATGTTCTAATTCAATTAAATGGGAAATTAAATAAATTTGTTGAAGGATCAAAAATTGAAAAAAGATTATTTATCATTTTCAAAAAATTTTTTTAAAATTATTTTTATTAATTTTTTTAAAATTAAAATTATTTTTATAATTATACTAGCGACCCCCTTGCGGCTTCGCCCGCTTTTACTACTGGATTATTCATATAATGTATGTTTGCAAAGCATTTAAGATAATGTGAAAATTAATTAAACTCTAATGCAGCCCGCATTTTCGTAGTTTCAATAAGGATTTTCCAATTGTTTTACTCGGCAAGGATTTTTTTAGTAGGTACCGTAATTTTAAATCTGTGCTACTAATCTTTTCAAGTACTTATTAAAATATATTTAAATTACTATTTTTAGATAGTTAAATGACATTAAATAATACATTCAACTCGAATTATCCAATACGTGCAAACGCATCTAAATCTTCGTTGCTATAAAGGCAGGCGGGTTTTTTTTTTCGAGCTTGTGGTTAATGCTGAAGAGGGTATTCTGTCCCTGATGAAAAGCAAGCACTACGTGGCTGCCTGTGACGAAAATTAAATAGAATGCATCGGCCGGGAATTGAACCCGGGCTGCCCGCGTGGCAGGCGAGCATTTTACCACTGAACCACCGATGCGTGTAAGGCAGGCGGGCGCGGCGGACTCGCTTGTATAAGCATAACGTCGCGAGGCGCGTTTCGCAGCATAGGATTTTTTGATATTGTAACAACTTCTAAAGTATTTATTAAAATGAAAAACAGAAAAAACAGTTTTGATCTACATTAAATGGCCAACGTAACTAATATACTTATTTATATGCTGAGAGTAAGGGATAAGTGAAACTTGACTCGATACAGTTGATATGTGAACGGCGTGATGTGTCAATAATTAAATGCGTTTTTCTCTAAAACTATTCGCAATTTCGAAATAGTTTAAAAAGCAAATTTTATCTTCGTTTAACGTAGAAATTTAATAAAGTATTTTAAAGGATAAGGATTAATACCATTATGGAAAAATATCCCTCACAATAAAAAATATATTGAAATTACTATTTTTAGACAGAAATATGATCACTACACGTTATCCTTAAAAGATAAAAATATGCTATCGCGAACTTTTTTGTAGATCTTATTAAGAGGAACAATACTCTAGTACATTATTTTCATGTAGTACTTAACATTAAAGCAGCGCATGCGCGAAAGTGTCTCAACGGGTAGGACTTTATACATATTTATCGTATTTATGTTAATTTATATAAGAATATACAAATAATAAACTATATATAAACCTTCCCTGAGAAATACTCGACCTAATCGTGAAGACCGCATAAAAATCCGTTGGGTGGTTTAGAAGAAGAAGAGTTAGAAATTTCAGACAGACACAAAAAGCGACTTTGTTTTATAAGATATAGGAAATAAAATAATTTATAATTATAAAACTAATAAAAATAGAAATAAAAAATAATAATGAAATTATTCAATTGATAGGTATTATTTGAGGAATAAAAGAATATTACAAAAAGTAATAATTTAAATTTGACATATTTATGTTATTTATTAACTAATTCTTTATCATTAGAAGTAAATGCTAATTTACTATAAAATGGTTTAAGAGACCAGTACTTGCTTTCAGTCATCTAATGAATAATTATTAATTCAATTAATAAAGTTTCTTATAGGGATTCTTTCAATAACAATAGGTATAAAACTATGATTTGCCCCACAAATTTCAGAACATTGACCATAATAAATTCCAGGACGATTAATAAAAAATCTAGTTTGATTTAATCGTCCTGGATTAGCGTCAATTTTTACTCCTAATGATGGAATTGTTCAAGAGTGAATTACATCTGTAGCTGTAACTAAAATACGAATTTGATTATTTATAGGTAAAATAATTCGATTATCAACATCTAAAAGTCGAAAATTATTTAAATTTTCATTAGATTGAATTATATATGAATCAAATTCAATGTTATTAAAATCAGAATATTCATATCTTCAATATCATTGATGTCCAATTGATTTTAATGTAATTAAAGGATTATTAAGTTCATCTATAAATTAATTTTTAACAAAAACAAAAACCGACTTCTAACAACGAACTAAAAAGTGAAAAATAATTTTACAAAGATTTTATAATTTTGAAGTCGGTGTCAAGCTAATGCTAATACAACACCTTTACTACAATATCTAATTACTAAGCCTGTTTGTTCTACTGAGCACCGACTTCAAAATTATAAAATCTTTGTAAAATTATTTTTCACTTTTTAGTTCGTTGTTAGAAGTCGGTTTTTGATTTTGTTAAAAAATAATTTATTTTACGATTTTAAGTGATGGGTAGATCTTAAAATGATGCTTCTTGAACGAGTGGTGATGGTGGTGGTAGTGGTTGTCAACGAGTGGTTGTGGTTGTCCCATGTAAAACTTCATTTAATTAGGGTTTATTTTTGCGCAAAGTAACATTTTGGTATATTGACAAGAACATACATAAAAAGTATTCGGGCGAATTGGAAATCTCCCTTTTTTGAAGTTGGTTGAAAATGAGAACATTCTCTTTTTTGAGGTTGATTGAAAAGAAATGTAACGATCAGGAATCTCACTTCTGACATCGAGTTAAAAAGTTTTTGCTTGTAACTATTACAGTATAATCAATTTTTTACCAAAAAAAACAAACTTTCTCAAATTTCACCGGATTCCATAATCGGAATCTAGCCAAACTTTCACCAAATTATTCTTGAAGTGTATCCTTTCAAATAAAATAAGAATCATCAAAATCAGTTTGCGCGACATTAAGTTATGCGTCTATTTGTCGCGCACATACCTAATGCAAATTTAAGACTTATGTGATTTTCTCATGGATACCATTGTCAGACATGGACCAAAAAAAAATGGGACCATTCGGGAAGCTTCACCTTTCAAATAAAAAAAAAATATCAAAATCGGTTCACCCAGTCAAAAGTTATGAGGTAACAAACATAAAAAAAAAATAATAAAAAAAAAAATAAAAAAAAAAAAAAATACAGTCGAATTGATAACCTCCTTTTCTTACAGAAGTCGGTTAAAAATATATAACAATCGTAATGATGGAAGTGCAATAAAAATTAAAGTAATAGCTGGTAAAATAGTTCAAATTAATTCAATTATTTGACCCTCTAATAAAAATCGATTAATATAATTATTGAAAAATAAATTTATTATTAAATATGCTACTAAAATTGTAATTATAATTAAAATAATTAATGTATGGTCATGAAAAAAAATAATTTGTTCTATTAATGGAGAAGCTCTATTTTGGTAATTTAAATTAGATCAGGTTGCCATTTCTAAAAAAAGGATATTCCTTTATAAATGGGGTTTAAATCCATTACATATAATCTGCCATATTAGAAATTTCTTAAAATAGGAAGTTCATTATAAGAATGTTCAGAAGGAGGTAAATTTTGATATCATTCAATAGAGGATGGTATATTTAATGAAAATAGGATTATTCGTTGATTAATTATTGATTCTCAAATAATAATAATAATTAAAATTATGGAAAATAATGAAATATATAAACCAAATGAAGAAATAATAGGCCTAGTGTCCGGGGAACCGGCAAGCCAGGCACGCACTGAGGAGGTGCGGGTAGCCGCAATGGAGTTGTGGGAAACTCGGCTGGCAACACCAACTGCCGGCCTGAGGACGATCGAGGCTGTTCGTCCAGTGTTCCGCCAGTGGTTAGCGCGGCGTCACGGCGTCCTAACCTTCCGCATGACACAGGTGCTCACGGGGCATGGCTGCTTCGGGGGTTACTTGTGTCGGATCGCCGGGAGGGAGCCCGACGCTCGCTGCCACCGCTGCGACGACTGCCTCGATGAGACGGCCCAGCACACGTTGGAGGTGTGCTCAGCCTGGGCGTCTGAACGTCGCGCTTTGCGCGACGTCATAGGGGACGACCTTTCCCTGCCGGCCGTGGTCAAGGCTATGGCCGGCAGCGAGACGTCGTGGGATGCGGTCTCATCCTTCTGCGAGGCAGTGGTGCTCGAGAAGGAGTCGGCGGAACGGGCGAGGGAGGCTTTTGCCGAAGTCGCCATCCGCCGTAAGAGACCGGGTCGCCGGAGGGCGGCACACGATCGCCGCCTTCCGCCCTAATGTGCTAGAGGGCGGTCAGCTTGGGGAAGCTGACCGCCTACCAACCTGGCCCGAGTAGGCGCGCACAGGTTGCTCCCGCGCGCTACTCCGAGCAGGCCGTCGAGGGTGCCCACACACCCTTGACTCCGCGACGTGCCTTGCAGGCTCCCGCCGCCGCGTTTCGCGGAAGACTCACGTCCCCGTGTCTCGCGGCCAGTGGCGGTGGAGGAGGAGCACCGTGAGGTTTTAGTGGGTATTGGGATTGGCCTTCAGCCGGTCCACGAGTCCCACATAACCCGCTCGAGTCCCCACTCGGGCCGGTATCCGTCAAAAGGCCTTGGTGAAAGTTCCTTTAAGGTTTCCCGATCTACTGGCAACCTTTCTTATCACCGCTAGGCTGTCCACCACCTGATTTTGTAGGTCAGACGCAAGTATGGCTTCGTCCTGCTCTTTCTCGGATGGTAGAGACATGTCCGAGAGCCTGGAGCTAGCCCTGGCCAGTACGGCCGCAGCGCTGTCAGACACCTCCTGTTCTGACCTCAGCGGCAACTCCTTCCTTTCTGCCTCACCGAGACCTTTCCGTCTCCTCATGGCAACCACTTTTGGCGCCGGTCTATCTGGCTCTCCTTCACCAGAAGACCCCGACTGATCGATCGGCTTCCGAGGCCTCTTCCGCCTGTCCTTCAGGTATTGTGCCCGTGTCCTTGACTTCTCTGACACCATCGACACAAAACTTTCAGTATCTGAGTCCTTTGACTCCAACACTCCCCACAACCGTCCATATGATGATCCGGACCCTCGTCTCGACCTGACACTACCGACAGTCGACATTCCGTCATCAACGTCCAATCTGGTCAGAACCACTCTCGGCTCCTTCCACACTCCTACGTTCTGGCCATCACCAACTGACCCCTGCGCAGCGACACTCGAAACAGACACTCTTCGAGACGCCGCAACAACACCAACAACTTCCTCCGCCTTAAGCACATCTACTCCTCCCTTCTCAGGCAACATCACATCGCCGCCCTTCTCGGGCTCAACACACTCCACCTCATCGTTTTGGTTTTTTGTTTTTAGAAATTCCATGTTGTTCCCACGAGTGTGGGGGAAAAACGCTTGTTCCGCCGACTCCTTCTCGAGCACCACTGCCTTGCAGAAGGATGAGACCGCATCCCACGACGTCTCGCTGCCGGCCATAGCCTTGACCACGGCTTGTCACGCCACTTACCGCCAGCACCTTCCCGCGCATTCCCGCGGGTTGTATACCACCTTGAAGGCCCCTCGGAGCCCGAACGATCGACACCAGTTTCAACTGAATCCGAGCGGGGAAAACTGAAAAAATCGGTTTTCGCCACTTACCGCCCGCACCTTCACCTTCCAACTTCGGGTTGTATACCACCTTGAAGGCCCCTCGGAGCCCGAACGATCGACACCAGTTTCAACTGAATCCGAGCGGGGAAAACTGAAAAAATCGGTTTTCGCCACTAACCGCCGGCACCTTCCCGCGCATTCCCGCGGGTTGTATACCACCTTGAAGGCCCCTCGAAGCCCGAACGATCGACACCAGTTTCAACTGAATTTAACTGAATTGAATAGAAAATATATTAATCATAAATTTTCTCTAATTAATAAAGCTGAAATTAATCAACCAATGTTATTAATTGAAGAAAAAGCTATTAATTTACGTAAAGAAGTTTGATTAAATCTTCCTACAGCTCCAATTATTACATTAAAAATTATAATAAAAATTAAAAAAATAAAATTTATATTATAAGATAATAAAATTATTGGTGAAATTTTTTGTCTTGTTATTAAAATAAATCTATTAAATCATGATAATCCTTCTATAATATTAGGAAATCAAAAATGAAAAGGAACAGAACCTATTTTTATTAATATTGCAGAATTTATAATAATAATAATTGATAATAAATCATTAATAAATATTTTTATAAGAAATAAATTCAATAGGATAGAAAATAAAAAATTAATTGATGCAATAGATTGAGTTAAAAAATATTTTAAGGAAGCTTCTGAATTTAATAGATTATTGGGGGAAGAGATTAAGGGGATAAATCTAAGTAAATTAATTTCTAAGCCAATTCAGCATCCTAATCATGAATTTGATGAAATAGAAATTATAGTTCTGAAAAATAAAATAAATAAGAAAAATATTTTATTGGAATTATTAATTAATAAAATAAAAAATAAGAATAAAATATTCTAAAGATGAATTTATATTCATTATAAAAAAATTATATTTTAGTGTAAAATGCACAATAATTTTTGTCTCGTGTGTGTCTCACTGTCGTGTGTGTTCTCTGTCATGCAGAGGTCACAGTGTGAGGAACCGGAGGGCGTGGTGTGTACTCACCCTACCGCCACGCAGGTGCAGTGATGTGATAGGAGCTGTATTTGCTATTTTAGGGGGTTTTGTTCATTGATATTCTCTATTTACTGGATTATTATTAAATCCTTATTTATTAAAAATTCAATTTATTTCCATATTTATTGGTGTTAATTTAACATTTTTTCCTCAACATTTTTTAGGATTAGCTGGTATACCCCGTCGTTATTCTGATTACCCAGATAATTTTATATCATGAAACTATGAAAAAATGCTCAGAAAAAAGAAATGAAGAAAAAGATTTCAGAAATAATAAATAAAATGAATGAATGAAAAACTTAAGCCCACGTAAGTTGTGGAAATTTCTGGAATCGCTAGGCATTGGCCGGCAACGTAAGGATTTGAATTGCAATCTAGACGTTGATGCCTTGAATAAACACTTTGCCTCGATAACATCTATGGACAACACAATTGAAGCAAATACATTGAATTATATCAACTCCTTGCCGTCTCCCACAATCGTTCCTTTTAACTTTGCTTCTATAACCTCATCCCAGGTAAGAAACAGTATCCTAGCCATCAAATCTGATGCTTCTGGTTATGATGGCATCAACCGCAAAATGATTATTTTGCCCTTGGAAGTCTTAGTTCCAGTCATTACCCATATTTTAAATTTTTCTATTTCCCATAACACTTTTCCCAGTTTGTGGCGCATTGCCCGCATTATCCCCATACCCAAAACCAAAGATCCAAAATCCTTCTCTCACTACCGTCCTATCTCCATCCTTCCTTTCTTGTCAAAGGTCTTGGAACGTATTGTTTTTCAGCAACTAAATCAATATCTATTTGACAACCATATATTATCCGAGTTCCAGTCTGGATTCCGTAACGGGCATAGCACAGTCACTACTTTGATTAAAGTTTGTGACGATATCAGACTTAGCATGGACAAACAAAATCTTACAGTCATTGCTTTGCTGGACTTTAGCAACGCCTTTAATTCTGTTGATACTGATCTCTTGGTTGCTGTTCTGCGTTCAATAAATATCTCTCCTGAAGCCACTGAGTGGTTCAGAAGCTATTTATGTGATCGGCAACAGTACGTTCAAGCCAATGACAAGTCATCTTCCCTTTGCTCTCTTTCTGCCGGTGTTCCCCAAGGTGGTGTCCTCTATCCTCTCCTTTTCTCCATTTTTATTAATTCAGTTTCCCAAAATCTCTCGCTCTTCCTTTCATCTATATGCTGACGACCTTCAAATTTACTTAGCCGCCCCGTTTGATGATGTTAGTGAGGCTATTCATAAGCTTAACGAAGATTTGCGGAATGTTAGTAGGTGGAGCAAATCTTTTGGCTTAACTGTCAATCCTGCCAAGTCACAAGTCAGTATTATTGGTGGCTCTAAGCAACTAAAAAAACTTGACCAGAATAGCCTCCCTGCTATACAGTTTGGCGGCGTCGATTTGAGTCTGAGTCCATCTATTAAGAACCTTGGTATTATTTATTTTTTTTATTTTTTTTTATTTTATTTTACAGAAAACAACAGCATATTAATAACTACTTATAAAAAAAAAAAAACTTATACAAAAAAATAAAGCCAATTATAGTTTTCTACTTATAAATATTATCTAAGTACAGTACAGAGCTACACAAATTTAAACATATTATTAGAAAAAAAAAAAGATACATATTTAAATATTTAAATAAAAAAAGAAATAACCAAATAAAACCAAACAAAAAGTAATAATATATACCAAAAATAATAAAAAAAAATAATAATAATAAGATAAAATGCCCCATTAGTGTGTGTGTGTTGTGTGTGTATCTATGTGTGTATGTATGTGTGTGTATGTATATGTGTGTGTGTGTATAACAATAAGCAATTATGTAGATTGAAACCGTTTAATTTGGTTTCTAAAAGAATCTGCAGATAAATGGAAGAGATCAATATGAGCATACTTTTTATTGTATAATAATGGTACACGAGAGAAAAAAGAGTTATCCGCGTATTTAGTATGTGATGTAGGTACATAAAATAGATTAGACTGGGCTATTCTAGTTCTTTTTATAGGTACGTTGATATTTAGACATGAAAGCAATTCGGGTGAATCAATGCTGCCTGACAGAAGATTATAAATTATCATCAAGTCCAATAATTCACGACGATCACTTAGCGAAGCAATATGAAAGTGTTTACAGCTTTCCTCATAGGTCCCAAAATTCCTATATATTTTAAAGTTCAGGTGTTTAATAAACTTTACTTGTATAGCTTCAATAGCATTTATATATTTAGCAAACTGAGGATTCCAGATACAACTACCATACTCTAATATGCTTCTTACAAGCGCAAAATAAACACTCTTTATACAATTAATGTTTTTGAAGGGTTTACATGAACGAATAACAAAACCTAAATATTTGTAAGCTTTATTCGTAATGTAATTAATATGTTCATTCATTTGCAATTTGCTATCCAATAAAATACCTAAATCACGAACCAAATGAGTTTTGTTAATCGGAGAGTTATTAATAATATAGGCATGATCGATTAAAGTGTTTTTTCGTGTAAAAGTAATTTGACTGCATTTTTCGACATTGACAGTAATCCTATTGTTTCTATAATATTGACTTAACCTATCTAAGTCGCTTTGGATCAATAAGCAGTCTGTAATGCTGTTCACTTTCATGTACACCTTCTTATCGTCTGCAAACATTGAAAACTTAGAATGTTTAAAGCAATCTCTTATATCAAAAAGATATATATTATATAGCAGTGGTCCTAGATGTGAGCCTTGGGGTACTCCAGAAGTGATACAGACGTAATCAGATCGAGACCCCCCCAATCTAACAGCTTGCTTTCTATTAGATATATAAGACTTCATCCAACGAAATAAATCTCCTCGTATACCTAAGGCATATAGTTTTTTCATAAGGATAACATGGTCCACGCGGTCAAACGCTTTCTCGAAATCTGTATAAATTACGTCAACTTGATATCCCTCGTCCATGTATTTCAAAATGTCACTTGTAAACCCAATCAGATTAGAATTAGTTGATCGCCTTTTCATAAATCCATGTTGATTATTAGGTATGGCTCTGCTGAGAACAGAATACAATTTAGTATATATTAGTTTTTCTAGCACTTTACCCAATATATTCAAAATAGATATAGGACGATAGTTTATAATTAGAGTTTCGGATCCTTTTTTATGTATAGGTATGATGTGTGCTTCTTTCCATTTAGATGGGAAAATACCTTCACTCAGTGATTTATTATATAAAAGCATTAAAGGAAAAGCAACCTCTTTAGCACAGTTTTTGAAAAATACTGAAGGTATATTATCACTACCAGGACCTTTTCGTATATTAAGCGATTCAAATACCTTCAGAATTTCTGTCTCTGTAAGCCTAATCATATATAAATTTTCGTCTGAAAAGGAGGAAACATTATAACTTTGTTCGGTATAATTTAGCGTGGAATCAATAAAGACACTTTTAAAATATTTATTGAAACCTTGACAGATTTTTAGTTCGTCGTCATAGATTTCGTTGTCGTAATACAAGATGCTGGGATAATTCGATGCTTTCTTACGTTTCGACCTAACATACGTGTGCAAAACTTCCGGTGATTTCAATATATGATCCTGAATGTAAAGTATGTAACGCTTAAAGCATGTTTTTTGCATCTGCTTTTGCCTATCCCTCAAAAGTTTAAATTCATCATAGTCCAATAAATTACCATATACTTTCCATTTATGGTGTATTTTATATTTTTCCCTAATAACATTTATTAAAGCCCTAGAGTACCAAACAGGATAATTGTGTCTACCTCCCACGGCATGCTTAGGCACGAAATCATTAATTAATTTATATAAAATTTCGTAAAAACAATTTAAAGATTCATCTACTGATTTATTTTGAAAAATAATATTCCAATTAATTAAAGAAAGTTCCTTCTTTATACGATCATAGTCTGCTTTCTGAAATAAATATTTTATAAACTTTCCAAGACGAACCTCGGCTGTAAAAATCTCAATACTGTCAATTTCTAATGCCGGGTGATATTTATCTTCACTTAGTAAAGGATCGGTTGAAATTGATATATTTAAGTTAGTATTAGCTATAACTAAATCTAAAATATTTCCACTGAAATTGGAATATTTATTGAGTTGCAGGAGTCCATGAAACTGTAATGCATTCAGGAAAGTAACAGCAGTATTAAATGTTTCATTGGTGCCTTCTTTTGCACAAGTTGGCCCTCCTCGTGAATCCCATTGTATACTGGGCATATTGAAGTCGCCCAATAATATGACATGATCATCAGGATGAGCTTGCATTACGGCATTCAAAGAATCCAACACTAAAGCTAATCTCTGAGAATGCTGCATGTCTCCAGGTACATAAACTACTCCTAAGTGGACAGCTCGTCGCTGAGTAATACCAAAACCGCGCGCACCTATTGTTATCCAAACTAATTCAACACCCACCCGTGAGAACTCGCTCCTCAGTTGTGCATGGTACACCTGCTTAGCGTATATCATAACTCCACCACCTATACTTTTATGGGAGGATTTGGTGTCTCGATCACATCTAAAAATATCATAGCGTGCATCACTTACCTCACTGTTTAGGAAACTATTATTTAACCATGTCTCTGTTATAAATATTAAATCGAAATCATTAGACAATACACTTTGATAAATATCATTAACCTTAGTACGGAGACCACGAACATTTTGGTAATATAATTTAATTGAATTAATCATTTATAATAATATTTTTAAATAGTTTGATTACATACTTTAAATATATATAGGAAATTATAGTGGGGGAAACATAGTCAATTTTATGGGATGGCAGATGTGTTTGATAAATTAGCAGTAAGAAAATAATTGCTTTATTAAAAATTATATATAAGCAAGTAAAAAGTGTATAAGTGTGCGAGTTAATGTAATAAGTGTACGTGAGAGTGATGTGTGTTAAGGGTGCATTAAATCCCAACTTGTTTATATAATAAAAATAAAATAAAACTTTAAAAAATGTTATTCTAAAATTTAAATAGCGATATACATTTATGAAAAGAGTAAAGTGACACAGATTAATAATATAAACTTTCAAATTATTTTTAATAAATCCTTTTCTGAATTTATAGCGATTGCATGTGTTACCTCGTTTTTTCGCACAAAGATGGAACAGTTTTTTGACCAAACAAACTTATAAGCCTTTTCAGTTGCGAGTTGTTTACTTTTTTTCAACAAATACCTATTCTGTGGCGTGAGATGGTCATTTACAAAAATTCTATTTGTCCTCCCTGATATATCTATGTCTTGAGACGTGATACCTCGAGTTTTTTTCAAGCCGGATAGGATGTTGTCCTTGAGGAGTCTGTTTTTAAGTTTACAAACAATAACTCGTGGCCTGTCCTTGATATTTTGTCTTGGTGTGATTCTGTTCGCAAATTCAATATCATGATGGTGCAGAGACACACCAGCGTGCTTGGCAACTTTAATAATAATGCCAGGTATGTCTTCATTATTCAATTCAGGAACACCTATTGTTTCTATATTCTGCTGTCTTACCCATTGTTGCTGTTTTGAAAATTGACAAGTCAGTTCGCTTACACTCTCCTCCAATTTACTAACTTGTGTTTTGAGAATATTGTGCTCCGCAATCAATTTTTCATGCTCACTTTGTAATGTATTTTGAGAAGTTGCCAAATTCAATAGTTCCGAGGATAATGTAGTTAAATTATTTTTTATTTCCAATAGTACAGTTTGCTTTAATTCCGCTATGATATTGTTTTTAAAATCAGTCAATTTTTTATCCAAAATATATTCCAAATTTTGTATTTGTAGTTCTTTGCAGTTTTTATTCGAGTATTCGGCAGACGGAGATGTTTTCTCTGCGCACTTAGGACATATGTAGGTTTCCTTATGCTTCACTGACATCTTTTTAAAATTAGCGTCACTTATTCTTAAACATGCGTAATGAAATTTTTCCGTACAAGAAGAGCAACATATTTCTTCTTTTTTTAATATACTTGATGAACATACACTGCATTTAGAGGACATTGTTAATAATTATATTTTAATAATTTGATAACCTATATTTGTTAAATAAAAACAACTGAGGGTAACTAGCTAACTAACTAAGCAGTACACTCCACAAGACGCAGATGCTAAACTGTCTCGTATTAGTATTGTAATAAAGTCCAAAACGCCATGCAGATCGTGGCACTGACACGTTTTAATCGAACAATGTCTGCGGTTAGACTTTTCTTCGAACTATTGTAGACTTTTATTTCACTGATATGATATTATTTATTCACTAGACACTTTCGAAAATTACTTTAATGATTAGAAATCAAGTTTAATTATTCACTATTATTGTTCAATGGTTTATATAACTTTAAATGACATATAATTTTAAATTTACAAAAGGAACGCTTAACTGTGTGTGTAGCTCGTACACGCGCTCACGAAGAAGTGAGCGCGTGTACGAGCGAATTATTATAGACAATTCCCTATCTTGGTCAGTACAGATAGCTGAGGTTAGCCGTAAATTATTTGCCACTATCGGATCGCTCAAACGATGGAAATATTTCCTACCTATAAAGACCAAAACTGCTCTAGCTCATTCACTACTGTTACCGATTTTAGACTATGCTGATTCGTGTTACCCAGACTTATCTGAGGAACAACTAAATAAACTAGAGCGGTTACAAAATCTATTATCTTCGGTTTACGTAAATTTGATCATGTTTCTGATCATCGTCGTCAGCTTGGATGGCTTCCTATCCGACATCGCCGAAATTTCCGCATGCTGACTCTCCTCTATTCTATCCTGTACAACTCTCTCTCTCCCTCCTACTTAAAAGATCGATTTTGTTTCCTAGGTGCCGATTCACTTCTTCACCTCCACCTTAGATCCCGTTGTGATAATCTCCTTAAATTACCAACTTCCCATACCCTATTTTATTCTAAGTCTTTTACTATGAAATCTGCAATTCTTTGGAATGAACTTCCTACAGAAGTTCGTCATTCCAAATGTCTATACAGTTTTAAAAATCGTCTGAAAGAGTACTTATTTAATTTAGTATAATAGTTTATCTTTATTTATTTTTTTTAATATTATGTGTCGGAGACTAAGGTGATTGGGACCGGAGCTTGTTCCGATCCCACTTCTGATGTAGACAGATATGACCGACATCGTACTTCTAATTCGGGCGTGGTAATTATAAGAAATGTTATCTTACTCTTGACGTGAAGCTTGGAGCAGTGCCGTGGACTTGTGACCACAACTGTAGGCTTAAGGGATCCCTTTACAGTACTAACACTCGCCTTTCACTGCTCCAGCCCAGTATAATTGCAAATAGGTCTTAACCACATTTGTAATTGAAGTAGTCGAGGTTGGCCAGCGGTGGAGCACGAGTAGTGCACCGAGCCGTGGTAGAGCCTCGACTGAGCGTACGTCCGTGCGGTTGGTTTTATGTGATTGTCATCGATCGGTGTGACGTCAGAGTGACAGGCAACACCATCTGGTTTTGACAACTGGCAACTTAAATAATCTGCTTCCCTGATACGGCCAATCCTGACATGCGCGCGTCCTCGAGCGCTTTTGCCTTCAATAGTGCTCGATTTAGCCTGCCTAAGAATAATAATCCAACCATACCACTCCTACTGAGATCACTACTACTTTATTCCGCTCGTCCAATCCTGACACATTAACCTAACACTATCAAATTGGACCTAATCTAACCTAACACTATCAAATTGAACAGGACGGGCGAGTCCTTTCGACCAATTCGACTAACTAAACCTTCGACACAACCTAAGGATGAACCGGATGAATGTGTCTCTTCGACCAGCCACACGTGCATGACCCTTCAAACTTTCGACCCTACGACGCTACGACCAACCTAAAAATGAAGTTGATGAATGTGTCCTTTCGACCAGCCGCTATCAGCTGCATGGCCCGGACAACACTATCCCTTCGACCAACTAACCCATCGAACAACCAAAGAATGAAGCGGATGAATGTGTCCCTTCAACCAGCCGCTATCAGCTGCATGGCCCGGACGACATTATCCCTTCGATCAACGAACACCTAAGAATGGACCGGATGAATGTGTCCCTTCGACCATCAGCCATCAGCTGCATGGACCGGACGACATTATCCTTTCGACCACCGTATATGACCTCAAGAACATAAACCATGGCTAAGGTGTCCCTTCGACCAGTCGCCATCTCAAATGACGACATGGACCGGACGGCCTTACCATGAAACCGTAACCAAAGTGTCCCTTCGACCATTCGCCATCTCGTATGACGACATGGACCGGACGGCCTTGCCCTGCAACCACTTACCACCTCCTATGGCCCGTACACTGTGCCAGCGACCCTACAGTATCTACGTTCGTCAACCGTTATCCACTCTCGTCACGATCACACCAACTGTTACATGAACCCGACACACACTACCTGTTTAGTCGATAGAGGTACTACTACACTGCACATTATCGTTACCCTAAAAATCTTATCCCTATAGCTTACACTACTGAACCAAACTATACCGAGTATGACTCGTATAAGCAACCCTTTCCAAGATCACATCGATATCGCTACAACAAGATATCTATAGCCGATATTCCTATGGAATCAGACATTAAATTACACTAGATATTGTTACTAGAGCTAACCATTTTTCTACACTATATAATTTTGTTGAAATAGATTCCTACAATTAATTTCCTTTCATCATTGAAATCTTTTCTTAGAACATCATCTTTTTTTAGAACTAGGCAACATATTATCTGCACTATGTATTACTCCTACAGAGTATTACTAAATTTCAGAAACAATCCTGAAGTAAAACTTTAACCAAAAAGTTTTATTTTAACACTTATAACGTTGAGATGTAACTAAGTAACAAAATCTAACTAGGTATGTAAATTACACACACTTCATTGATGTTTCACTATGAAATTGGCAACAATTAAGCATAAACGCGTCTCTAATTTTTAAACCATTACTTTTAAATTTCTTTTAACTAACTTGCCTTTAAAGAATTTTAATGTATCTACTACAATTTAATTAAAATTGTCACTAATTGGATTAACACCATTTACTTAAAATAATTAACTGGTTACTGGCGACCAAAACCCTAGTTGAACTTAAATATTAAGCGACACTAACCTTTACAATATTCGGAGCCATTACTTTTCTTTTAATACAATTTGAAATATACGGTACGTTCACTAACTATTTTATTTCTCTTAACAATTACATCTAACTTTATAATCACTTTAAAAGAATTAACTAACCTCTTTACTTTCTTTAAACAATCTTTACCTAATATGTCACTTTCAAATATGTCACTTTTTTAAAATTAAATTACCAAATAACTTCCGTTTCTTTAATTTACACTGTTATATGCTGCGCCATAATTATGGAAACAACTGTATTTCACCTTTTTTAAAATGAATTACGTTCATAATGATTTCATTGTAAACCTTCTATAAAATTAGTGACCTACCGACATAATTTTTTAAAATTTGAAATATTTTTTTACATTTTTCATTTAATACGGTGCGTATTAGACGGGGCGTCGATACTTTAAGAATCTCAAACTAAAGAAATTAACGTAACTAACGAAACGAACAGACTAACGAAATTATTTACTACACTCACGCGACGTAACTACGTATTTACACACTCACAGAACGGTAGACTATTGAAAGTGTCGAAACATTACTTACTTCATGTGAGAGTGAGGTTCATCCCACTTCTGATGTCGGAAACTAAGGTGATTGGGACCGGAGCTTGTTCCGAACTTGGAAGTTTATCAGAAAATCCCTTTACAGGGAAGAGAAGTAGATTCTAAGGAATCATATACTACAATTCCAAATGAAATTAAATTGGATAATTCAATAAATTTCAATGAAAATTTCTGTGAAGAGAACTTCAAAATTTTTATTAACCATCTCGATTTCCAAAAACAGGCAATGATAAATGATTTAATATTGAACCATAAATCTGTGTTTGCAAAGGATAAGTATGACATTGGAAAAGTAACGGAGTATGAAGCACATATTGATCTATTAATAGACAAATATTGCAGTAGAAGGCCATATCGTTGTACAATTGAAGATAAGAAAGAGATAGAAAATCAGATTACAAAGTTATTGGAAAAAAATATGATAGAAGAATCATATAGTCCGTTTGCTGCCCCAGTTACACTGGCTTATAAGAAAGAGGAAAATAAAAAATCAAGGTTATGCATAGATTTTCGAGATTTAAATAAAATTGTAGTTCCACAATCACAGCCATTCCCACTTATTGAGGACCTATTAGTTAAAACAAGAGATTGTATTTTTTTTTCTACACTGGATCTAAACTCTGCATTTTGGTCAATTCCTCTTCGTGTTTCAGATAGGCATAAAACAGCATTCGTCACACAAGAAGGTCATTACCAATGGACTTGTTTGCCATTTGGTCTAAAAACATCTCCGGCAATATTCCAGAGAATAATGTGTAACATAATCCGGAAACATAAGCTTGGTGAGTTCACAGTATGCTATATTGATGATATTTTACTGTTTTCAAAATCCTTTTCAGATCATATTAGACACTTAAAACAGTTATTTGAAGCAATAAAAATTGAAGGGTTAAGATTAAAATTTTCCAAGTGTACATTTGCAGCTGATTCAGTTAAATATCTGGGCCACATTATACAGAACAATTCAGTAAGGCCTTTGAAAGACAACTTAATATCAATAAAAAACTTCCCTACTCCAAAAACCCCAAAAAACGTTAGACAGTTTTTGGGGAAAATAAACTTTTATCATAAGTATGTCCCTAATATAGCGGTTAAACTGGAACCATTACATAACTTGTTAAGAAAAGGGCAATCCTTTAATTGGACAAAAAACTGTGAAGAAGCATTTAATGAAATGAAACAAATATTGTGCTCTCAACCTATATTAACTATTTTTAATCCAAATTTACCTATTTACATATACACTGATGCCAGTATACTAGGAGTGGGTGCAGTTCTAAAGCAGCCTCAAGAAGACAATCTTGTGAAACCAGTGGCATATTTCTCGAAAAAATTGAGTGATGTTCAAAAAAGAAAGAAAGCTATATATCTGGAATGTCTAGCAATTAAAGAATGCGTAAAATATTGGCAGCATCTTTTGATAGGTAGGAAATTTATTGTATTCTCAGACCATAAACCATTAGAAAATATGAATATTAAGTCGAGAACGGACGAAGAATTAGGGGATCTGACATTTTATCTATCCCAATATGATTTTCAGGTTAAATATGCTCCAGGAAAATACAACCTCGAAGCTGATCGCTTAAGCAGGAACCCAGTCCTGGAACCAAATGAAAATAAGGATGAACAATTAAAAATAGTCAACATAATAAAAATAGAAGATATCTTAAATGATCAGGTAAATAATAAAGAAATACAGTGTAGGAAAAATAAGTTAATTACTAAAAACAATGTTTATTATAAAAAAGTAAAAAAAAAGGAAAAAATTATTATATCAGAGAAATTTAGTATAGAATTGATGAAAAATGTACATACAAACCTAGGTCATATAGGAATCAATCAAATGCACAAAATGATCAGTTCACTATATACATCAAAAAACATGACCAAAAACATAAAAAGGATATGTGAAACTTGTATAATGTGTATAAAGAACAAATCAAGAGGACTAAATAAATATGGTTTGATGTCTCACTTAGGTCCTGCCACAAAACCCTTTGAGATATGTTCTATTGATACTATTGGTGGCTTTGGGGGTTCTAGGTCCACAAAGAAATACTTACATCTACTATCAGATCATTTTACAAGATATGCATATATTTTAACATCAAGTACTCAAAATGCAAATGATTTCATTAGACTAGTAAAAAGCTGTGCAGAACCTGACCACATTGGCGTAATTCTTTCAGATCAATACCCCGGAATCAATTCAAAAGAATTTAAAAAATTTTTAGATGACAAAAATATTCCCATAATTTTTACAGCTGTGAACTCGCCCTTCTCAAATGGCTTAAATGAAAGACTGAATCAAACGTTAGTTAATAGAATCAGATGCAAGATTAACGAAAATAATACAAAAATAGCATGGACAACTATAGCACATCATTGTGTTAGAAACTATAATGAAACTATACACTCTGTCACAGGATTTCCTCCAAAATATTTGTTAAATGGCACAGATGTCACTATTTTGCCAAATGAACTTAAACTAAAAAAGACAGAATATGATCTTACTAAAGATAGAGAAAAAGCTCTGGAAAATACAATCAAGTCTCATAATTATAACAAAGTGATTTATGATAAAAATAGAAAACATATAGATTTAAAAGTTGGTGACATTGTTTTTGTGGACAATGGAAATAAATTAAATAGAAGGAAACTTGATGAATTGCGAAGCGGTCCCTATCAAATCATGGAAAAAATATCAAACTCAATTTTCAAGATAAATACTGGTCATAAAAAATCTGAATCAAATTTTTTCCACATTTCAAAAATTACTCCAATGCCTCTGCTTGAGGAACCTACTTTGGGAGGGAGATGTAAAGACAATTACATGTAATTCTCTTTAATTTTTAATTCCTGGCCATAGACGTAACTACGTCTATGGTTTGAAAAAGATAATCTGTACAAATAGTTAAGCTATACAAAACTGTCAACATAGATCTTTTTAATTAATTTTGCTGAACACGTGTAACATAAAAATTTGTTAGAAGTAATAGACATTAAATGTCGTTTCTTTAACGAGAAACTCAGTGTGTTTTAATTACTACTATAAAATAACATTCACATTATATATAATATTTAATTATATTTCATAAAATTTGCACTGAGACGTTATCCCCTTTCTCCTCATTACATTTTATCCGTAATGTTTCAAAGGTTGTCTGGTGGAGATTGCTTAAAGCAATAAGACCGCCTTTGCATACGTGTTTTTCTTTAAATTTTATTTGTGTTGTTCTTTCTATATATTTCTTTTATGTGTGCAATAAAGTATATTCTATTCTATTCTATTCTAAAATGATTCCTCACCGCTGAAATGCGTAAAAATGCTCAGAAAAAAGAAATGAAGAAAAAAATTTCAGAAATAATAAATAAAATTATTCCTCACCGTAAACCTTTTGATACTATAATAGTATGTTTTCCTTGGAATGTTCTTTCTCGACAAATATCTCGTCATCATTGAAATATAGTTAATAATACGATAATATATCCAATAAATAATAAGTTTATATTAAAATTATGAAATCATTTTACTAAACCAGTTACTAAGGTTATTACTCCAATAGCTCCTGTTAAGGGTCAAGGTCTATAGTCAACTAAGTGATAGGGATGATTATGATTAGACATTAATTTACTTCTCTAGAATAAAGAGTTCTTAAAATAGAAATTACATAAGATTGAATAATTGCTACGGCAATTCAAGAATTAATAATAAAATTTGAACAATAATTAAAATAATTAATAAATAATTAAGTATATTAATACCTGTATTACTTAATAAAGTTAAAAGTAAATGACCTGCAATTATATTAGCTGTTAATCGAACTGCTAAAGTTCCAGGTCGAATAATATTACTAATAGTTTCAATTAGTACTATAAAAGGTATTAAAATAGTTGGTGTTCCCTGAGGAATTATATGAATAAATATATGTTGTGTATTATTCAATCATCCATAAATTATAAATCTTAATCATAATGTTAAAGATAATGAAAGGGATATATTAAGATGACTTGTTCTAGTAAAAATATATGGGAATAAACCTAAAAAAAAATTAAATAAAATAAAAAAGAATAATGAAATAAAAATAAAAGTTGATCCATTAATTCTATTTGGTTCTAATAAAGTTTTAAATTCATTATGAAGTTTATTAGAAATAAAATTTCATAATAAATAATGACGATTAGGAAAAAATCAGAAATATAAAGGAATAAATAATAATCCAATAAATGTTCTAATTCAATTAAATGGGAAATTAAATAAATTTGTTGAAGGATCAAAAATTGAAAAAAGATTATTTATCATTTTCAAAAATTTTTTTTGAAATTATTTTTATTAATTTTTTTAAAATTAAAATTATTTTTATAATTAAAAATAAAATAATTTATAATTATAAAACTAATAAAAATAGAAATAAAAAATAATAATGAAATTATTCAATTGATAGGTATTATTTGAGTAATAAAAGAATATTACAAAAAGTAATAATTTAAATTTGACATATTTATGTTATTTATTAACTAATTCTTTATCATAAGAAGTAAATGCTAATTCACTATAAAATGGTTTAAGAGACCAGTACTTGCTTTCAGTCATCTAATGAATAATTATTAATTCAATTAATAAAGTTTTTTATAGGGATTCTTTCAATAACAATAGGTATAAAACTATGATTTGCCCCACAAATTTCAGAACATTGACCATAATAAATTCCAGGACGATTAATAAAAAATCTAGTTTGATTTAATCGTCCTGGATTAGCGTCAATTTTTACTCCTAATGATGGAATTGTTCAAGAGTGAATTACATCTGTAGCTGTAACTAAAATACGAATTTGATTATTTATAGGTAAAATAATTCGATTATCAACATCTAAAAGTCGAAAATTATTTAAATTTTCATTAGATTGAATGAAAAATATATGAATCAAATTTATAGCGGTTGAGATGTGATACCACTATTTAATATGATCTTATTTATTTTACACTAAATGAGTAAAATTAAAAATCCAAATTTTGTGGAGAAATTGTCCAAATTTATTTAACTCACAGATACGTGAAGAGAAAATAATCACAGAAGGAAATAAAGAAATTTAAATAAATACCAATAGAAAATACAAGCTAAACTAGCACGTAATGGCAAGAAGTTAAGGTTGAGAATTGAATGCAAGCTAAGAGAGCAATGGATACACAAGTGAATGTCGCAAGCGATTCTAGCCGACTCTTTAAACGTGGCGATGCTGGCTAGCAGCAAACACGCATAGCAAAAAAACTCGGAACAGGTTTGAATTGTTCCAATGCGCTGCGTGCGGATGATTCTAGTAAATGTAATAATATTAATTTTGAATAAGTAATGTTCCCTACAGTACTCCCCCCCAGAGACCTGGTTAAGGGCGATAGTAGTCTGGAAACTTGACTCTTCTTCCGCTTCTTGTCCGCTTCTCAAGTGTCTGCTCCACGTCAGATTGAGAGATAGCCTTTGGTGCTGTTATTATCCTCTTTGATGCAGGAACGGCCTCTCTCGTAACATATGCGGGCTTGATCCTGTCCACACTAACGTTATTAGGCTTACCACATATGTCTATTTTGAAATATTTAGGAGTCCTCTTGAGAACCTTGTATGGGCCTGCATAAGGTGGTTCCAGTGGTTTGCGGACGTGGTCCTGCCGTAAAAAAACATGTGTTGTCTCTGCAAGGTCAGCTGGCATATAAAAAGGACCTGTCCTATGCCATGACGTGGGCTTCGGTGAGAGTCGTGCCATACCAGCACGAAGACGAGTGACCAGATTTGTGATATCTGCTGTCCTGTAATCCTCCGAGGGTGCAAGAAATTGCCCTGGAAGTCGAAGGGGCTCCCCGTAGACCAGCTCAGCCGCTGAAGCCTGAATATCATCCTTCCAAGCGCTACGGATGCCCAGCAGCACTAAGGGAAGTGCTTCCGTCCAGGTCGAAGAGGGATGGCACATGATAGCTGCCTTCAGCTGACGATGGAGTCTCTCGATCAAGCCGTTGGAAGCTGGATGATACGAAGTAGTCGTAAAGTGATGTGCACCAACCATGGCTGATAGTGCCTTGAAGAGATGCGACTCGAATTGCCGACCCCTATCGGTTGTAATTCGAAGAGGGCAACCAAATCTTGCTATCCAACCAGAGAGAAGAGCGGCAGCACAGGAATCAGCTGTGATGTCCTTAAGTGGGAATGCCTCAGGCCATCGTGTGAAACGGTCGATGACAGTAAGGCAATATCTGAAATCAGACGAAATAGTTAAAGGTCCGACGATGTCGAGGTGGATGTGTGCAAACCTCGATGTAGGAGTTGGAATTGAGGATAAGGGAGCAAGGGTATGACGGTGAACTTTGCTCTTTTGACAAAGTACACACTCTCGTGTCCACTCTCTACAGTCTTTGCGAATCCCTGGCCATACGAATCTCTGTGTAACCAGCCGCACTGTAGCTGTCCTACCAGGATGGCTCAAGCTGTGTGAAGTTTCAAAAACTTGTCGGCGAAACTTCTCAGTAATGAACGGGCGCGGAGAAGACATTGATACGTCACAGTATAACTTCTGGTTACAGTGTGGCAAATCTACCTTAACCAGTTTTAACGATGAGCCTTTTTGAAGCAGACCTAGCAGTTCAGGATCAGTATCTTGAGCAAGTGCTAGAGCCTGGTAATCGATAGATCGACTCACCTCTTCCAGTCGTGACAGAGTATCAGCCACTACGTTCAAACGTCCTGGTAAGTATTGAATAATAGTTGTGAACTGAGAAATATAATCAAAGTACCGATATTGGCGCGGTGAGCATTTCTCCCTGTTAATGTTTGTTAACGCACACATCGTTAACAAGTCTACAACGCGGCGAGGGGAGCGGGCGGCGCGGCTCGACCACTGCGAGCGCGCCATTACTACTTTGACAGCATCACAAGATTACAACGCGATCGCACGCTTTTATTTTTATTTATTTGAAACCTAACCAGAAGTAAACCTATATATATATACAGTCCGCTTTTTAATTTATCTGGGCCTATCTATGGTCCTTCGCGTCCGTCTAATAGGTTATAGTAATAAAAATCGCGTCGTGATCGTAAGCCACGCCACCACACAGCGCGTCCGGAATTCAGCTGAAGGTCATACAGCGGACATCGCAACAGCGAACGCAGCCTACGAGCATCTGGATGCCGCCGCCACACAAGCGTTGGCCACATCAATCGCTGAGGACGAAAAAAAGGGTTTGGTAGCAACAGTTACGTGAGTTCGACCAATTCATTCTATTAAAGTGCACATTCAGTGTCATCATACTCATTATCAAACATTTAGTGAACTTGCTTAATAGCCATCCATTCCCTTTCAAGCATTATACCGTCCATTACAATAAAAAATAAGCAATAATTTATACGTAACTAACTATTGCATCAGATTTTTTTTTCCAATTATAACCTACCTACATTTTACTTTTATAATTTTCTTGCCGATCTTTTCGAAATTTAATTCTTTCTTATCACCAATCATTTCTTTTCATTACTTTATTGCTTTCCAAAAAAAAAAAATTTCTTTGCTAAACAGCTTGCTTACGACAGCTTACATACATTGCTTACATACTTACAGCTTACATCGCCCTGTTCTCAGCGCATCGAGTTAGCCTCACACCGAGGGTAATTTGGTAAAGTTGCGTGATCATCACACTGTGCCTGCCACATTTGCTATCCAATTTAAGTATCGTTCAATTACCTACTTATCTAATTACATAATTTTCATAGAATTTCAATCATGACTGATTCTAACTCAGCCCAAACATCTAACAAGTTCGATGATTATGATTCTTCTCAACTCAATACATACAAAAAAAGGAGATCTAGTCATAAAGGAAAGGTCACAATTTTCAAAAATTATATTGAATCTTTATTAAAATACAATAAACCGTTGTCTGATTTAGATATTATACAATTAAATAATAGATTAGAGTCCTACAAGTCCCTTGCAATTGAATTTGATAAAAACCAAGCACTCATCGACGACATTATTGGGGTTTCAGATGAACAGCTGAAGGAACGGGAGCAATTTGAAATGGAATACCACTATCAACTTGCGCTCGGTATCCAGCTGCTACGAGACAATGAAACTGCTTGCGTCAACGGGTCTGTAGTACAAACTCCAACTGCAAGTGAATCAGCAACTAAAGCATTTATTAAATTACCCACCATTGACCTTCCACACTTCTCAGGGGAATATCAAAATTGGCTCGAGTACAGAGATACCTTTGAATCACTCATACACAAAAACAAATCAATAGATAATATTCAAAAGTTTCACTATTTGCGTGCATCTCTGCAAGGTGAGGCTTCAGAAGTTATTAAATCATTAGAAATGTCATCAGACAATTACCGGGTAGCATGGGAACTTATCACAGATAGGTACAACAACACTTCTCAACTAATACACAATCACCTTCACGCAATATTCACCATAAAAAACATTGAAAAGGAATCTGCAACATCACTCAGACAATTACTAGACACAGTAAACAAAAACCTCAGAGCACTTAATAATTTAGGCGAACCCACAGTAGATACAATGTTAATTTATCTTATTACCTCCAAATTAGACATCGCAACAATCAGATATTGGAATGAAACAATTAAAAAAATTACAAGGGATAAGCCTATATTTCAAGATTTAACAACATGTATTAGTGATCATTCCCTTCTTTTACAAAATATTGAAGACGCTAAAAACATACATAAATTAGATTTAAAACCACAATCATCCAAATCAGACAATAAAGATAATAAACATTCTCACATTCCTTGTCCCTTGTGTAAAGGTCACCATTATCTATACGCTTGTCCACAATTTAAACAAATGACAGTGGAAAAGAGGATAGAAAAGGTGTCCAAGTTTTCCAACTTCTGTGCGAACTGCTTGCATAACGGTCACGAAACAAAATCTTGTCGTGGCGGAGCATGTAAATACTGTCAACAGAAACATAACACTATGCTACACATACATAAGGAACCATCCAAGGACACTGCGCACACTACACTCGCTAGTAACAGTAATTCACAACACACCTCAGTTTTACTTTCCACCGCCGTAGTACAAGTCATCGCCAGTGATGGAAAACCACACTTGGCGAGAGCATTGCTGGACAGTGGAAGTACCTCCTGTTACATCACAAATAATCTGGGTACAAAGCTCAATCTCACTTTCGAACCCATTCGCGGTACAGTCTCAGGCATAAATCAACAACATACAAAAATTTTTCATCGCACAAATGTTATAATAAAATCATATAATAGTTCTTTCACAGCCAATTTGTCATGTTTGGTACTTGATACAATAGCACATTCATTACCTCACATGCGCATCGATCCACAAGGTTTAAATGTACCTAAGCATATAAAACTAGCCGACCCTCAGTTTTATGAACCCGCCCCAATTGACTTATTGCTAGGCGCCGACATATTCTGGCAAATAATTGGTAGGGGTCAGATTCATTTAGGTAAACAACAGCCTACACTACACGAAACTGAATTAGGCTGGTTAGTTTCAGGGTCAACAACAAACAACAACAAACACACAAACAGTTGTTTTTTTAATAACGACAATTCAGATCAGTTATCCCGCTTTTGGGAGTTAGATAGCTTATCTAATTCTCAAATCAACGAACCCTGCGATTCAGATGCTTGCGAAATCATTTTTAGTCAAACAACCACAAGACAAAGTGATGGCAGATTTGTTGTCACTATTCCATTCAAAAAATCACCTGAATGCTTGGGTGATTCATACTATCAAGCCAAAAAACGGTTTTATTCCGTAGAAAACCGTATGAATTCAGATTCTACACATAAACAACAGTACTCAAAATTCATAACAGAGTACATACAACTAGGTCACATGACTTTAAACAAACATTCACAGAAAAATAAATTCATTCATTCAGAACATAATAAATCAATCATACAATCAGGTGCAGACAGCACCAACACAAACATACAGCGCTCACCTGTGTACTACCTACCACATCATGGTATTATACGTGAGTCAAGCACCACAACAAAATTCAGATCAGTGTTCGATGGTTCCGCAAAAACATCCACAAAGCTATCGCTCAACGACATTCAGTTTGTAGGACCTGTTGTCCAAGACGATCTTATTTCTATACTCATACGCTTTCGTCAACATAGATATATAATATCAGCTGATATAGAAAAAATGTTTCGCCAAATATCAGTGGTGGAACATCAGCGGCCCTTACAACAAATCGTATGGCGATACAATCCAACGGAACCCCTGCAGACATACACGCTCAACACTGTCACATATGGCACGGCATCGGCGCCGTACCTAGCAACACGCTGCATCAAACAAATAGGCCTAAATTGTCAAAACACACAAAATCATTCAGACAATTATGATCACAAACTGGTCTCCGAGATCATCTTGCATGATTTTTATTGTGATGACCTCTTGACGGGGACAGATGACGAGCCGGTACTATTAGAAATTGCTAATGGAGTTTTTTCCGAATTAAAGAAATATCAATTTCCACTTAGAAAATGGCTGTCTAACTGTCCGCCCGTTCTTGAAAAACTAGGTTTTAATGATTCAGACAACACAACAGTTAATCTTAGTTCTAACGACCCATCAAAAACATTAGGCATTTTATGGAACATTCACAGCGATACAATTTCATACACAGTACATTCAGAATTTGCATCACATAAGCAAATCACAAAACGCACAATTTTATCCACTATAGGTCATATTTTCGACCCACTAGGTCTCATTAGCCC
The DNA here is from genome assembly GCF_056956725.1 of Heliconius melpomene rosina. Taxonomy (NCBI): domain Eukaryota; kingdom Metazoa; phylum Arthropoda; class Insecta; order Lepidoptera; family Nymphalidae; genus Heliconius; species Heliconius melpomene. The sequence goes on along the minus strand of NW_028181879.1, from coordinate 126,634 downwards.
TTGCATACTCGAGGCTAAATTACTAATGCAACAGATGTGGATAAATAACATCAGTTGGGACGGTGAAATACCGGTTTCAATACAACAACAATGGGCGAAGTTCGTAGAATCGTTATCTTTTATAAATCAATTAACTATTCCTCGGCGTGCATTCCGTGACTCGTCGCGCGATAACATTGAACTCCACATTTTTTGCGACGCGTCGCAACAGGCGTATGGTGCGTGCGTATACATACGTACCTACACATCAGACGGCAATATCAGTGTTCAATTGTTAATAGCCAAGGGACGGGTGGCTCCTTTAAAAGCACTTACCATACCGCGACTTGAATTATGTGCCGCGTTCACCGGTGTTCATTTAAGTATTAAAGTTTTAAACTCACTACGCAATATAAACAAGTGTAAGTGTTATTATTGGAGTGATTCGATAATTGTTTTATCCTGGATAAATTCACCTACACACAAACTACAAACATTCGTCAAACACAAAGTCACAGACATACTCAAACATACTGATCCACAGTCATGGTACTATGTACCAACCAAACAAAATCCAGCAGACATCATCACAAAGTGTACCAATGCACAACAATTACTTCACACACCTTTATGGTTTTCAGGACCTGACTTTTTAAGGAATGATGATAATCACAGCTGGCCTGAACAACCAGGGCATCTCAGCGTATCTGACCTTCCAGAAGTCCGGTCGCAAACACATCTCACGCACATAGATGTACTTAACAGTAATTCATTTGTTAACAAATACTCAAATTTCAACAAACTTACACGCATCGTAGCTTACATACTTCGATTCATTCATCATTGCAAACATAAAAAACAATCATACAACAATAATTGCAGTACAAATAAACATCAACAGGTGTGTCAAATAGGTGACGTCATGCCCTTATCAACTAGTGAACTTAATTTAGCTAGGTATCAGTTAGCAAAGATAGTACAATTAGATTTCTTTTCTGACGAATATCAACTATTATTACATAACAAACAGTTATCTGCAACACATAAATTAAATTCACTTAATCCTTTCATAGGAGATAATCAACTCATTCATGTGGGCGGAAGGTTAGCACAATCGCCATACAATTACGATCGAAAATTCCCTATCCTTCTACACCCAGCTCATCACATTACTAAAATCATATTCGCAACCTATCACATCACACTTTTACACGCTGGCCCACAACTGTTGTTGTCACACATACGTCAAGTTTTCTGGCCAATTTCTGGTCGCAACCTGTAACACCTATCATGGGACAGTTACCTGAACAGAGACTGCACGCAAACTTTATATTTAGTGACGTAGGTGTTGACTACGCTGGGCCAATTATGATCAACAACCGTAAGGGGCGTGGAAGTGTGCTTATCAAATCTTACATTTGTGTTTTCGTCTGTTTTGTAGTCAAAGCGGTGCACTTGGAGTTGGTTACAGATCTGACGACAGAGTCTTACATAGCAGCAATTAACAGGTTCATTTCTCGCAGAGGTAAACCTAATAACATTTACTCAGACAATGGGAAAAATCTGGTGGGTGCTGCTCGTGTGATCACCAACTTTCTCAAAAATCACAGTGAGTCAATTTACAGTTGTGCTGCAGAACAAGGTGTGAACTTCCATTTCATTCCCCCATATACACCCCACTTTGGGGGTCTATGGGAGAGCACTGTTAAATCAGTAAAGCATCATCTCAAAAGAGTACTAGGGATGGCACACCTCACATATGAGGAAATGTACACATTACTAGTCCAAATAGAAGGCATTCTCAATTCGAGGCCTCTCACGCCTCTTTCATCCGATCCATCTGATCTCTCAGCCCTCACTCCTTTCCATTTTTTAATTGGTCGTACTCTAACTGTGCTACCTCATCCACGGATGTCCGACTGCGACCCGGCACGGTTGCCGCGGCATCAACGGGTCGAACTTCTGCGCCAGCATTTTTGGAGACGCTTTAATAAGGAATATATTTCTCAGTTACACCAAAGGACGCGCTGGCATCGTTCACAAGGCGGGCTCACAGAAGGCTCGCTGGTCATCGTAAAGGACGAGGCGCTGCCAGTGGCACAATGGCCGCTGGGACGTATAATCAAGCTGTATCCGGGAGCTGACGGAGAAACTCGAGTAGCGGATATCAAGACAATGGCCGGGACGATCAGAAGGGCTTTTCATAAGATATGCCCACTACAAGATAGACCATCGGACTGAACACGACGCATTCTTACATCAGCTGGGCTGGCCTTTCCATGGTGGCCTGGGAATATGTTAACGCACACATCGTTAACAAGTCTACAACGCGGCGAGGGGAGCGGGCGGCGCGGCTCGACCACTGCGAGCGCGCCATTACTACTTTGACAGCATCACAAGATTACAACGCGATCGCACGCTTTTATTTTTATTTATTTGAAACCTAACCAGAAGTAAACCTATATATATATACAGTCCGCTTTTTAATTTATCTGGGCCTATCTAATGTTGAATGCATATGTGAGAGGTTTATGATCCGTGTGAATCACGAAGTTTCGAGCCTCAACCATGTGTCGAAAATATTTAATGGCTTCATAAATGGCTAACAGTTCTCTGTCGTAAGGACTATACTTCTTCTGCGCAGATGTTAATTTTTTAGAAAAGAAACCAAGAGGTTGCCATACGTTATTAACACGTTGTTGAAGAACTGCTCCAATTCCGACATCAGAAGCATCAGTGGCAATAGCTAGCTCTGCAGAAGGATCTGGGTGAGCCAGTAATGTGGCTTGAGATAAACAAGTCTTACATTTTTGAAAGGCTTCCATCATCTCCGGCGTCATAGTGATCGGCTTAGCTCCTTTCATCTTAGGTCCTAGAAGCGCAGCATCTAATGGTGCTTGGATATTTGCGGCATCGGGAATAAAACGCCGATAAAAATTGAACATACCGAGGAAACGTCGTAATTCCTTAGCAGTTTTCGGCACACTGCACTCCTCTATGCTCTTTACGTTCGTCTCTAAAGGTTGAGTCCCAGAACCTGACACTAGGTAACCAAGAAATTTTACCTGTCGCTGCCCGAAGACTCACTTGGATGTGTTTATCAAAACACCATACTCTTTGAGCCTGGTGAAGAGTAATCTGATGTGGCGCTGATGTTGTTCTTCAGAACTGGAAAATACCAAAATGTCGTCTAAGTAACCAAAACAAAAGTCATCAAAATCACGTAGCACTTCGTCCATGAACCTCTGAAAGGTTTGTGCTGCATTGCGCAGTCCGTAGGTCATGTACGGGAACTCGAAAAGTCCAAAAGGAGTTATAATGGCTGTTTTGTGGATATCATTGACGTGTACTGGTATTTGATTGTACGCCTTGACTAGATCGATAGTTGAAAATACTGTACAACCAGAGAGTTGGTAGGAAAAATCCTGGATATGGCGTATCGGATACCTGTCAGGTACTGTGCGAGCATTGAGTGCCCTATAATCACCACATGGTCTCCATCCGTCGTCCTTCTTCTTAACTAAGTGCAGAGCGGACGACCACGAACTGTTAGAGGAGCGGGCAGTTCCCTGTGACATCATATCGTCAAATTCTTTTTTGGCTGCTTTCAGTCTAACTGGGTCTAAACGACGAGGTCTACTGGTAACCGGTGGTCCGGGAATGGTTTTGATGTAATGCACGGTATTATGCTTAGGTAAGGAAGACGTACCTGATGGTCTCGTTACCTCTGGAAACTCATGAAGCAGCTGATGGTATTTTGATTCTCCCGAAATGGCTTTGACTGACGCAAGGTCATCGGAGATATTTTCTTTTATTGCTTGCACTGACAGAGTGGTATTTCCATCGACGAGTCGCTGACATCTGCAATCTACAAGAAGATTGTAAAATATCAAAAAATCTACGCCGATAATGGGCTTTGAAACATCAGCGATGGTAAATTTCCAGGTGAAAGTACGTTTCAGTCCTAGGTCTAAGTGCAATAATGTAGGACCGTAAGTATGAATGACTGTACCGTTCGCCGCCATAAGTTCATACTTTGTCTTGGTACAGGGCGCCTTGGTAGCCAACCGTGGAAAAACGCAGAGATCCGAGCCAGTATCAATGAGGAAAAGCATTTTTGAAATACGGTCGGTAATGAAAAGACGGCCTGTAGGTAAAGGGCAGACGTTGGCCGCTACTTCCGGCTGCCCAGAGAGTTTTCCGACTCTCCGTAACTACATGGCTGCACACATTTTTTAGCATTTGAACCAAATTTAAAATGGTACCAACATTTTTGCTGGGTAGTCGACTTCCTGCGATGTCTGGAATGGCTCCGGGAACGCTCTTTAAATTTTGATGAGACCGAGTTGTGACGTACGTGGGTCGAGAGTTCCGATACCTGCTTGGTCAGGAGTTGGATCTGCTTGGCCATTTCTTCCAACATGGAGGATGCAGGGGGTGTGGCCATCGCAGATGTGCTTGCGACCTGTGGTGATGAGGGTGCTATCTCATGCACTTTGTCTGCCAGGTCAGCTAATTTTTCGATAGGCAGATCAGGCTGTGAAGCTATAACCGTTTGAATGTTTTGTGGTAACCTACTCGACCATAATGTTTTTAAAAAATCCTTGGGGACAGATGAACCCGCAAGATCTTGCATGTATCGCAGAAACTGTGATGGCTTGCGATCACCTAGCTGCTCGTGCCTCAGCTATTCAATTCAGTTAAATTCAGTTGAAACTGGTGTCGATCGTTCGGGCTTCGAGGGGCCTTCAAGGTGGTATACAACCCGCGGGAATGCGCGGGAAGGTGCCGGCGGTTAGTGGCGAAAACCGTTTTTTTCAGTTTTCCCCGCTCTGATTCAGTTGAAACTGGTGTCCATCGTTCGGGCTCCGAGGGGCCTTCAAGGTGGTATACAACCCACGGGAATGCGCGGGAAGGTGCGGGAAGGTGCGGGCGGTAAGTGGCGTAAACCGATTTTTTCAGTTTTCCCCGCTCGGATTCAGTTGAAACTGGTGTCGATCGTTCGGGCTCCGAGGGGCCTTCAAGGTGGTATACAACCCGCGGGAATGCGCGGGAAGGTGCGGGCGGTAAGTGGCGAAAACCGATTTTTTCAGTTTTCCCCGCTCGGATTCAGTTGAAACTGGTGTCGATCGTTCGGGCTCCGAGAGGCCTTCAAGGTGGTATACAACCCGAGGGAATGCGCGGGAAGGTGCGGGCGGTAAGTGGAAAAAACCGATTTTTTCAGTTTTCCCCGCTCGGATTCAGTTGAAATTGGTGTCGATCGTTCGGGCTCCGAGGGGCCTTCAAGGTGGTATACAACCCGCGGGAATGCGCGGGAAGGTGCGGGCGGTAAGTGGCGAAAACCGATTTTTTCAGTTTTCCCCGCTCGGATTCAGTTGAAACTGGTGTCGATGGCGGTAAGTGGCGAAAACCGATTTTTTCCAACCCGCGGGAATGCGCGGGAAGGTGCCAGCGGTAAGTGGCGAAAACCGATTTTTTCTAACCCGCGGGAATGCGCGGGAAGGTGCGGGCGGTAAGTGACGAAAACCGATTTTTTCCAACCCGCGGGAATGCGCGGTAAGGTGCCGGCGGTAAGTGGCGAAAACCGATTTTTTCCAACCCGAGGGAATGCGCGGGAAGGTGCCGGCGGTAAGTGGCGAAAACCGATTTTTTCCAACCCGCGGGAATGCGCGGGAAGGTGCCAGCGGTAAGTGGCGAAAACCGATTTTTTCCAACCCGCGGGAATGCGCGGGAAGGTGCGGGCGGTAAGTGACGAAAACCGATTTTTTCCAACCCGCGGGAATGCGCGGGAAGGTGCCAGCGGTAAGTGGCGAAAACCGATTTTTTCCAACCCGCGGGAATGCGCGGGAAGGTGCGGGCGGTAAGTGACGAAAACCGATTTTTTCCAACCCGCGGGAATGCGCGGTAAGGTGCCGGCGGTAAGTGGCGAAAACCGATTTTTTCCAACCCGCGGGAAGGTGCCGGCGGTAAGTGGCGAAAACCGATTTTTTCCAACGCGCGGGAATGCGCGGGAAGGTGCTGGCGGTAAGTGGCGTGACAAGCCGTGGTCTAGGCTATGGCCGGCAGCGAGACGTCGTGGGATGCGGTCTCATCCTTCTGCGAGGCAGTGGTGCTCGAGAAGGAGTCGGCGGAACGGGCGAGGGAGGCTTTTGCCGAAGTCGCCATCCACCGTAAGAGACCGGGTCGCCGGAGGGCAGCACACGATCGCCGCCTTTCGCCCTAATGTGCTAGAGGGCGTTCAGCTTGGGGAAGCTGGCCGCCTACCAACCTGGCCCGAGTAGGCGCGCACAGGTTGCTCCCGCGCGCTACTCCGAGCAGGCCGTCGAGGGTGCCCACACACCCTTGACTCCGCGACGTGCCTTGCAGGCTCCCGCCGCCGCGTTTCGCGGAAGACTCACGTCCCCGTGTCTCGCGGCCAGTGGCGGTCGAGGAGGAGCACCGTGAGGTTTTATTGGGTATTGGGATTGGCCTTCAGCCGGTCCACGAGTCCCACATAACCCGCTCGAGTCCCCACTCGGGCCGGTATCCGTAAAAGGATTTAAAAATAAAAAAAAAAAAAAAAAAGGTTAGGTTAGGTTGGGGTGCTTGGTCGGATAACCTCCTCGTGTGTTCGCTCGCTGTTGGCCCTTTCTCGAATGCTTGTCATTCGGGGGGGACGAACAGTGTGCGGGTCGGTGCACCCTGGGCGGCGAGTAATTGGTGTCCACAGGATTCGTCCTTGGGTAATGATTGCTCGCTGGCTAATAATCCGACGTGGTTCTCCGCGTGTCCTCTGTCATGCAGAGGTCACAGTGTGAGGAACCGGAGGGCGTGGTGTGTACTCACCCTACCGCCACGCAGGTGCAGTGATGTGCCTGCGCCGAATATATCGGAACTCCACTCTTGGTTGCGGTCATGTCTCGTAATCAGGAGTGGAACCGAGGGCCTTGCCTTTACCGGCCGGGCTGTGAGGAAGAAAACCTCTATAAAAATTACCCCAACCCAAGCGGCGAAGCAGCGCGAGGGGTTTATGGCTGATGGGGAGATCAGTTGCTACTGCTGGTCCCGTCAGGGTACCGGCCGACACCCTGGCGTAATAGGCTTATCCGAGTACAGGGGGCACTGCTCGGATGGACCGTTTTTCCCCCACACTCGTGGGAACAACATGGAATTTCTAAAAACAAAAAACCAAAACGGTGAGGTGGAGTGTGTTGAGCCCGAGAAGGGCGGCGATGTGATGTTGCCTGAGAAGGGAGGAGTAGATGTGCTTAAGGCGGAGGAAGTTGTTGGTGTTGTTGCGGCGTCTCGAAGAGTGTCTGTTTCGAGTGTCGCTGCGCAGGGGTCAGTTGGTGATGGCCAGAACGTAGGAGTGTGGAAGGAGCCGAGAGTGGTTCTGACCAGATTGGACGTTGATGACGGAATGTCGACTGTCGGTAGTGTCAGGTCGAGACGAGGGTCCGGATCATCATATGGACGGTTGTGGGGAGTGTTGGAGTCAAAGGACTCAGATACTGAAAGTTTTGTGTCGATGGTGTCAGAGAAGTCAAGGACACGGGCACAATACCTGAAGGACAGGCGGAAGAGGCCTCGGAAGCCGATCGATCAGTCGGGGTCTTCTGGTGAAGGAGAGCCAGATAGACCGGCGCCAAAAGTGGTTGCCATGAGGAGACGGAAAGGTCTCGGTGAGGCAGAAAGGAAGGAGTTGCCGCTGAGGTCAGAACAGGAGGTGTCTGACAGCGCTGCGGCCGTACTGGCCAGGGCTAGCTCCAGGCTCTCGGACATGTCTCTACCATCCGAGAAAGAGCAGGACGAAGCCATACTTGCGTCTGACCTACAAAATCAGGTGGTGGACAGCCTAGCGGTGATAAGGAAGGTTGCCAGCAGATCGGGAAACCTTAAAGGAACTTTCACCAAGGCCTTTTGACGGATACCGGCCCGAGTGGGGACTCGAGCGGGTTATGTGGGACTCGTGGACCGGCTGAAGGCCAATCCCAATACCCACTAAAACCTCACGGTGCTCCTCCTCGACCGCCACTGGCCGCGAGACACGGGGACGTGAGTCTTCCGCGAAACGCGGCGGCGGGAGCCTGCAAGGCACGTCGCGGAGTCAAGGGTGTGTGGGCACCCTCGACGGCCTGCTCGGAGTAGCGCGCGGGAGCAACCTGTGCGCGCCTACTCGGGCCAGGTTGGTAGGCGGTCAGCTTCCCCAAGCTGACCGCCCTCTAGCACATTAGGGCGGAAGGCGGCGATCGTGTGCCGCCCTCCGGCGACCCGGTCTCTTACGGCGGATGGCGACTTCGGCAAAAGCCTCCCTCGCCCGTTCCGCCGACTCCTTCTCGAGCACCACTGCCTCGCAGAAGGATGAGACCGCATCCCACGACGTCTCGCTGCCGGCCATAGCCTTGACCACGGCCGGCAGGGAAAGGTCGTCCCCTATGACGTCGCGCAATGCGCGACGTTCAGACGCCCAGGCTGAGCACACCTCCAACGTGTGCTGGGCCGTCTCATCGAGGCAGTCGTCGCAGCGGTGGCAGCGAGCGTCGGGCTCCCTCCCGGCGATCCGACACAAGTAACCCCCGAAGCAGCCATGCCCCGTGAGCACCTGTGTCATGCGGAAGGTTAGGACGCCGTGACGCCGCGCTAACCACTGGCGGAACACTGGACGAACAGCCTCGATCGTCCTCAGGCCGGCAGTTGGTGTTGCCAGCCGAGTTTCCCACAACTCCATTGCGGCTACCCGCACCTCCTCAGTGCGTGCCTGGCTTGCCGGTTCCCCGGACACTAGGCCTATTATTTCTTCATTTGGTTCATATATTTCATTATTTTCCATAATTTTAATTATTATTATTATTTGAGAATCAATAATTAATCAACGAATAATCCTATTTTCATTAAATATACCATCCTCTATTGAATGATATCAAAATTTACCTCCTTCTGAACATTCTTATAATGAACTTCCTATTTTAAGAAATTTCTAATATGGCAGATTATATGTAATGGATTTAAACCCCATTTATAAAGGAATATCCTTTTTTTAGAAATGGCAACCTGATCTAATTTAAATTACCAAAATAGAGCTTCTCCATTAATAGAACAAATTATTTTTTTTCATGACCATACATTAATTATTTTAATTATAATTACAATTTTAGTAGCATATTTAATAATACATTTATTTTTCAATAATTATATTAATCGATTTTTATTAGAGGGTCAAATAATTGAATTAATTTGAACTATTTTACCAGCTATTACTTTAATTTTTATTGCACTTCCATCATTACGATTGTTATATATTTTTAACCGACTTCTGTAAGAAAAGGAGGTTATCAATTCGACTGTATTTTTTTTTTTTTTATTTTTTTTTTATTATTTTTTTTTTATGTTTGTTACCTCATAACTTTTGACTGGGTGAACCGATTTTGATATTTTTTTTTTATTTGAAAGGTGAAGCTTCCCGAATGGTCCCATTTTTTTTTGGTCCATGTCTGACAATGGTATCCATGAGAAAATCACATAAGTCTTAAATTTGCATTAGGTATGTGCGCGACAAATAGACGCATAACTTAATGTCGCGCAAACTGATTTTGATGATTCTTATTTTATTTGAAAGGATACACTTCAAGAATAATTTGGTGAAAGTTTGGCTAGATTCCGATTATGGAATCCGGTGAAATTTGAGAAAGTTTGTTTTTTTTGGTAAAAAATTGATTATACTGTAATAGTTACAAGCAAAAACTTTTTAACTCGATGTCAGAAGTGAGATTCCTGATCGTTACATTTCTTTTCAATCAACCTCAAAAAAGAGAATGTTCTCATTTTCAACCAACTTCAAAAAAGGGAGATTCCCAATTCGCCCGAATACTTTTTATGTATGTTCTTGTCAATATACCAAAATGTTACTTTGCGCAAAAATAAACCCTAATTAAATGAAGTTTTACATGGGACAACCACAACCACTCGTTGACAACCACTACCACCACCATCACCACTCGTTCAAGAAGCATCATTTTAAGATCTACCCATCACTTAAAATCGTAAAATAAATTATTTTTTAACAAAAACAAAAACCGACTTCTAACAACGAACTAAAAAGTGAAAAATAATTTTACAAAGATTTTATAATTTTGAAGTCGGTGCTCAGTAGAACAAACAGGCTTAGTAATTAGATATTGTAGTAAAGGTGTTGTATTAGCATTAGCTTGACACCGACTTCAAAATTATAAAATCTTTGTAAAATTATTTTTCACTTTTTAGTTCGTTGTTAGAAGTCGGTTTTTGTTTTTGTTAAAAATTAATTTATAGATGAACTTAATAATCCTTTAATTACATTAAAATCAATTGGACATCAATGATATTGAAGATATGAATATTCTGATTTTAATAACATTGAATTTGATTCATATATAATTCAATCTAATGAAAATTTAAATAATTTTCGACTTTTAGATGTTGATAATCGAATTATTTTACCTATAAATAATCAAATTCGTATTTTAGTTACAGCTACAGATGTAATTCACTCTTGAACAATTCCATCATTAGGAGTAAAAATTGACGCTAATCCAGGACGATTAAATCAAACTAGATTTTTTATTAATCGTCCTGGAATTTATTATGGTCAATGTTCTGAAATTTGTGGGGCAAATCATAGTTTTATACCTATTGTTATTGAAAGAATCCCTATAAAAAACTTTATTAATTGAATTAATAATTATTCATTAGATGACTGAAAGCAAGTACTGGTCTCTTAAACCATTTTATAGTGAATTAGCATTTACTTCTTATGATAAAGAATTAGTTAATAAATAACATAAATATGTCAAATTTAAATTATTACTTTTTGTAATATTCTTTTATTCCTCAAATAATACCTATCAATTGAATAATTTCATTATTATTTTTTATTTCTATTTTTATTAGTTTTATAATTATAAATTATTTTATTTTTAATTATAAAAATAATTTTAATTTTAAAAAAATTAATAAAAATAATTTCAAAAAAAATTTTTGAAAATGATAAATAATCTTTTTTCAATTTTTGATCCTTCAACAAATTTATTTAATTTCCCATTTAATTGAATTAGAACATTTATTGGATTATTATTTATTCCTTTATATTTCTGATTTTTTCCTAATCGTCATTATTTATTATGAAATTTTATTTCTAATAAACTTCATAATGAATTTAAAACTTTATTAGAACCAAATAGAATTAATGGATCAACTTTTATTTTTATTTCATTATTCTTTTTTATTTTATTTAATATTTTTTTAGGTTTATTCCCATATATTTTTACTAGAACAAGTCATCTTAATATATCCCTTTCATTATCTTTAACATTATGATTAAGATTTATAATTTATGGATGATTGAATAATACACAACATATATTTATTCATATAATTCCTCAGGGAACACCAACTATTTTAATACCTTTTATAGTACTAATTGAAACTATTAGTAATATTATTCGACCTGGAACTTTAGCAGTTCGATTAACAGCTAATATAATTGCAGGTCATTTACTTTTAACTTTATTAAGTAATACAGGTATTAATATACTTAATTATTTATTAATTATTTTAATTATTGTTCAAATTTTATTATTAATTCTTGAATTGCCGTAGCAATTATTCAATCTTATGTAATTTCTATTTTAAGAACTCTTTATTCTAGAGAAGTAAATTAATGTCTAATCATAATCATCCCTATCACTTAGTTGACTATAGACCTTGACCCTTAACAGGAGCTATTGGAGTAATAACCTTAGTAACTGGTTTAGTAAAATGATTTCATAATTTTAATATAAACTTATTATTTATTGGATATATTATCGTATTATTAACTATATTTCAATGATGACGAGATATTTGTCGAGAAAGAACATTCCAAGGAAAACATACTATTATAGTATCAAAAGGTTTACGGTGAGGAATAATTTTATTTATTATTTCTGAAATCTTTTTTTTCAAATAATTTGTTCTATTAATGGAGAAGCTCTATTTTGGTAATTTAAATTAGATCAGGTTGCCATTTCTAAAAAAAGGATATTCCTTTATAAATGGGGTTTAAATCCATTACATATAATCTGCCATATTAGAAATTTCTTAAAATAGGAAGTTCATTATAAGAATGTTCAGAAGGAGGTAAATTTTGATATCATTCAATAGAGGATGGTATATTTAATGAAAATAGGATTATTCGTTGATTAATTATTGATTCTCAAATAATAATAATAATTAAAATTATGGAAAATAATGAAATATATGAACCAAATGAAGAAATAATAGGCCTAGTGTCCGGGGAACCGGCAAGCCAGGCACGCACTGAGGAGGTGCGGGTAGCCGCAATGGAGTTGTGGAAAACTCGGCTGGCAACACCAACTGCCGGCCTGAGGACGATCGAGGCTGTTCGTCCAGTGTTCCGCCAGTGGTTAGCGCGGCGTCACGGCGTCCTAACCTTCCGCATGACACAAGTGCTCTCGGGGCATGGCTGCTTCGGGGGTTACTTGTGTCGGATCGCCGGGAGGGAGCCCGACGCTCGCTGCCACCACTGCGACGACTGCCTCGATGAGACGGCCCAGCACACGTTGGAGGTGTGCTCAGCCTGGGCGTCTCAACGTCGCGCTTTGCGCGACGTCATAGGGGACGACCTTTCCCTGCCGGCCGTGGTCAAGGCTATGGCCGGCAGCGAGACGTCGTGGGATGCGGTCTCATCCTTCTGCGAGGCAGTGGTGCTCGAGAAGGAGTCGGCGGAACGGGCGAGGGAGGCTTTTGCCGAAGTCGCCATCCGCCGTAAGAGACCGGGTCGCCGGAGGGCGGCACACGATCGCCGCCTTCCGCCCTAATGTGCTAGAGGGCGGTCAGCTTGGGGAAGCTGACCGCCTACCAACCTGGCCCGAGTAGGCGCGCACAGGTTGCTCCCGCGCGCTACTCCGAGCAGGCCGTCGAGGGTGCCCACACACCCTTGACTCCGCGACGTGCCTTGCAGGCTCCCGCCGCCGCGTTTCGCGGAAGACTCACGTCCCCGTGTCTCGCGGCCAGTGGCGGTCGAGGAGGAGCACCGTGAGGTTTTAGTGGGTATTGGGATTGGCCTTCAGCCGGTCCACGAGTCCCACATAACCCGCTCGAGTCCCCACTCGGGCCGGTATCCGTCAAAAGGCCTTGGTGAAAGTTCCTTTAAGGTTTCCCGATCTGCTGGCAACCTTCCTTATCACCGCTAGGCTGTCCACCACCTGATTTTGTAGGTCAGACGCAAGTATGGCTTCGTCCTGCTCTTTCTCGGATGGTAGAGACATGTCCGAGAGCCTGGAGCTAGCCCTGGCCAGTACGGCCGCAGCGCTGTCAGACACCTCCTGTTCTGACCTCAGCGGCAACTCCTTCCTTTCTGCCTCACCGAGACCTTTCCGTCTCCTCATGGCAACCACTTTTGGCGCCGGTCTATCTGGCTCTCTTCACCAGAAGACCCCGACTGATCGATCGGCTTCCGAGGCCTCTTCCGCCTGTCCTTCAGGTATTGTGCCCGTGTCCTTGACTTCTCTGACACCATCGACACAAAACTTTCAGTATCTGAGTCCTTTGACTCCAACACTCCCCACAACCGTCCATATGATGATCCGGACCCTCGTCTCGACCTGACACTACCGACAGTCGACATTCCGTCATCAACGTCCAATCTGGTCAGAACCACTCTCGGCTCCTTCCACACTCCTACGTTCTGGCCATCACCAACTGACCCCTGCGCAGCGACACTCGAAACAGACACTCTTCGAGACGCCGCAACAACACCGACAACTTCCTCCGCCTTAAGCACATCTACTCCTCCCTTCTCAGGCAACATCACATCGCCGCCCTTCTCGGGCTCAACACACTCCACTTCACCGTTTTGGTTTTTTGTTTTTAGAAATTCCATGTTGTTCCCACGAGTGTGGGGGAAAAACGGTCCATCCGAGCAGTGCCCCCTGTACTCGGATAAGCCTATTACGCCAGGGTGTCGGCCGGTACCCTGACGGGACCAGCAGTAGCAACTGATCTCCCCATCAGCCATAAACCCCTCGCGCTGCTTCGCCGCTTGGGTTGGGGTAATTTTTATAGAGGTTTTCTTCCTCACAGCCCGGCCGGTAAAGGCAAGGCCCTCGGTTCCACTCCTGATTACGAGACATGACCGCAACCAAGAGTGGAGTTCCGATATATTCGGCGCAGGCACATCACTGCACCTGCGTGGCGGTAGGGTGAGTACACACCACGCCCTCCGGTTCCTCACACTGTGACCTCTGCATGACAGAGGACACGCGGAGAACCACGTCGGATTATTAGCCAGCGAGCAATCATTACCCAAGGACGAATCCTGTGGACACCAATTACTCGCCGCCCAGGGTGCACCGACCCGCACACTGTTCGTCCCCCCCGAATGACAAGCATTCGAGAAAGGGCCAACAGCGAGCGAACACACGAGGAGGTTATCCGACCAAGCACCCCAACCTAACCTAACCTTTTTTTTTTTTTTTTATTTTTAAATCCTTTTACGGATACCGGCCCGAGTGGGGACTCGAGCGGGTTATGTGGGACTCGTGGACCGGCTGAAGGCCAATCCCAATACCCACTAAAACCTCACGGTGCTCCTCCTCGACCGCCACTGGCCGCGAGACACGGGGACGTGAGTCTTCCGCGAAACGCGGCGGCGAGAGCCTGCAAGGCACGTCGCGGAGTCAAGGGTGTGTGGGCACCCTCGACGGCCTGCTCGGAGTAGCGCGCGGGAGCAACCTGTGCGCGCCTACTCGGGCCAGGTTGGTAGGCGGCCAGCTTCCCCAAGCTGAACGCCCTCTAGCACATTAGGGCGAAAGGCGGCGATCGTGTGCTGCCCTCCGGCGACCCGGTCTCTTACGGTGGATGGCGACTTCGGCAAAAGCCTCCCTCGCCCGTTCCGCCGACTCCTTCTCGAGCACCACTGCCTCGCAGAAGGATGAGACCGCATCCCACGACGTCTCGCTGCCGGCCATAGCCTTGACCACGGCTTGTCACGCCACTTACCGCCAGCACCTTCCCGCGCATTCCCGCGCGTTGGAAAAAATCGGTTTTCGCCACTTACCGCCGGCACCTTCCCGCGCATTCCCGCGGGTTGGAAAAAATCGGTTTTCGCCACTTACCGCCGGCACCTTACCGCGCATTCCCGCGGGTTGGAAAAAATCGGTTTTCGTCACTTACCGCCCGCACCTTCCCGCGCATTCCCGCGGGTTGGAAAAAATCGGTTTTCGCCACTTACCGCTGGCACCTTCCCGCGCATTCCCGCGGGTTGGAAAAAATCGGTTTTCGTCACTTACCGCCCGCACCTTCCCGCGCATTCCCGCGGGTTGGAAAAAATCGGTTTTCGCCACTTACCGCTGGCACCTTCCCGCGCATTCCCGCGGGTTGGAAAAAATTGGTTTTCGTCACTTACCGCCCGCACCTTCCCGCGCATTCCCGCGGGTTGGAAAAAATCGGTTTTCGCCACTTACCGCCGGCACCTTCCCGCGCATTCCCGCGGGTTGGAAAAAATCGGTTTTCGTCACTTACCGCCCGCACCTTCCCGCGCATTCCCGCGGGTTGGAAAAAATCGGTTTTCGCCACTTACCGCCGGCACCTTCCCGCGCATTCCCGCGGGTTGGAAAAAATCGGTTTTCGTCACTTACCGCCCGCACCTTCCCGCGCATTCCCGCGGGTTGTATACCACCTTGAAGGCCCCTCGGAGCCCGAACGATCGACACCAGTTTCAACTGAATCCGAGCGGGGAAAACTGAAAAAATCGGTTTTCGCCACTAACCGCCGGCACCTTCCCGCGCATTCCCCCGGGTTGTATACCACCTTGAAGGCCCCTCGAAGCCCGAACGATCGACACCAGTTTCAACTGAATCCGAGCGGGGAAAACTGAAAAAATCGGTTTTCGCCACTAACCGCCGGCACCTTCCCGCGCATTCCCGCGGGTTGTATACCACCTTGAAGGCCCCTCGAAGCCCGAACGATCGACACCAGTTTCAACTGAATCCGAGCGGGGAAAATTGAAAAAATCGGTTTTCGCCACTTATCGCCCGCACCTTCCCGCGCATTCCCGCGGGTTGTATACCACCTTGAAGGCCCCTCGGAGCCCGAACGATCGACATCAGTTTCAACTGAATCCGAGCGGGGAAAACTGAAAAAATCGGTTTTCGCCACTTACCGCCCGCACCTTCCCGCGCATTCCCGCGGGTTGTATACCACCTTGAAGGCCCCTCGGAGCCCGAACGATCGACACCAGTTTCAACTGAATCCGAGCGGGGAAAAATGAAAAAATCGGTTTTCGCCACTTACCGCCCGCACCTTCCCGCGCATTCCCGCGGGTTGTATACCACCTTGAAGGCCCCTCGGAGCCCGAACGATCGACATCAGTTTCAACTGAATCCGAGCGGGGAAAACTGAAACAATCGGTTTTCGCCACTTACCGCCATCGACACCAGTTTCAACTGAATCCGAGCGGGGAAAACTGAAAAAATCGGTTTTCGCCACTTACCGCCCGCACCTTCCCGCGCATTCCCGCGCATTCCCGCGGGTTGTATACCACCTTGTAGGCCCCTCGGAGCCCGAACGATCGACACCAGTTTCAACTGAATCCAAGCGGGGAAAACTGAAAAAATCGGTTTTCGCCACTTACCGCCATCGACACCAGTTTTAACTGAATCCGAGCGGGGAAAACTGAAAAAATCGGTTTTTTCCACTTACCGCCCGCACCTTCCCGCGCATTCCCGCGGGTTGTATACCACCTTGAAGGCCCCTCGAAGCCCGACCGATCGACACCAGTTTCAACTGAATCCGAGCGGGGAAAACTGAAAAAATCGGTTTTTTCCACTTACCGCCCGCACCTTCCCGCGCATTCCCGCGGGTTGTATACCACCTTGAAGGCCCCTCGGAGCCCGAACGATCGACACCAGTTTCAACTGAATCCGAGCGGGGAAAACTGAAAAAATCGGTTTTTTCCACTTACCGCCCGCACCTTCCCGCGCATTCCCGCGGGTTGTATACCACCTTGAAGGCCCCTCGGAGCCCGAACGATCGACACCAGTTTCAACTGAATCCGAGCGGGGAAAACTGAAAAAATCGGTTTTCGCCACTTACCGCCCGCACCTTCCCGCGCATTCCCGCGGGTTGTATACCACCTTGAAGGCCCCTCGAAGCCCGAACGATCGACACCAGTTTCAACTGAATCCGAGCGGGGAAAACTGAAAAAATCGGTTTTCGCCACTTACCGCCCGCACCTTCCCGCGCATTCCCGCGGGTTGTATACCACCTTGAAGGCCCCTCGGAGCCCGAACGATCGACACCAGTTTCAACTGAATCCGAGCGGGGAAAACTGAAAAAATCGGTTTTTTCCACTTACCGCCCGCACCTTCCCGCGCATTCCCGCGGTTTGTATACCACCTTAAAGGCCCCTCGGAGCCCGAACGATCGACACCAGTTTCAACTGAATCCGAACGGGGAAAACTGAAAAAATCGGTTTTCGCCACTTACCGCCCGCACCTTCCCGCGCATTCCCGCGGGTTGTATACCACCTTGAAGGCCCCTCGGAGCCCGAACGATCGACACCAGTTTCAACTGAATCCGAGCGGGGAAAACTGAAAAAATCGGTTTTCGCCACTTACCGCCATCGACACCAGTTTCAACTGAATCCGAGCGGGGAAAACTGAAAAAATCGGTTTTCGCCACTTACTGCCGGCACCTTCCCGCGCATTCCCGCGGGTTTTATACCACCTTGAAGGCCCCTCGAAGCCCGAACGATCGACACCAGTATCAACTGAATCCGAGCGGGGAAAACTGAAAAAATCGGTTTTCGCCACTTACCGCCCGCACCTTCCCGCGCATTCCCGCGGGTTGTATACCACCTTGAAGGCCCCTCGGAGCCCGAACGATCGACACCAGTTTCAACTGAATCCGAGCGGGGAAAACTGAAAAAATCGGTTTTTTCCACTTACCGCCCGCACCTTCCCGCGCATTCCCGCGGGTTGTATACCACCTTGAAGGCCCCTCGGAGCCCGAACGATCGACACCAGTTTCAACTGAATCCGAGCGGGGAAAACTGAAAAAATCGGTTTTCGCCACTAACCGCCGGCACCTTCCCGCGCATTCCCGCGGGTTGTATACCACCTTGAAGGCCCCTCGGAGCCCGAACGATCGACACCAGTTTCAACTGAATCCGAGCGGGGAAAACTGAAAAAATCGGTTTTTTCCACTTACCGCCCGCACCTTCCCGCGCATTCCCGCGGTTTGTATACCACCTTAAAGGCCCCTCGGAGCCCGAACGATCGACACCAGTTTCAACTGAATCCGAACGGGGAAAACTGAAAAAATCGGTTTTCGCCACTTACCGCCCGCACCTTCCCGCGCATTCCCGCGGGTTGTATACCACCTTGAAGGCCCCTCGGAGCCCGAACGATCGACACCAGTTTCAACTGAATCCGAGCGGGGAAAACTGAAAAAATCGGTTTTCGCCACTTACCGCCATCGACACCAGTTTCAACTGAATCCGAGCGGGGAAAACTGAAAAAATCGGTTTTCGCCACTTACTGCCGGCACCTTCCCGCGCATTCCCGCGGGTTTTATACCACCTTGAAGGCCCCTCGAAGCCCGAACGATCGACACCAGTATCAACTGAATCCGAGCGGGGAAAACTGAAAAAATCGGTTTTCGCCACTTACCGCCCGCACCTTCCCGCGCATTCCCGCGGGTTGTATACCACCTTGAAGGCCCCTCGGAGCCCGAACGATCGACACCAGTTTCAACTGAATCCGAGCGGGGAAAACTGAAAAAATCGGTTTTCGCCACTTACCGCCCGCACCTTCCCGCGCATTCCCGCGGGTTGTATACCACCTTGAAGGCCCCTCGGAGCCCGAACGATCGACACCAGTTTCAACTGAATCCGAGCGGGGAAAACTGAAAAAATCGGTTTTCGCCACTAACCGCCGGCACCTTCCCGCGCATTCCCGCGGGTTGTATACCACCTTGAAGGCCCCTCGGAGCCCGAACGATCGACACCAGTTTCAACTGAATCCGAGCGGGGAAAACTGAAAAAATCGGTTTTTTCCACTTACCGCCCGCACCTTCCCGCGCATTCCCGCGGTTTGTATACCACCTTAAAGGCCCCTCGGAGCCCGAACGATCGACACCAGTTTCAACTGAATCCGAACGGGGAAAACTGAAAAAATCGGTTTTCGCCACTTACCGCCCGCACCTTCCTGCGCATTCCCGCGGGTTGTATACCACCTTGAAGGCCCCTCGGAGCCCGAACGATCGACACCAGTTTCAACTGAATCCGAGCGGGGAAAACTGAAAAAATCGGTTTTCGCCACTTACCGCCATCGACACCAGTTTCAACTGAATCCGAGCGGGGAAAACTGAAAAAATCGGTTTTCGCCACTTACTGCCGGCACCTTCCCGCGCATTCCCGCGGGTTTTATACCACCTTGAAGGCCCCTCGAAGCCCGAACGATCGACACCAGTATCAACTGAATCCGAGCGGGGAAAACTGAAAAAATCGGTTTTCGCCACTTACCGCCCGCACCTTCCCGCGCATTCCCGCGGGTTGTATACCACCTTGAAGGCCCCTCGGAGCCCGAACGATCGACACCAGTTTCAACTGAATCCGAGCGGGGAAAACTGAAAAAATCGGTTTTTTCCACTTACCGCCCGCACCTTCCCGCGCATTCCCGCGGGTTGTATACCACCTTGAAGGCCTCTCGGAGCCCGAACGATCGACACCAGTTTCAACTGAATCCGAGCGGGGAAAACTGAAAAAATCGGTTTTCGCCACTTACCGCCATCGACACCAGTTTCAACTGAATCCGAGCGGGGAAAACTGAAAAAATCGGTTTTCGCCACTTACTGCCGGCACCTTCCCGCGCATTCCCGCGGGTTTTATACCACCTTGAAGGCCCCTCGAAGCCCGAACGATCGACACCAGTATCAACTGAATCCGAGCGGGGAAAACTGAAAAAATCGGTTTTCGCCACTTACCGCCCGCACCTTCCCGCGCATTCCCGCGGGTTGTATACCACCTTGAAGGCCCCTCGGAGCCCGAACGATCGACACCAGTTTCAACTGAATCCGAGCGGGGAAAACTGAAAAAATCGGTTTTTTCCACTTACCGCCCGCACCTTCCCGCGCATTCCCGCGGGTTGTATACCACCTTGAAGGCCCCTCGGAGCCCGAACGATCGACACCAGTTTCAACTGAATCCGAGCGGGGAAAACTGAAAAAATCGGTTTTCGCCACTAACCGCCGGCACCTTCCCGCGCATTCCCGCGGGTTGTATACCACCTTGAAGGCCCCTCGGAGCCCGAACGATCGACACCAGTTTCAACTGAATCCGAGCGGGGAAAACTGAAAAAATCGGTTTTTTCCACTTACCGCCCGCACCTTCCCGCGCATTCCCGCGGTTTGTATACCACCTTAAAGGCCCCTCGGAGCCCGAACGATCGACACCAGTTTCAACTGAATCCGAACGGGGAAAACTGAAAAAATCGGTTTTCGCCACTTACCGCCCGCACCTTCCCGCGCATTCCCGCGGGTTGTATACCACCTTGAAGGCCCCTCGGAGCCCGAACGATCGACACCAGTTTCAACTGAATCCGAGCGGGGAAAACTGAAAAAATCGGTTTTCGCCACTTACCGCCATCGACACCAGTTTCAACTGAATCCGAGCGGGGAAAACTGAAAAAATCGGTTTTCGCCACTTACTGCCGGCACCTTCCCGCGCATTCCCGCGGGTTTTATACCACCTTGAAGGCCCCTCGAAGCCCGAACGATCGACACCAGTATCAACTGAATCCGAGCGGGGAAAACTGAAAAAATCGGTTTTCGCCACTTACCGCCCGCACCTTCCCGCGCATTCCCGCGGGTTGTATACCACCTTGAAGGCCCCTCGGAGCCCGAACGATCGACACCAGTTTCAACTGAATCCGAGCGGGGAAAACTGAAAAAATCGGTTTTTTCCACTTACCGCCCGCACCTTCCCGCGCATTCCCGCGGGTTGTATACCACCTTGAAGGCCCCTCGGAGCCCGAACGATCGACACCAGTTTCAACTGAATCCGAGCGGGGAAAACTGAAAAAATCGGTTTTCGCCACTAACCGCCGGCACCTTCCCGCGCATTCCCGCGGGTTGTATACCACCTTGAAGGCCCCTCGGAGCCCGAACGATCGACACCAGTTTCAACTGAATCCGAGCGGGGAAAAGTGAAAAAATCGGTTTTCGCCACTTACCGCCCGCACCTTCACCTTCCAACTTCGGGTTGTATACCACCTTGAAGGCCCCTCGGAGCCCGAACGATCGACACCAGTTTCAACTGAATCCGAGCGGGGAAAACTGAAAAAATCGGTTTTCGCCACTTACCGCCCGCACCTTCCCGCGCATTCCCGCGGGTTGTATACCACCTTGAAGGCCCCTCGGAGCTCGAACGATCGACACCAGTTTCAACTGAATCCGAGCGGGGAAAACTGAAAAAATCGGTTTTCGCCACTAACCGCCGGCACCTTCCCGCGCATTCCCGCGGGTTGTATACCACCTTGAAGGCCCCTCGGAGCCCGAACGATCGACACCAGTTTCAACTGAATCCGAGCGGGAAAAACTGAAAAAATAGGTTTTCGTCACTTACCGCCGGCACCTTCCCGCACATTCCCGCGGGTTGTATACTACCTTGAAGGCCCCTCGGAGCCCGAACGATCGACACCAGTTTCAACTGAATCCGAGCGGGGAAAAGTGAAAAAATCGGTTTTCGTCACTTACCGCCGGCACCTTCCCGCACATTCCCGCGGGTTGTATACCACCTTGAAGGCCCCTCGGAGCCCGAACGATCGACACCAGTTTCAACTGAATCCGAGCGGGGAAAAGTGAAAAAATCGGTTTTCGCCACTTACCGCCCGCACCTTCACCTTCCAACTTCGGGTTGTATACCACCTTGAAGGCCCCTCGGAGCCCGAACGATCGACACAAGTTTCAACTGAATCCGAGCGGGGAAAACTGAAAAAATCGGTTTTCGCCACTTACCGCCCGCACCTTCCCGCGCATTCCCGCGGGTTGTATACCACCTTGAAGGCCCCTCGGAGCCCGAACGATCGACACCAGTTTCAACTGAATCCGAGCGGGGAAAACTGAAAAAATCGGTTTTCGCCACTTACCGCCCGCACCTTCCCGCGCATTCCCGCGGGTTGTATACCACCTTGAAGGCCCCTTGGAGCCCGAACGATCGACACCAGTTTCAACTGAATCCGAGCGGGGAAAACTGAAAAAATCGGTTTACGCCACTTACCGCCCGCACCTTCCCGCACCTTCCCGCGCATTCCTTCGGGTTGTATACCACCTTGAAGGCCCCTCGGAGCCCGAACGATCGACACCAGTTTCAACTGAATCAGAGCGGGGAAAACTGAAAAAATCGGTTTTCGCCACTAACCGCCGGCACCTTCCCGCGCATTCCCGCGGGTTGTATACCACCTTGAAGGCCCCTCGAAGCCCGAACGATCGACACCAGTTTCAACTGAATTTAACTGAATTGAATAGCTGAGGCACGAGCAGCTAGGTGATCGCAAGCCATCACAGTTTCTGCGATACATGCAAGATCTTGCGGGTTCATCTTTCCCCAAGGATTTTTTAAAAACATTATGGTCGAGTAGGTTACCACAAAACATTCAAACGGTTATAGCTTCACAGCCTGATCTGCCTATCGAAAAATTAGCTGACCTGGCAGACAAAGTGCATGAGATAGCACCCTCATCACCACAGGTCGCAAGCACATCTGCGATGGCCACACCCCCTGCATCCTCCATGTTGGAAGAAATGGCCAAGCAGATCCAACTCCTGACCAAGCAGGTATCGGAACTCTCGACCCACGTACGTCACAACTCGGTCTCATCAAAATTTAAAGAGCGTTCCCGGAGCCATTCCAGACATCGCAGGAAGTCGACTACCCAGCAAAAATGTTGGTACCATTTTAAATTTGGTTCAAATGCTAAAAAATGTGTGCAGCCATGTAGTTACGGAGAGTCGGAAAACTCTCTGGGCAGCCGGAAGTAGCGGCCAACGTCTGCCCTTTACCTACAGGCCGTCTTTTCATTACCGACCGTATTTCAAAAATGCTTTTCCTCATTGATACTGGCTCGGATCTCTGCGTTTTTCCACGGTTGGCTACCAAGGCGCCCTGTACCAAGACAAAGTATGAACTTATGGCGGCGAACGGTACAGTCATTCATACTTACGGTCCTACATTATTGCACTTAGACCTAGGACTGAAACGTACTTTCACCTGGAAATTTACCATCGCTGATGTTTCAAAGCCCATTATCGGCGTAGATTTTTTGATATTTTACAATCTTCTTGTAGATTGCAGATGTCAGCGACTCGTCGATGGAAATACCACTCTGTCAGTGCAAGCAATAAAACAAAATATCTCCGATGACCTTGCGTCAGTCAAAGCCATTTCGGGAGAATCAAAATACCATCAGCTGCTTCATGAGTTTCCAGAGGTAACGAGACCATCAGGTACGTCTTCCTTACCTAAGCATAATACCGTGCATTACATCAAAACCATTCCCGGACCACCGGTTACCAGTAGACCTCGTCGTTTAGACCCAGTTAGACTGAAAGCAGCCAAAAAAGAATTTGACGATATGCTGTCACAGGGAACTGCCCGCTCCTCTAACAGTTCGTGGTCGTCCGCTCTGCACTTAGTTAAGAAGAAGGACGACGGATGGAGACCATGTGGTGATTATAGGGCACTCAATGCTCGCACAGTACCTGACAGGTATCCGATACGCCATATCCAGGATTTTTCCTACCAACTCTCTGGTTGTACAGTATTTTCAACTATCGATCTAGTCAAGGCGTACAATCAAATACCAGTACACGTCAATGATATCCACAAAACAGCCATTATAACTCCTTTTGGACTTTTCGAGTTCCCGTACATGACCTACGGACTGCGCAATGCAGCACAAACCTTTCAGAGGTTCATGGACGAAGTGCTACGTGATTTTGATGACTTTTGTTTTGGTTACTTAGACGACATTTTGGTATTTTCCAGTTCTGAAGAACAACATCAGCGCCACATCAGACTACTCTTCACCAGGCTCAAAGAGTATGGTGTTTTGATAAACACATCCAAGTGAGTCTTCGGGCAGCGACAGGTAAAATTTCTTGGTTACCTAGTGTCAGGTTCTGGGACTCAACCTTTAGAGACGAACGTAAAGAGCATAGAGGAGTGCAGTGTGCCGAAAACTGCTAAGGAATTACGACGTTTCCTCGGTATGTTCAATTTTTATCGGCGTTTTATTCCCGATGCCGCAAATATCCAAGCACCATTAGATGCTGCGCTTCTAGGACCTAAGATGAAAGGAGCTAAGCCGATCACTATGACGCCGGAGATGATGGAAGCCTTTCAAAAATGTAAGACTTGTTTATCTCAAGCCACATTACTGGCTCACCCAGATCCTTCTGCAGAGCTAGCTATTGCCACTGATGCTTCTGATGTCGGAATTGGAGCAGTTCTTCAACAACGTGTTAATAACGTATGGCAACCTCTTGGTTTCTTTTCTAAAAAATTAACATCTGCGCAGAAGAAGTATAGTCCTTACGACAGAGAACTGTTAGTCATTTATGAAGCCATTAAATATTTTCGACACATGGTTGAGGCTCGAAACTTCGTGATTCACACGGATCATAAACCTCTCACATATGCATTCAACATTAACAGGGAGAAATGCTCACCGCGCCAATATCGGTACTTTGATTATATTTCTCAGTTCACAACTATTATTCAATACTTACCAGGACGTTTGAACGTAGTGGCTGATACTCTGTCACGACTGGAAGAGGTGAGTCGATCTATCGATTACCAGGCTCTAGCACTTGCTCAAGATACTGATCCTGAACTGCTAGGTCTGCTTCAAAAAGGCTCATCGTTAAAACTGGTTAAGGTAGATTTGCCACACTGGGGTGCTTGGTCGGATAACCTCCTCGTGTGTTCGCTCGCTGTTGGCCCTTTCTCAAATGCTTGTCATTCGGGGGGGACGAACAGTGTTGCGGGCCGGTGCACCCTGGGCGGCTAGTAATTGGTGCCCACAGGATTCGTCCTTGGGTAATGATTGCTAGCTGGCTAATAATCCGACGTGGTTCTCCGCGTGTCCTCTGTCATGCAGAGTACACAGTGTGAGGAACCGGAGGGCGCGCGTGGTGTGTACTCACCCTACCGCCACGCAGGTGCAGTGATGTGCCTGCGCCGAATATATCGGAACTCCACTCTTGTTTGCGGTCATGTCTCGTAATCAGGAGTGGAACCGAGGGCCTTGCCTTTACCGGCCGGGCTGCGAGGAAGAAAACCTCTATAAAAAATTACCCCAACCCAAGCGGCGAAGCAGCGCGAGGGGTTCATGGCTGATGGGGAGATCAGTCGCTACTGCTGGTCCCGCCAGGGTACCGGCCGACACCCTGGCGTAATAGGCTTATCCGAGTACAGGGGGCACTGCTCGGATGGACCGTTTTTCCCCCACGCTCGTGGGAACAATATGGAAGATTTAAAACCTAAAAACCAAATTGAAGATGTGGTGGGGCCCGAGGAGGGCGGTGGTGTGATAGTGCCCGAGATGGGCGGAGTAGAAGGCGTTGTGCCTTTTATAGGCGGCGGTAAACTGGCTTCTGCGCCTGTAAGTGGAGCTAGTGGCGTAAAAGACGCGAGAGTGGTGATAGAGCGGCTGGACGTGGCGGAAATCGCCTCCATTGTCAGCGGAAGGTCCAGGTCGGGCTCAACATCCTCACGTGGCCGTTTCTGGGCGGCCACTGAGTCGGGGGCAGATAGTTGTGTCTCCATAGAGCCACAAACTGAGGAGATGCGGAGAGACCGCAAGTATCGGAAGAGGCCGAGGAGCAAGAAGACCCGCTCCGGCTCTTCGGAAAGTGGCGGAGAGAGAGAAAAGCCGAAGGCCAAGTTAAGTTCGGTTCGGCGAGAGGAGCTTCGGCTACAAGCGGAGGAAGAGGTCGAGGGGATGATGGAGTCGGTGCAGTCCAGGGCAAGCTCCAGGCTCTCGGATTTCTCCGACTCGGCGAGACCTAGTGTAAGTGGCCAACTGGTGCAAGATCTGCAGCACCAGGTCAAGGACAGCTTGTCCATTATCAACAAAGTCGCCTGCAGATCCGGCAATCTTAAGGGCACTTTTACAAAAGCCCTTAAGCAGGCCGCCGGCGCCATTAGTATGGCCGTGGAAGTTTTGGCCAATAAGACGGCAAACGAGGAGGTGACGCAGTTGCGGGCGGCCAATAGCCGTCTAACTAATGAGCTGTCCTTGATGAGAGAGGAATTAGAACGATCAAGGACACAGCGACAGGGACACGAAGAGAAGAAAAAGGAGGACGACGTGGCGCATACGGTAATGGTGCAGGTGGGCACATTGCTTAATACGCGGCTGGCGGCGCTGGAGGACAGGCTCCTACCAGCAAAGCCAGTTCGTCCTCCTTTAGCGGCGGACAGAAGGCGACAGGCGGCCGTCTCAGTGGTGGTGGCTGAGCCCACTGTGACGACCCTAGTCGCGCCTGCCAATCCAGGCCCAAAGCAAAAACAGGGCCCAAAGAAAGGGAAAGGCAAAACGGGAGGAAAGAAAGCGGCGTCTGTGGAGCCCCGTCCGCTGCCTCCCACTCCTGCCGATTTGAATGAGGGCTGGAGCGTGGTGGTGCGCAAGGGCAAAAAGAAGGCGGCTGTAGTCCCTAGTGGGAAGCAGACGAAGGCGAAGAAGTCTGCCAAGCAGCCCAAGTTGCGCCCCCCGCGATCGGCGGCGGTGACGCTGACTCTGCAGCCGGCAGCCGTCAACAAGGAGTTGACATACAAAGACGTGCTGTCACAAGTAAAGCAGGCGATAAAGTTAGAAGACCTGGGCATCTCTGACTTGCGTCTTAGAGTCGCCTCTACTGGTGCCAGGGTTCTGGAGCTACCTGGCGCCAATAGTAGCGAAAAGGCGGATACCCTAGCTCAGCGGCTGCGTGGGGTGCTAGACTCCGGCGAGGTTTTGGTTGCAAGACCAGTGAAGTGCGCAGAGTTGCGGGTCAGTGGCCTGGATGACTCTGCCACTTCGGAGGAGGTGGTGCAGGCTATAAGCCGAGTTGGCGGATGTGACGAAGGGTCGGTGAAGGCAGGGGAGATCCGGCAGGACAGAAATGGTCTGGGCACAGTGTGGGTTCGCTGCCCTATTATGGCAGCGAAGAAGGTCAGCGGGTCGAGGCTCCTAGTGGGCTTCGTTTCAGCGCGTGTGCAACTGCTGCAACAGCGAGCCCTGCGCTGCTATCGCTGCCACGAAATTGGTCACGTGGCGGCGAAGTGCAGCAGTGCACATGATAGGAGCCAGCAGTGTTTCAGGTGCGGACAACCTGGGCACAAACAAAATCAGTGCTCGGCGGCACCTCACTGCCCGGTTTGCGTGGCGGCAGAACAGCCCGCAGACCATACAGTGGGAAGCGCCATATGTGCGAAAGCCAGCACCTCGAGGAAGAGGAGGAGCGGCAGGAAGGGAGGAAATGGGCCACCAGCGGGCAAACCAGACGCCCCACTTGGGCGAGAGGAGGCGCAGCACATGGAAGACCAATAATGGCTCTCCGTGTGCTGCAGGCGAATATTAACCACTGTGCCAGGGCCCAGGACTTATTGGTCCAAAGCTTGGCGCAGTGGTCTATCCAGGTGGCGGTTGTTTCGGAGCCCTACAGCGTTCCCGACAGAGACAACTGGGTAGCCGACAACACCGGGGTGGTGACTATTATCACCCAGGTCGCAGCGGGCTCTCCGCCCTTCTCACGAGTAGAGAGGGGTGCGGGATGCGTCGCAGCACTTGTCGGCGACCTAGTTGTCGTAGGGGTCTACTTTTCCCCCAATCGAACTCTCGCGGAGTTTGAAGAGTTCCTTATACGATTGGGGGAAATGGTAGAGCGATTTCGTCCGGCGGAAGTGGTGGTCGCGGGCGATTTCAACGCGAAGTCCAGCGTGTGGGGCTCCGCAACGACGGATGTGCGTGGTGTGACGCTGTCGGAGTGGGTTGTTGCCACCGGTTTGTCTGTGCTCAACCGAGGGACCAAGAACACGTGTGTGCGAAGGCTGGGCGGATCCGTCGTGGACGTTTCGTTCGCGAGCCCGGCCCTAGCGTGTCGTGTTCGGGGCTGGCGAGTGCTGGATGATGTGGAGACTCTCTCGGATCACCTCTACATCTTGTACGAGATCTCCACACATCCTGCGGTGCAACCAGCCCCCAGTCCAAACTCGCGAGAGTACGGACCGCGGTGGCAACTGGGTCGTCTCGACAGGGAGTTGTTGGAGGAGGCCGCGATAGTGGAATCCTGGCTGCCCCAGAGCTTGGCGTCTGCAGAAGACGCCGCATCCTGGGCGCAGGGGGCGCTGACGCGTATCTGTGACGCGTCAATGCCCCGTTCCGGGCGCCGCCCTCAACGGCGGCAAGTGTACTGGTGGTCGTGGGAGATCGCGCAACTGCGTAACACCTGCGTTGCGGCGAGACGCCAGTACAGCCACTATCGCAGACGGGTACAGAAGGTGCAGGAGGAGGAAGACCGACTGTACCGTGTCTATGTCGAGGCGAGAACGCAGCTGCAGGAGGAGATCGGTCGTGTGAAAGGCGAGTCGCACGACCGGTTGATCGCGGGGATAGACCAAGACCCGTACGGCACACCTTACCGAATGGTGCTCGGTAGGTTACGGGCTTGGGCACCACCACTGACGCAGACACTCCAACCGGACGTACTCCGAGGGGTTCTGTCGTCGCTATTCCCGCAGCGGGCCAGTTTTGCACCACCCAGTATGGCCCGCCCTGCAGTGCGTGAGGAGGAGGAGGACGAAGACAGCGTCACACCACCAGTGGAGGAGGAGGAGCTCGAAGAAGTTATTCGCCGATCTCGGCTCAAGAGCACCGCCCCGGGCTTGGACGGCATTCCCGGCCGGGCGCTAACTCTGGCCCTCAACACCTTAGGGCCCAGAGTGCGAGGACTATTCACTGTCTGTCTGGCTCAAGCCATAATTCCACAGCGGTGGAAGACAGGCAGGTTAGTCCTCATCAAGAAGGAGGGTCGCCCGGCGGATTCAGCCTCCGCCTATAGGCCCATCGTGCTCTTGAGCGAGATCGCCAAGCTCTTCGAGCGTGTTGTAGCCAGGAGGCTACAACACCATTTGGAGGGGACAGGTCCGGACCTCTCGGACCACCAGTATGGTTTCCGCAGGGGGCGATCGACGGTCGATGCCATACTGGAGGTAAAGTCCTATGCGCAGGATGCGGTGGCCCGAGGCGATGGAGTCTTGGCGGTGTCTTTAGACATCGCCAACGCCTTCAACTCCCTGCCATGGCCCTGCATAAAGGAGGCACTGTTATACCATCGTGTGCCTCCATACCTGCGCCGCGTCATCGGGGCTTACCTGTCCGGGAGGTCTGTGACCTTTCCGGCTCCTGGAGGAGGTTGGGAGGAGTTTGTGGTGTCGGCCGGTGTTCCACAAGGATCGGTGCTGGGTCCGATCCTCTGGAACATCGGGTACGACTGGGTGCTGCGGGGCGGCACCCTGAGGGGGATAAAGGTCCTCTGTTACGCCGATGACACGCTGGTCTTGGCGAAGCAGAGGACCTATCGGGAGGCGGCGGTCCTCGCGACGGCTGGAGTGGCGGAGGTCGTCGGCCGCATAAAGCGGCTGGGTTTGGAGGTCTCCCTCAACAAGTCCGAGGCGTTATACTTCCACGCTCCTCGAAAGGGCCCACCAGCAGATGCCCACATCGTTGTCGGTGGCGTCAATATTGACGTCAAGAGGAGCATGAGGTACCTCGGACTTGTTCTGGATGGTCGGTGGAGTTTTCGGGGCCTTTTTACATCCTTGGCCCCGAAACTGTTGAAGACAGCGGCGGCATTGGCGCGCCTTTTGCCCAACGTCGATGGGCCGAGCGCCTCTAGCCGTCGGCTGTACACCGGAGTGGTCCGATCGATGGCGCTCTATGGTGCTCCTGTATGGGCGGACGCCCTGGATCGGCACAACATCACTCTGCTGCGACGTGCGCAGAGGGTGATGGCCATCCGGGCGATACGGGGGTACCGGACCATCTCCGGTGAGGTGGCGTGCGTGCTGGCTGGAGTCATGCCGTGGGATCTGGATGCTCTGTCTCTGGCGTCGGTCTATTGCCGGCGTCGAGGCCTAGTGTCCGGGGAACCAGCAAGTCAGGCACGCACGGAGGAGGCGCGGGAAACCGCGGTAAGAATGTGGGAATCCCGGCTGGCGACACCATCTGCCGGCCGGTTGACGATCGAGGCGGTTCGTCCAGTTTTCCGCCAGTGGTTAGCGCGGCGTCACGGCGTCCTAACCTTCCGCACCACACAGGTGCTCACGGGGCATGGTTGCTTCGGGGGTTACCTGTGTCGGATCGCTGGGAGGGAGCCCGACGCTCGCTGCCACCACTGCGACGACTGCCTCGACGAGACGGCCCAGCACACGTTGGAGGTGTGCACAGCCTGGGCGTCTCAACGTCGCGCTTTGCGCGACGTCATCGGGGACGACCTTTCCCTGCCGGCCGTGGTCAAGGCCATGGCCGGTAGCGAGACGTCGTGGGACGCGGTCTCATCCTTCTGCGAGGCAGTGGTGCTCGAGAAGGAGTCGGCGGAACGGGCGAGGGAGGCTATTGCCGAAGTCGCCATCCGCCGTAAGAGACCGGGTCGCCGGAAGGCGGCATACGATCGCCGCCTTCCGCCCTAATGTGCCAGAGGGCGGTCAGCTTGGGGAAGCTGGCTGCCTACCAACCTGGCCCGAGTAGGCGCGCGCAGGTCGCTCCCGCGCGCTACTCCGAGCAGGCCGTCGAGGGTGCCCACACACCCTTGACTCCGCGACGTGCCTTGCAGGCTCCCGCCGCCGCGATTCGTGGACGATTCTAGTCCCCGCGTCTCGCGGCCAGTGGCGGTCGAGGAGGAGCACCGTGAGGTTTTAGTGGGTATGCGGACGGCCTACATCTGCCAAGTCCGCGAGTCCCACATAACCCGCTCGAGTCCCCACTCGGGCCGGTATCCGTAAAAGGATTTCCTCACGTTAAAAAAAAAAAAAAAAAGATTTGCCACACTGTAACCAGAAGTTATACTGTGACGTATCAATGTCTTCTCCGCGCCCGTTCATTACTGAGAAGTTTCGCCGACAAGTTTTTGAAACTTCACACAGCTTGAGCCATCCTGGTAGGACAGCTACAGTGCGGCGGGTTACACAGAGATTCGTATGGCCAGGGATTCGCAAAGACTGTAGAGAGTGGACACGAGAGTGTGTACTTTGTCAAAAGAGCAAAGTTCACCGTCATACCCTTGCTCCCTTATCCTCAATTCCAACTCCTACATCGAGGTTTGCACACATCCACCTCGACATCGTCGGACCTTTAACTATTTCGTCTGATTTCAGATATTGCCTTACTGTCATCGACCGTTTCACACGATGGCCTGAGGCATTCCCACTTAAGGACATCACAGCTGATTCCTGTGCTGCCGCTCTTCTCTCTGGTTGGATAGCAAGATTTGGTTGCCCTCTTCGAATTACAACCGATAGGGGTCGGCAATTCGAGTCGCATCTCTTCAAGGCACTATCAGCCATGGTTGGTGCACATCACTTTACGACTACTTCGTATCATCCAGCTTCCAACGGCTTGATCGAGAGACTCCATCGTCAGCTGAAGGCAGCTATCATGTGCCATCCCTCTTCGACCTGGACGGAAGCACTTCCCTTAGTGCTGCTGGGCATCCGTAGCGCTTGGAAGGATGATATTCAGGCTTCAGCGGCTGAGCTGGTCTACGGGGAGCCCCTTCGACTTCCAGGGCAATTTCTTGCACCCTCGGAGGATTACAGGACAGCAGATATCACAAATCTGGTCACTCGTCTTCGTGCTGGTATGGCACGACTCTCACCGAAGCCCACGTCATGGCATAGGACAGGTCCTTTTTATATGCCAGCTGACCTTGCAGAGACAACACATGTTTTTTTACGGCAGGACCACGTCCGCAAACCACTGGAACCACCTTATGCAGGCCCATACAAGGTTCTCAAGAGGACTCCTAAATATTTCAAAATAGACATATGTGGTAAGCCTAATAACGTTAGTGTGGACAGGATCAAGCCCGCATATGTTACGAGAGAGGCCGTTCCTGCATCAAAGAGGATAATAACAGCACCAAAGGCTATCTCTCAATCTGACGTGGAGCAGACACTTGAGAAGCGGACAAGAAGCGGAAGAAGAGTCAAGTTTCCAGACTACTATCGCCCTTAACCAGGTCACTGGGGGGGAGTACTGTAGGGAACATTACTTATTCAAAATTAATATTATTACATTTACTAGAATCATCCGCACGCAGCGCATTGGAACAATTCAAACCTGTTCCGAGTTTTTTTGCTATGCGTGTTTGCTGCTAGCCAGCATCGCCACGTTTAAAGAGTCGGCTAGAATCGCTTGCGACATTCACTTGTGTATCCATTGCTCTCTTAGCTTGCATTCAATTCTCAACCTTAACTTCTTGCCATTACGTGCTAGTTTAGCTTGTATTTTCTATTGGTATTTATTTAAATTTCTTTATTTCCTTCTGTGATTATTTTCTCTTCACGTATCTGTGAGTTAAATAAATTTGGACAATTTCTCCACAAAATTTGGATTTTTAATTTTACTCATTTAGTGTAAAATAAATAAGATCATATTAAATAGTGGTATCACATCTCAACCGCTATAAATTTGATTCATATATTTTTCATTCAATCTAATGAAAATTTAAATAATTTTCGACTTTTAGATGTTGATAATCGAATTATTTTACCTATAAATAATCAAATTCGTATTTTAGTTACAGCTACAGATGTAATTCACTCTTGAACAATTCCATCATTAGGAGTAAAAATTGACGCTAATCCAGGACGATTAAATCAAACTAGATTTTTTATTAATCGTCCTGGAATTTATTATGGTCAATGTTCTGAAATTTGTGGGGCAAATCATAGTTTTGTACCTATTGTTATTGAAAGAATCCCTATAAAAAACTTTATTAATTGAATTAATAATTATTCATTAGATGACTGAAAGCAAGTACTGGTCTCTTAAACCATTTTATAGTGAATTAGCATTTACTTCTAATGATAAAGAATTAGTTAATAAATAACATAAATATGTCAAATTTAAATTATTACTTTTTGTAATATTCTTTTATTCCTCAAATAATACCTATCAATTGAATAATTTCATTATTATTTTTTATTTCTATTTTTATTAGTTTTATAATTATAATTTATTTTATTTTTAATTATAAAAATAATTTTAATTTTAAAAAAATTAATAAAAATAATTTCAAAAAATTTTTTTGAAAATGATAAATAATCTTTTTTCAATTTTTGATCCTTCAACAAATTTATTTAATTTCCCATTTAATTGAATTAGAACATTTATTGGATTATTATTTATTCCTTTATCTTTCTGATTTTTTCCTAATCGTCATTATTTATTATGAAATTTTATTTCTAATAAACTTCATAATGAATTTAAAACTTTATTAGGACCAAATAGAATTAATGGATCAACTTTTATTTTTATTTCATTATTCTTTTTTATTTTATTTAATATTTTTTTAGGTTTATTCCCATATATTTTTACTAGAACAAGTCATCTTAATATATCCCTTTCATTATCTTTAACATTATGATTAAGATTTATAATTTATGGATGATTGAATAATACACAACATATATTTATTCATATAATTCCTCAGGGAACACCAACTATTTTAATACCTTTTATAGTACTAATTGAAACTATTAGTAATATTATTCGACCTGGAACTTTAGCAGTTCGATTAACAGCTAATATAATTGCAGGTCATTTACTTTTAACTTTATTAAGTAATACAGGTATTAAAATACTTAATTATTTATTAATTATTTTAATTATTGTTCAAATTTTATTATTAATTCTTGAATCTGCCGTAGCAATTATTCAATCTTATGTAATTTCTATTTTAAGAACTCTTTATTCTAGAGAAGTAAATTAATGTCTAATCATAATCATCCCTATCACTTAGTTGACTATAGACCTTGACCCTTAACAGGAGCTATTGGAGTAATAACCTTAGTAACTGGTTTAGTAAAATGATTTCATAATTTTAATATAAACTTATTATTTATTGGATATATTATCGTATTATTAACTATATTTCAATGATGACGAGATATTTGTCGAGAAAGAACATTCCAAGGAAAACATACTATTATAGTATCAAAAGGTTTACGGTGAGGAATAATTTTATTTATTATTTCTGAAATTTTTTTCTTCATTTCTTTTTTCTGAGCATTTTTACGCATTTCAGCGGTGAGGAATCATTTTAGAATAGAATAGAATAGAATATACTTTATTGCACACATAAAAGAAATATATAGAAAGAACAACACAAATAAAATTTAAAGAAAAACACGTATGCAAAGGCGGTCTTATTGCTTTAAGCAATCTCCACCAGACAACCTTTGAAACATTACGGATAAAATGTAATGAGGAGAAAGGGGATAACGTCTCAGTGCAAATTTTATGAAATATAATTAAATATTATATATAATGTGAATGTTATTTTATAGTAGTAATTAAAACACACTGAGTTTCTCGTTAAAGAAACGACATTTAATGTCTATTACTTCTAACAAATTTTTATGTTACACGTGTTCAGCAAAATTAATTAAAAAGATCTATGTTGACAGTTTTGTATAGCTTAACTATTTGTACAGATTATCTTTTTCAAACCATAGACGTAGTTACGTCTATGGCCAGGAATTAAAAATTAAAGAGAATTACATGTAATTGTCTTTACATCTCCCTCCCAAAGTAGGTTCCTCAAGCAGAGGCATTGGAGTAATTTTTGAAATGTGGAAAAAATTTGATTCAGATTTTTTATGACCAGTATTTATCTTAAAAATTGAGTTTGATATTTTTTCCATGATTTGATAGGGACCGCTTCGCAATTCATCAAGTTTCCTTCTATTTAATTTATTTCCATTGTCCACAAAAACAATGTCACCAACTTTTAAATCTATATGTTTTCTATTTTTATCATAAATCACTTTGTTATAATTATGAGACTTGATTGTATTTTCCAGAGCTTTTTCTCTATCTTTAGTAAGATCATATTCTGTCTTTTTTAGTTTAAGTTCATTTGGCAAAATAGTGACATCTGTGCCATTTAACAAATATTTTGGAGGAAATCCTGTGACAGAGTGTATAGTTTCATTTTAGTTTCTAACACAATGATGTGCTATAGTTGTCCATGCTATTTTTGTATTATTTTCGTTAATCTTGCATCTGATTCTATTAACTAACGTTTGATTCAGTCTTTCATTTAAGCCATTTGAGAAGGGCGAGTTCACAGCTGTAAAAATTATGGGAATATTTTTGTCATCTAAAAATTTTTTTAATTCTTTTGAATTGATTCCGGGGTATTGATCTGAAAGAATTACGCCAATGTGGTCAGGTTCTGCACAGCTTTTTACTAGTCTAATGAAATCATTTGCATTTTGAGTACTTGATGTTAAAATATATGCATATCTTGTAAAATGATCTGATAGTAGATGTAATATTTATTTTACACTAAATGAGTAAAATTAAAAATCCAATTTTTGTGGAGAAATTGTCTAAATTTATTTAACTCACAGATACGTGAAGAGAAAATGATCACAGAAGGAAATAAAGAAATTTAAATAAATACCAATAGAAAATACAAGCTAAACTAGCACGTAATAGCAAGAAGTTAAGGTTGAGAATTGAATGCAAGCTAAGAGAGCAATGGATACACAAGTGATTGTCGCAAGCGTGACGAAAACCGATTTTTTCCAACCCGCGGGAATGCGCGGTAAGGTGCCGGCGGTAAGTGGCGAAAACCGATTTTTTCCAACCCGCGGGAAGGTGCCGGCGGTAAGTGGCGAAAACCGATTTTTTCCAACGCGCGGGAATGCGCGGGAAGGTGCTGGCGGTAAGTGGCGTGACAAGCCGTGGTCAAGGCTATGGCCGGCAGCGAGACGTCGTGGGATGCGGTCTCATCCTTCTGCGAGGCAGTGGTGCTCGAGAAGGAGTCGGCGGAACGGGCGAGGGAGGCTTTTGCCGAAGTCGCCATCCACCGTAAGAGACCGGGTCGCCGGAGGGCAGCACACGATCGCCGCCTTTCACCCTAATGTGCTAGAGGGCGTTCAGCTTGGGGAAGCTATAGGGGTTGAGATGTGATACCACTATTTAATATGATCTTATTTATTTTACACTAAATGAGTAAAATTAAAAATCCAATTTTTGTGGAGAAATTGTCCAAATTTATTTAACTCACAGATACGTGAAGAGAAAATGATCACAGAAGGAAATAAAGAAATTTATATAAATACCAATAGAAAATACAAGCTAAACTAGCACGTAATAGCAAGAAGTTAAGGTTGAGAATTGAATGCAAGCTAAGAGAGCAATGGATACACAAGTGATTGTCGCAAGCGATTCTAGCCGACTCTTTAAACGTGGCGATGCTAGCTAGCAGCCTACGACACGCATAGCAAAAAAACTCGGAACAGGTTTGAATTGTTCCAATGCGCTGCGTGCGGATGATTTTAGTAAATGTAATAATATTAATTTAGAATAAGTAATGTTCCCTACAGTACTCCCCCCCAGAGACCTGGTTAAGGGCGATAGTAGTCTGGAAACTTGACTCTTCTTCCGCTTCTTGTCCGCCTCTCAAGTGTCTGCTCCACGTCAGATTGAGAGATAGCCTTTGGTGCTGTTATTATCCTCTTTGATGCAGGAACGGCCTCTCGCGTAACATATGCGGGCTTGATCCTGTCCACACTAACGTTATTAGGCTTACCACATATGTCTATTTTGAAATATTTAGGAGTCCTCTTGAGAACCTTGTATGGGCCTGCATAAGGTGGTTCCAGTGGTTTGCGGACGTGGTCCTGCCGTAAAAAAACATGTGTTGTCTCTGCAAGGTCAGCTGGCATATAAAAAGGACCTGTCCTATGCCATGACGTGGGCTTCGGTGAGAGTCGTGCCATACGAGCACGAAGACGAGTGACCAGATTTGTGCTATCTGCTGTCCTATAATCTTCCGAGGGTGAAAGGTGACTTCCAGGGCAATTTCTTGCCCGAAGTCGAAGGGGCTCCCCGTAGACCAGCTCAGCCGCTGAAGCCTGAATGTCATCCTTCCAAGCGCTACGGATGCCCAGCAGCACTAAGGGAAGTGCTTCCGTCCAGGTCGAAGAGGGATGGCACATGATAGCTGCCTTCAGCTGCCGATGGAGTCTCTCGATCAAGCCGTTGGAAGCTGGATGATACAAAGTAGTCGTAAAGTGATGTGCACCAACCATGGCTGATAGTGCCTTGAAGAGATGCGACTCGAATTGACGACCCCTGTCGGTTGTAATTCGAAGAGGGCAGCCAAATCTTGCTATCCAACCAGAGAGAAGAGCGGCAGCACAGGAATCAGCTGTGATGTCCTTAAGTGGGAATGCCTCAGGCCATCGTGTGAAACGGTCGATGACAGTAAGGCAATATCTGAAATCAGACGAAATAGTTAAAGGTCCGACGATGTCGAGGTGGATGTGTGCAAACCTCGATGTAGGAGTTGGAATTGAGGATAAGGGAGCAAGGGTATGACGGTGAACTTTGCTCTTTTGACAAAGTACACACTCTCGTGTCCACTCTCTACAGTCTTTGCGAATCCCTGGCCATACGAATCTCTGTGTAACCAGCCGCACTGTAGCTGTCCTACCAGGATGGCTCAAGCTGTGTGAAGTTTCAAAAACTTGTCGGCGAAACTTCTCAGTAATGAACGGGCGCGGAGAAGACATTGATACGTCACAGTATAACTTCTGGTTACAGTGTGGCAAATCTACCTTAACCAGTTTTAACGATGAGCCTTTTTGAAGCAGACCTAGCAGTTCAGGATCAGTATCTTGAGCAAGTGCTAGAGCCTGGTAATCGATAGATCGACTCACCTCTTCCAGTCGTGACAGAGTATCAGCCACTACGTTCAAACGTCCTGGTAAGTATTGAATAATAGTTGTGAACTGAGAAATATAATCAAAGTACCGATATTGGCGCGGTGAGCATTTCTCCCTGTTAATGTTGAATGCATATGTGAGAGGTTTATGATCCGTGTGAATCACGAAGTTTCGAGCCTCAACCATGTGTCGAAAATATTTAATGGCTTCATAAATGGCTAACAGTTCTCTGTCGTAAGGACTATACTTCTTCTGCGCAGATGTTAATTTTTTAGAAAAGAAACCAAGAGGTTGCCATACGTTATTAACACGTTGTTGAAGAACTGCTCCAATTCCGACATCAGAAGCATCAGTGGCAATAGCTAGCTCTGCAGAAGGATCTGGGTGAGCCAGTAATGTGGCTTGAGATAAACAAGTCATACATTTTTGAAAGGCTTCCATCATCTCCGGTGTCATAGTGATCGGCTTAGCTCCTTTCATCTTAGGTCCTAGAAGCGCAGCATCTAATGGTGCTTGGATATTTGCGGCGTCGGGAATAAAACGCCGATAAAAATTGAACATACCGAGGAAACGTCGTAATTCCTTAGCAGTTTTCGGCACATTGCACTCCTGTATGCTCTTTACGTTCGTCTCTAAAGGTTGAGTCCCAGAATCTGACACTAGGTAACCAAGAAATTTTACCTGTCGCTGCCCGAAGACACACTTGGATGTGTTTATCAAAACACCATACTCTTTGAGCCTGGTGAAGAGTAGTCTGATGTGGCGCTGATGTTGTTCTTCAGAACTGGAAAATACCAAAATGTCGTCTAAGTAACCAAAACAAAAGTCATCAAAATCACGTAGCACTTCGTCCATGAACCTCTGAAAGGTTTGTGCTGCATTGCGCAGTCCGTAGGTCATGTACGGGTATGTACTCGAAAAGTCCAAAAGGAGTTATAATGGCTGTTTTGTGGATATCATTGACGTGTACTGGTATTTGATTGTACGCCTTGACTAGATCGATAGTTGAAAATACTGTACAACCAGAGAGTTGGTAGGAAAAATACTGGATATGGCGTATCGGATACCTGTCAGGTACTGTGCGAGCATTGAGTGCCCTATAATCACCACATGGTCTCCATCCGTCGTCCTTCTTCTTAACTAAGTGCAGAGCGGACGACCACGAACTGTTAGAGGAGCGGGCAGTTCCCTGTGACAGCATATCGTCAAATTCTTTTTTGGCTGCTTTCAGTCTAACTGGGTCTAAACGACGAGGTCTACTGGTAACCGGTGGTCCGCAAATGGTTTTGATGTAATGCACGGTATTATGCTTAGGTAAGGAAGACGTACCTGATGGTCTCGTTACCTCTGGAAACTCATGAAGCAGCTGATGGTATTTTGATTCTCCCGAAATGGCTTTGACTGACGCAAGGTCATCGGAGATATTTTCTTTTATTGCTTGCACTGACAGAGTGGTATTTCCATCGACGAGTCGCTGACATCTGCAATCTACAAGAAGATTGTAAAATATCAAAAAATCTACGCCGATAATGGGCTTTGAAACATCAGCGATGGTAAATTTCCAGGTGAAAGTACGCTTTAGTCCTAGGTCTAAGTGTAACAATGTAGGACCGTAAGTATGAATGACTGTACCGTTCGCCGCCATGAGTTCATACTTTGTCTTGGTACAGGGCGCCTTGGTAGCCAACCGTGGAAAAACGCAGAGATCCGAGCCAGTATCAATGAGGAAAAGCATTGTTGAAATACGGTCGGTAATGAAAAGACGGCCTGTAGGTAAAGGGCAGACGTTGGCCGCTACTTCCGGCTGCCCAGAGAGTTTTCCGACTCTCCGTAACTACATGGCTGCACACATTTTTTAGCATTTGAACCAAATTTAAAATGGTACCAACATTTTTGCTGGGTAGTCGACTTCCTGCGATGTCTGGAATGGCTCCGGGAACGCTCTTTAAATTTTGATGAGACCGAGTTGTGACGTACGTGGGTCGAGAGTTCCGATACCTGCTTGGTCAGGAGTTGGATCTGCTTGGCCATTTCTTCCAACATGGAAGATGCAGGGGGTGTGGCCATCGCAGATGTGCTTGCGACCTGTGGTGATGAGGGTGCTATCTCATGCACTTTGTCTGCCAGGTCAGCTAATTTTTCGATAGGCAGATCAGGCTGTGAAGCTATAACCGTTTGAATGTTTTGTGGTAACCTACTCGACCATAATGTTTTTAAAAAATCCTTGGGGACAGATGAACCCGCAAGATCTTGCATGTATCGCAGAAACTGTGATGGCTTGCGATCACCTAGCTGCTCGTGCCTCAGCAACTGCATCACTTTCTTTTCTTGAGACGCAGACAATCTTTTAATCAGTTGCGTTTTAAGAGTGATGTATTTATCCGTCTCGGGAGGAGAAATGATAATATCCTTCACCTCGACAGCAAATTGATTATCTAACTGAGCGGCAACGTAATAAAATTTTGTAGTATCACTTGTTATATTAGATAAAGCAAACTGACCTTCAATTTGTGAAAACCAAAGGGCTGGTTCTTCCGGCCAGAATGGTGGAATACGCACGCCAATTCTGCACACGTTGGATGTAGTCGCGTCCTCCATCTTGTATCAGCGGTCACTTGCCAAGGTCGTTAAAATGGCCTCGTGCCGTTTTAAATCTTCTTGCCAGCAGTAAACGTAGGTATTTATTGTAGTGCTCACCAATTTAGGGGTCACCAATATAGGGGTTGAGATGTGATACCACTATTTAATATGATCTTATTTATTTTACACTAAATGAGTAAAATTAAAAATCCAATTTTTGTGGAGAAATTGTCCAAATTTATTTAACTCACAGATACGTGAAGAGAAAATGATCACAGAAGGAAATAAAGAAATTTAAATAAATACCAATAGAAAATACAAGCTAAACTAGCACGTAATAGCAAAAAGTTAAGGTTGAGAATTGAATGCAAGCTAAGAGAGCAATGGATACACAAGTGATTGTCGCAAGCGATTCTAGCCGACTCTTTAAACGTGGCGATGCTAGCTAGCAGCCTACGACACGCATAGCACAAAAACTCGGAACAGGTTTGAATTGTTCCAATGCGCTGCGTGCGGATGATTTTAGTAAATGTAATAATATTAATTTAGAATAAGTAATGTTCCCTACAAAGCTGGCCGCCTACCAACCTGGCCCGAGTAGGCGCGCACAGGTTGCTCCCGCGCGCTACTCCGAGCAGGCCGTCGAGGGTGCCCACACACCCTTGACTCCGCGACGTGCCTTGCAGGCTCTCGCCGCCGCGTTTCGTGGAAGACTCACGTCCCCGTGTCTCACGGCCAGTGGCGGTCGAGGAGGAGCACCGTGAGGTTTTAGTGGGTATTGGGATTGGCCTTCAGCCGGTCCACGAGTCCCACATAACCCGCTCGAGTCCCCACTCGGGCCGGTATCCGTAAAAGGATTTAAAAATAAAAAAAAAAAAAAAAAGGTTAGGTTAGGTTGAGGTGCTTGGTCGGATAACCTCCTCGTGTGTTCGTTCGCTGTTGGCCCTTTCTCGAATGCTTGTCATTCGGGGGGGACGAACAGTGTGCGGGTCGGTGCACCCTGGGCGGCGAGTAATTGGTGTCCACAGGATTCGTCCTTGGGTAATGATTGCTCGCTGGCTAATAATCCGACGTGGTTCTCCGCGTGTCCTCTGTCATGCAGAGGTCACAGTGTGAGGAACCGGAGGGCGTGGTGTGTACTCATCCTACCGCCACGCAGGTGCAGTGATGTGCCTGCGCCGAATATATCGGAACTCCACTCTTGGTTGCGGTCATGTCTCGTAATCAGGAGTGGAACCGAGGGCCTTGCCTTTACCGGCCGGGCTGTGAGGAAGAAAACCTCTATAAAAATTACCCCAACCCAAGCGGCGAAGCAGCGCGAGGGGTTTATGGCTGATGGGGAGATCAGTTGCTACTGCTGGTCCCGTCAGGGTACCGGCCGACACCCTGGCGTAATAGGCTTATCCGAGTACAGGGGGCACTGCTCGGATGGACCGTTTTTCCCCCACACTCGTGGGAACAATATGGAATTTCTAAAAACAAAAAACCAAAACGATGAGGTGGAGTGTGTTGAGCCCGAGAAGGGCGGCGATGTGATGTTGCCTGAGAAGGGAGGAGTAGATGTGCTTAAGGCGGAGGAAGTTGTTGGTGTTGTTGCGGCGTCTCGAAGAGTGTCTGTTTCGAGTGTCGCTGCGCAGGGGTCAGTTGGTGATGGCCAGAACGTAGGAGTGTGGAAGGAGCCGAGAGTGGTTCTGACCAGATTGGACGTTGATGACGGAATGTCGACTGTCGATAGTGTCAGGTCGAGACGAGGGTCCGGATCATCATATGGACGGTTGTGGGGAGTGTTGGAGTCAAAGGACTCAGATACTGAAAGTTTTGTGTCGATGGTGTCAGAGAAGTCAAGGACACGGGCACAATACCTGAAGGACAGGCGGAAGAGGCCTCGGAAGCCGATCGATCAGTCGGGGTCTTCTGGTGAAGGAGAGCCAGATAGACCGGCGCCAAAAGTGGTTGCCATGAGGAGACGGAAAGGTCTCGGTGAGGCAGAAAGGAAGGAGTTGCCGCTGAGGTCAGAACAGGAGGTGTCTGACAGCGCTGCGGCCGTACTGGCCAGGGCTAGCTCCAGGCTCTCGGACATGTCTCTACCATCCGAGAAAGAGCAGGACGAAGCCATACTTGCGTCTGACCTACAAAATCAGGTGGTGGACAGCCTAGCGGTGATAAGGAAGGTTGCCAGCAGATCGGGAAACCTTAAAGGAACTTTCACCAAGGCCTTTTGACGGATACCGGCCCGAGTGGGGACTTGAGCGGGTTATGTGGGACTCGTGGACCGGCTGAAGGCCAATCCCAATACCCACTAAAACCTCACGGTGCTCCTCCTCGACCGCCACTGGCCGCGAGACACGGGGACGTGAGTCTTCCGCGAAACGCGGCGGCGGGAGCCTGCAAGGCACGTCGCGGAGTCAAGGGTGTGTGGGCACCCTCGACGGCCTGCTCGGAGTAGCGCGCGGGAGCAACCTGTGCGCGCCTACTCGGGCCAGGTTGGTAGGCGGTCAGCTTCCCCAAGCTGACCGCCCTCTAGCACATTAGGGCGGAAGGCGGCGATCGTGTGCCGCCCTCCGGCGACCCGGTCTCTTACGGCGGATGGCGACTTCGGCAAAAGCCTCCCTCGCCCGTTCCGCCGACTCCTTCTCGAGCACCACTGCCTCGCAGAAGGATGAGACCGCATCCCACGACGTCTCGCTGCCGGCCATAGCCTTGACCACGGCCGGCAGGGAAAGGTCGTCCCCTATGACGTCGCGCAAAGCGCGACGTTGAGACGCCCAGGCTGAGCACACCTCCAACGTGTGCTGGGCCGTCTCATCGAGGCAGTCGTCGCAGTGGTGGCAGCGAGCGTCGGGCTCCCTCCCGGCGATCCGACACAAGTAACCCCCGAAGCAGCCATGCCCCGAGAGCACTTGTGTCATGCGGAAGGTTAGGACGCCGTGACGCCGCGCTAACCACTGGCGGAACACTGGACGAACAGCCTCGATCGTCCTCAGGCCGGCAGTTGGTGTTGCCAGCCGAGTTTCCCACAACTCCATTGCGGCTACCCGCACCTCCTCAGTGCGTGCCTGGCTTGCCGGTTCCCCGGACACTAGGCCTATTATTTCTTCATTTGGTTCATATATTTCATTATTTTCCATAATTTTAATTATTATTATTATTTGAGAATCAATAATTAATCAACGAATAATCCTATTTTCATTAAATATACCATCCTCTATTGAATGATATCAAAATTTACCTCCTTCTGAACATTCTTATAATGAACTTCCTATTTTAAGAAATTTCTAATATGGCAGATTATATGTAATGGATTTAAACCCCATTTATAAAGGAATATCCTTTTTTTAGAAATGGCAACCTGATCTAATTTAAATTACCAAAATAGAGCTTCTCCATTAATAGAACAAATTATTTTTTTTCATGACCATACATTAATTATTTTAATTATAATTACAATTTTAGTAGCATATTTAATAATAAATTTATTTTTCAATAATTATATTAATCGATTTTTATTAGAGGGTCAAATAATTGAATTAATTTGAACTATTTTACCAGCTATTACTTTAATTTTTATTGCACTTCCATCATTACGATTGTTATATATTTTTAACCGACTTCTGTAAGAAAAGGAGGTTATCAATTCGACTGTATTTTTTTATTTTTTTATTTTTTTATTTTTTTTTTTATTATTTTTTTTTTATGTTTGTTACCTCATAACTTTTGACTGGGTGAACCGATTTTGATATTTTTTTTTTATTTGAAAGGTGAAGCTTCCCGAATGGTCCCATTTTTTTTTGGTCCATGTCTGACAATGGTATC
This sequence comes from Heliconius melpomene rosina, assembly GCF_056956725.1. Taxonomy (NCBI): domain Eukaryota; kingdom Metazoa; phylum Arthropoda; class Insecta; order Lepidoptera; family Nymphalidae; genus Heliconius; species Heliconius melpomene. The sequence continues at coordinate 82,242 of NW_028181879.1, read as the reverse complement.
CATGAGAAAATCACATAAGTCTTAAATTTGCATTAGGTATGTGCGCGACAAATAGACGCATAACTTAATGTCGCGCAAACTGATTTTGATGATTCTTATTTAATTTGAAAGGATACACTTCAAGAATAATTTGGTGAAAGTTTGGCTAGATTCCGATTATGGAATCCGGTGAAATTTGAGAAAGTTTGTTTTTTTTGGTAAAAAATTGATTATACTGTAATAGTTACAAGCAAAAACTTTTTAACTCGATGTCAGAAGTGAGATTCCTGATCGTTACATTTCTTTTCAATCAACCTCAAAAAAGAGAATGTTCTCATTTTCAACCAACTTCAAAAAAGGGAGATTCCCAATTCGCCCGAATACTTTTTATGTATGTTCATGTCAATATACCAAAATGTTACTTTGCGCAAAAATAAACCCTAATTAAATGAAGTTTTACATGGGACAACCACAACCACTCGTTGACAACCACTACCACCACCATCACCACTCGTTCAAGAAGCATCATTTTAAGATCTACCCATCACTTAAAATCGTAAAATAAATTATTTTTTAACAAAAACAAAAACCGACTTCTAACAACGAACTAAAAAGTGAAAAATAATTTTACAAAGATTTTATAATTTTGAAGTCGGTGCTCAGTAGAACAAACAGGCTTAGTAATTAGATATTGTAGTAAAGGTGTTGTATTAGCATTAGCTTGACACCGACTTCAAAATTATAAAATCTTTGTAAAATTATTTTTCACTTTTTAGTTCGTTGTTAGAAGTCGGTTTTTGTTTTTGTTAAAAATTAATTTATAGATGAACTTAATAATCCTTTAATTACATTAAAATCAATTGGACATCAATGATATTGAAGATATGAATATTCTGATTTTAATAACATTGAATTTGATTCATATATAATTCAATCTAATGAAAATTTAAATAATTTTCGACTTTTAGATGTTGATAATCGAATTATTTTACCTATAAATAATCAAATTCGTATTTTAGTTACAGCTACAGATGTAATTCACTCTTGAACAATTCCATCATTAGGAGTAAAAATTGACGCTAATCCAGGACGATTAAATCAAACTAGATTTTTTATTAATCGTCCTGGAATTTATTATGGTCAATGTTCTGAAATTTGTGGGGCAAATCATAGTTTTATACCTATTGTTATTGAAAGAATCCCTATAAAAAACTTTATTAATTGAATTAATAATTATTCATTAGATGACTGAAAGCAAGTACTGGTCTCTTAAACCATTTTATAGTAAATTAGCATTTACTTCTAATGATAAAGAATTAGTTAATAAATAACATAAATATGTCAAATTTAAATTATTACTTTTTGTAATATTCTTTTATTCCTCAAATAATACCTATCAATTGAATAATTTCATTATTATTTTTTATTTCTATTTTTATTAGTTTTATAATTATAAATTATTTTATTTATAATTATAAAAATAATTTTAATTTTAAAAAAATTAATAAAAATAATTTCAAAAAAATTTTTTGAAAATGATAAATAATCTTTTTTCAATTTTTGATCCTTCAACAAATTTATTTAATTTCCCATTTAATTGAATTAGAACATTTATTGGATTATTATTTATTCCTTTATCTTTCTGATTTTTTCCTAATCGTCATTATTTATTATGAAATTTTATTTCTAATAAACTTCATAATGAATTTAAAACTTTATTAGAACCAAATAGAATTAATGGATCAACTTTTATTTTTATTTCATTATTCTTTTTTATTTTATTTAATATTTTTTTAGGTTTATTCCCATATATTTTTACTAGAACAAGTCATCTTAATGTATCCCTTTCATTATCTTTAACATTATGATTAAGATTTATAATTTATGGATGATTAAATAATACACAACATATATTTATTCATATAATTCCTCAGGGAACACCAACTATTTTAATACCTTTTATAGTACTAATTGAAACTATTAGTAATATTATTCGACCTGGAACTTTAGCAGTTCGATTAACAGCTAATATAATTGCAGGTCATTTACTTTTAACTTTATTAAGTAATACAGGTATTAAAATACTTAATTATTTATTAATTATTTTAATTATTGTTCAAATTTTATTATTAATTCTTGAATCTGCCGTAGCAATTATTCAATCTTATGTAATTTCTATTTTAAGAACTCTTTATTCTAGAGAAGTAAATTAATGTCTAATCATAATCATCCCTATCACTTAGTTGACTATAGACCTTGACCCTTAACAGGAGCTATTGGAGTAATAACCTTAGTAACTGGTTTAGTAAAATGATTTCATAATTTTAATATAAACTTATTATTTATTGGATATATTATCGTATTATTAACTATATTTCAATGATGACGAGATATTTGTCGAGAAAGAACATTCCAAGGAAAACATACTATTATAGTATCAAAAGGTTTACGGTGAGGAATAATTTTATTTATTATTTCTGAAATCTTTTTTTTCAAATAATTTGTTCTATTAATGGAGAAGCTCTATTTTGGTAATTTAAATTAGATCAGGTTGCCATTTCTAAAAAAAGGATATTCCTTTATAAATGGGGTTTAAATCCATTACATATAATCTGCCATATTAGAAATTTCTTAAAATAGGAAGTTCATTATAAGAATGTTCAGAAGGAGGTAAATTTTGATATCATTCAATAGAGGATGGTATATTTAATGAAAATAGGATTATTCGTTGATTAATTATTGATTCTCAAATAATAATAATAATTAAAATTATGGAAAATAATGAAATATATGAACCAAATGAAGAAATAATAGGCCTAGTGTCCGGGGAACCGGCAAGCCAGGCACGCACTGAGGAGGTGCGGGTAGCCACAATGGAGTTGTGGGAAACTCGGCTGGCAACACCAACTGCCGGCCTGAGGACGATCGAGGCTGTTCGTCCAGTGTTCCGCCAGTGGTTAGCGCGGCGTCACGGCGTCCTAACCTTCCGCATGACACAAGTGCTCTCGGGGCATGGCTGCTTCGGGGGTTACTTGTGTCGGATCGCCGGGAGGGAGCCCGACGCTCGCTGCCACCACTGCGACGACTGCCTCGATGAGACGGCCCAGCACACGTTGGAGGTGTGCTCAGCCTGGGCGTCTCAACGTCACGCTTTGCGCGACGTCATAGGGGACGACCTTTCCCTGCCGGCCGTGGTCAAGGCTATGGCCGGCAGCGAGACGTCGTGGGATGCGGTCTCATCCTTCTGCGAGGCAGTGGTGCTCGAGAAGGAGTCGGCGGAACGGGCGAGGGAGGCTTTTGCCGAAGTCGCCATCCGCCGTAAGAGACCGGGTCGCCGGAGGGCGGCACACGATCGCCGCCTTCCGCCCTAATGTGCTAGAGGGCGGTCAGCTTGGGGAAGCTGACCGCCTACCAACCTGGCCCGAGTAGGCGCGCACAGGTTGCTCCCGCGCGCTACTCCGAGCAGGCCGTCGAGGGTGCCCACACACCCTTGACTCCGCGACGTGCCTTGCAGGCTCCCGCCGCCGCGTTTCGCGGAAGACTCACGTCCCCGTGTCTCGCGGCCAGTGGCGGTCGAGGAGGAGCACCGTGAGGTTTTAGTGGGTATTGGGATTGGCCTTCAGCCGGTCCACGAGTCCCACATAACCCGCTCGAGTCCCCACTCGGGCCGGTATCCGTCAAAAGGCCTTGGTGAAAGTTCCTTTAAGGTTTCCCGATCTGCTGGCAACCTTCCTTATCACCGCTAGGCTGTCCACCACCTGATTTTGTAGGTCAGACGCAAGTATGGCTTCGTCCTGCTCTTTCTCGGATGGTAGAGACATGTCCGAGAGCCTGGAGCTAGCCCTGGCCAGTACGGCCGCAGCGCTGTCAGACACCTCCTGTTCTGACCTCAGCGGCAACTCCTTCCTTTCTGCCTCACCGAGACCTTTCCGTCTCCTCATGGCAACCACTTTTGGCGCCGGTCTATCTGGCTCTCCTTCACCAGAAGACCCCGACTGGTCGATCGGCTTCCGAGGCCTCTTCCGCCTGTCCTTCAGGTATTGTGCCCGTGTCCTTGACTTCTCCGACACCATCGACACAAAACTTTCAGTATCTGAGTCCTTTGACTCCAACACTCCCCACAACCGTCCATATGATGATCCGGACCCTCGTCTCGACCTGACACTATCGACAGTCGACATTCCGTCATCAACGTCCAATCTGGTCAGAACCACTCTCGGCTCCTTTCACACTCCTACGTTCTGGCCATCACCAACTGACCCCTCCGCAGCGACACTCGAAACAGACACTCTTCGAGACGCCGCAACAACACCAACAACTTCCTCCGCCTTAAGCACATCTACTCCTCCCTTCTCAGGCAACATCACATCGCCGCCCTTCTCGGGCTCAACACACTCCACCTCATCGTTTTGGTTTTTTGTTTTTAGAAATTCCATGTTGTTCCCACGAGTGTGGGGGAAAAACGGTCCATCCGAGCAGTGCCCCCTGTACTCGGATAAGCCTATTACGCCAGGGTGTCGGCCGGTACCCTGACGGGACCAGCAGTAGCAACTGATCTCCCCATCAGCCATAAACCCCTCGCGCTGCTTCGCCGCTTGGGTTGGGGTAATTTTTATAGAGGTTTTCTTCCTCACAGCCCGGCCGGTAAAGGCAAGGCCCTCGGTTCCACTCCTGATTACGAGACATGACCGCAACCAAGAGTGGAGTTCCGATATATTCGGCGCAGGCACATCATTGCACCTGCGTGGCGGTAGGGTGAGTACACACCACGCCCTCCGGTTCCTCACACTGTGACCTCTGCATGACAGAGGACACGCGGAGAACCACGTCGGATTATTAGCCAGCGAGCAATCATTACCCAAGGACGAATCCTGTGGACACCAATTACTCGCCGCCCAGGGTGCACCGACCCGCACACTGTTCGTCCCCCCCGAATGACAAGCATTCGAGAAAGGGCCAACAGCGAGCGAACACACGAGGAGGTTATCCGACCAAGCACCCCAACCTAACCTAACCTTTTTTTTTATTTTTTTTATTTTTAAATCCTTTTACGGATACCGGCCCGAGTGGGGACTCGAGCGGGTTATGTGGGACTCGTGGACCGGCTGAAGGCCAATCCCAATACCCACTAAAACCTCACGGTGCTCCTCCTCGACCGCCACTGGCCGCGAGACACGGGGACGTGAGTCTTCCGCGAAACGCGGCGGCGGGAGCCTGCAAGGCACGTCGCGGAGTCAAGGGTGTGTGGGCACCCTCGACGGCCTGCTCGGAGTAGCGCGCGGGAGCAACCTGTGCGCGCCTACTCGGGCCAGGTTGGTAGGCGGCCAGCTTCCCCAAGCTGAACGCCCTCTAGCACATTAGGGCGAAAGGCGGCGATCGTGTGCTGCCCTCCGGCGACCCGGTCTCTTACGGTGGATGGCGACTTCGGCAAAAGCCTCCCTCGCCCGTTCCGCCGACTCCTTCTCGAGCACCACTGCCTCGCAGAAGGATGAGACCGCATCCCACGACGTCTCGCTGCCGGCCATAGCCTTGACCACGGCTTGTCACGCCACTTACCGCCAGCACCTTCCCGCGCATTCCCGCGCGTTGGAAAAAATCGGTTTTCGCCACTTACCGCCGGCACCTTCCCGCGCATTCCCGCGGGTTGGAAAAAATCGGTTTTCGCCACTTACCGCCGGCACCTTACCGCGCATTCCCGCGGGTTGGAAAAAATCGGTTTTCGTCACTTACCGCCCGCACCTTCCCGCGCATTCCCGCGGGTTGGAAAAAATCGGTTTTCGCCACTTACCGCTGGCACCTTCCCGCGCATTCCCGCGGGTTGGAAAAAATCGGTTTTCGTCACTTACCGCCCGCACCTTCCCGCGCATTCCCGCGGGTTGGAAAAAATCGGTTTTCGCCACTTACCGCTGGCACCTTCCCGCGCATTCCCGCGGGTTGGAAAAAATCGGTTTTCGTCACTTACCGCCCGCACCTTCCCGCGCATTCCCGCGGGTTGGAAAAAATCGGTTTTCGCCACTTACCGCCGGCACCTTCCCGCGCATTCCCGCGGGTTGGAAAAAATCGGTTTTCGTCACTTAACGCCCGCACCTTCCCGCGCATTCCCGCGGGTTGGAAAAAATCGGTTTTCGCCACTTACCGCTGGCACCTTCCCGCGCATTCCCGCGGGTTGGAAAAAATCGGTTTTCGTCACTTACCGCCCGCACCTTCCCGCGCATTCCCGCGGGTTGTATACCACCTTGAAGGCCCCTCGGAGGCCGAACGATCGACACCAGTTTCAACTGAATCCGAGCGGGGAAAACTGAAAAAATCGGTTTTCGTCACTTACCGCCCGCACCTTCCCGCACATTCCTGCGGGTTGGAAAAAATCTGTTTTCGCCACTTACCGCCGGCACCTTCCCGCGCATTCCCGCGGGTTGTATACCACCTTGAAGGCCCCTCGGAGGCCGAACGATCGACACCAGTTTCAACTGAATCCGAGCGGGAAAACTGAAAAAATCGGTTTTCGCCACTTACCGCCCGCACCTTCCCGCGCATTCCCGCGGGTTGTATACCACCTTGAAGGCCCCTCGAAGCCCGAACGATCGACACCAGTTTTCAACTGAATCCGAGCGGGGAAAACTGAAAAAATCGGTTTTTTCCACTTACCGCCCGCACCTTCCCGCGCATTCCCGCGGGTTGTATACCACCTTGAAGGCCCCTCGGAGCCCGAACGATCGACACCAGTTTCAACTGAATCCGAGCGGGGAAAACTGAAAAAATAGGTTTTCGTCACTTACCGCCGGCACCTTCCCGCACATTCCCGCGGGTTGTATACCACCTTGAAGGCCCCTCGGAGCCCGAACGATCGACACCAGTTTCCACTGAATCCGATTGGGGAAAAGTGAAAAAATCGGTTTTCGCCACTTACCGCCCGCACCTTCCCGCGCATTCCCGCGGGTTGTATACCACCTTGAAGGCCCCTCGGAGCCCGAACGATCGACACCAGTTTCAACTGAATCCGAGCGGGGAAAACTGAAAAAATCGGTTTTCGCCACTTACCGCCCGCACCTTCCCGCGCATTCCCGCGGGTTGTATACCAACTTGAAGGCCCTTCGGAGCCCGAACGATCGACACCAGTTTCAACTGAATCCGAGCGGGGAAAACTGAAAAAATCGGTTTTCGCCACTAACCGCCGGCACCTTCCCGCGCATTCCCGCGGGTTGTATACCACCTTGAAGGCCCCTCGAAGCCCGAACGATCGACACCAGTTTCAACTGAATCTGAGCGGGGAAAACTGAAAAAAATCGGTTTTTTCCACTTACCGCCCGCACCTTCCCGCGCATTCCCGCGGGTTGTATACCACCTTGAAGGCCCCTCGGAGCCCGAACGATCGACACCAGTTTCAACTGAATCCGAGCGGGGAAAACTGAAAAAATCGGTTTTCGCCACTTACCGCCATCGACACCAGTTTCAACTGAATCCGAGCGGGGAAAACTGAAAAAATCGGTTTTCGCCACTTACTGCCGGCACCTTCCCGCGCATTCCCACGGGTTGTATACCACCTTGAAGGCCCCTCGGAGCCCGAACGATCGACACCAGTTTCAACTGAATCCGAGCGGGGAAAAGTGAAAAAAATCGGTTTTCGCCACTTACCGCCCGCACCTTCACCTTCCAACTTCGGGTTGAATACCGCCTTGAAGGCCCCTCGGAGCCCGAACGATCGACACCAGTTTCAACTGAATCCGAGCGGGGAAAAGTGAAAAAATCGGTTTTCGTCACTTACCGCCGGCACCTTCCCGCACATTCCCGCGGGTTGTATACCACCTTGAAGGCCCCTCGGAGCCCGAACGATCGACACCAGTTTCAACTGAATCCGAGCGGGAAAAGTGAAAAAATCGGTTTTCGCCACTTACCGCTCGCACCTTCACCTTCCAACTTCGGGTTGTATACCACCTTGAAGGCCCCTCGGAGCCCGAACGATCGACACCAGTTTCAACTGAATCCGAGCGGGGAAAACTGAAAAAATCGGTTTTCGCCACTTACCGCCCGCACCTTCCCGCGCATTCCCGCGGGTTGTATACCACCTTGAAGGCCCCTCGGAGCCCGAACGATCGACACCAGTTTCAACTGAATCCGAGCGGGGAAAACTGAAAAAATCGGTTTTTTCCACTTACCGCCCGCACCTTCCCGCGCATTCCCTCGGGTTGTATACCACCTTGAAGGCCTCTCGGAGCCCGAACGATCGACACCAGTTTCAACTGAATCCGAGCGGGGAAAACTGAAAAAATCGGTTTTCGCCACTTACCGCCCGCACCTTCCCGCGCATTCCCGCGGGTTGTATACCACCTTGAAGGCCCCTTGGAGCCCGAACGATCGACACCAGTTTCAACTGAATCCGAGCGGGGAAAACTGAAAAAATCGGTTTACGCCACTTACCGCCCGCACCTTCCCGCACCTTCCCGCGCATTCCCGCGGGTTGTATACCACCTTGAAGGCCCCTCGGAGCCCGAACGATCGACACCAGTTTCAACTGAATCCGAGCGGGGAAAACTGAAAAAATCGGTTTTCGCCACTTACTGCCGGCACCTTCCCGCGCATTCCCGCGGGTTTTATACCACCTTGAAAGCCCCTCGGAGCACGAACGATCGACACCAGTTTTAACTGAATCCGAGCGGGGAAAACTGAAAAAATCGGTTTTCGCCACTTACCGCCCGCACCTTCCCGCGCATTCCCGCGGGTTGTATACCACCTTGAAGGCCCCTCGAAGCCCGAACGATCGACACCAGTTTCAACTGAATCCAAGCGGGGAAAACTGAAAAAATCGGTTTTTTCCACTTACCGCCCGCACCTTCCCGCGCATTCCCGCGGGTTGTATACCACCTTGAAGGCCCCTCGAAGCCCGAACGATCGACACCAGTTTCAACTGAATCTGAGCGGGGAAAACTGAAAAAAATCGGTTTTTTCCACTTACCGCCCGCACCTTCCCGCGCATTCCCGCGGGTTGTATACCACCTTGAAGGCCCCTCGGAGCCCGAACGATCGACACCAGTTTCAACTGAATCCGAGCGGGGAAAACTGAAAAAATCGGTTTTCGCCACTTACCGCCATCGACACCAGTTTCAACTGAATCCGAGCGGGGAAAACTGAAAAAATCGGTTTTCGCCACTTACTGCCGGCACCTTCCCGCGCATTCCCGCGGGTTGTATACCACCTTGAAGGCCCCTCGGAGCCCGAACGATCGACACCAGTTTCAACTGAATCCGAGCGGGGAAAAGTGAAAAAATCGGTTTTCGCCACTTACCGCCCGCACCTTCACCTTCCAACTTCGGGTTGAATACCGCCTTGAAGGCCCCTCGGAGCCCGAACGATCGACACCAGTTTCAACTGAATCCGAGCGGGGAAAAGTGAAAAAATCGGTTTTCGCCACTTACCGCCCGCACCTTCCCGCGCATTCCCGCGTGTTGTATACCACCTTGAAGGCCCCTCGAAGCCCGAACGATCGACACCAGTTTCAACTGAATCCGAGCGGGGAAAACTGAAAAAATCGGTTTTTTCCACTTACCGCCCGCACCTTCCCGCGCATTACCGCGGGTTGTATACCACCTTGAAGGCCCCTCGGAGCCCGAACGATCGACACCAGTTTCAACTGAATCCGAGCGGGGAAAAGTGAAAAAATCGGTTTTCGTCACTTACCGCCGGCACCTTCCCGCACATTCCCGCGGGTTGTATACCACCTTGAAGGCCCCTCGGAGCCCGAACGATCGACACCAGTTTCAACTGAATCCGAGCGGGGAAAACTGAAAAAATAGGTTTTCGTCACTTACCGCCGGCACCTTCCCGCACATTCCCGCGGGTTGTATACCACCTTGAAGGCCCCTCGGAGCCCGAACGATCGACACTAGTTTCAACTGAATCCGAGCGGGGAAAAGTGAAAAAATCGGTTTTCGCCACTTACCGCCCGCACCTTCACCTCCCAACTTCGGGTTGTATACCACCTTGAAGGCCCCTCGGAGCCCGAACGATCGACACCAGTTTCAACTGAATCCGAGCGGTGAAAACTGAAAAAATTTGTATGGCTCGTAGTATAGTTGAGTTGAGATATAAACCACAGGATTAGCGAGTAAATCGTTTATTACTTAAGTTACAAAGTTTAAGTTGGATGCCAATCCGCGGTGAGAGCCGCCCGTCAACTGCGATGTTAATTATACGACTATTAATTTAAATATATTTTGTTCTAATGCGTCCAAAACCAGGTCGCGTCGTCAGCTATATAAAAATCTGTACGTGAACCGTACATGCTCCCGAGACAAGATACAAAAGATACAAATGGTGGATGGGCATCCAGTACAGCAAAACATATACAAAAGAAAATACGTTTGAAATAAAGTTTAAAAGAATAAAAGTTTAAAAGAATAAAAATTAAAAATAATTAATATGATTAGAAATACATCAAGAAAAAAATCACTTTGACATATCTTCAAAAGTAAATATTTTCGGAAGCTCCAGCGGTGTAGAATGCGTTGTTCGTCTTTCTCGCATTTCGATTTCTTCCTTACACTCTTTCGGTTCCTCGAACAATAGTGTTTCCTTAGCTTTCCTTTCCTTCTTTAGTTTCGTAATCCATCTTTTTATTATGAAATAAAATAGAAACGTAGCGATCGCTCCCAACAGCAAAGAAGTTACTGAGTAAAAGTATATATCGTGAGATGTGAAATTTGAGGTCACGGGCAAAGTTTCTTGCTGCTTTTGATAAGCTACTTGTCGTTCGACTTTTTTAAAATCTGTAGCTGGAATATCTAATTCCGTGATGTTCAACTGCACGGTCTTCCAACTAAGATTAAATATGTTGTTAATAGTGGAGTTTAGAGTAGGAATGGTAATATTTGCATTCATGTTCAATTTGCTTCCGAGGTGATTATACGTAAACAAAGTCGCGTGTTTTATCTGTAGTAAGCATTTAGGCTTCATTACGATGACTCCCGTCCCGTCAATGACCGCCGCCGCCGGCGTAACGTGATCGCCGCATATGACGCGCATCAGCTGTTTGTCTCACAATGTAAATAGCCAGACATTCGGTCTGTGTAGTTTTATCCACGTTTCTTTGCATTTTGTGTCCTCGATGACACACGATAATGATGTTTGTTGACTGAATACTTTCGCTTCACAGGGTGCATCCTTATTTTGTAAGCTGTATACAGGCTGGCTCGCAATACACGTGAATTCGTCTTCTCCGTAAGACGTGCAATGCTGTATATCTTGTTCTTTCAGCGTTATATATAAGTTTTTTACCAAGTTAATTGCGATGAAATCTGAGAAGATTTGTACCATTTTTAAACGACCTTCTCTTAGAAATGGAATAGGTATTATTCGATATATTCTGTAATTGTCATCACTCAGCAACGGAATGTGCAATTCAAAAAGTAAATAATTATCTGTGATTCGAGCCTTCACATGAATTAACTGGAAAATGGCTTGAAAATCTCGTTGTATATCCTTTATCGGTAAAGATAATCCTTGAGGTAATTTTCCAGATATAATGTTCAGTTGTTCGATCAGTTGAGACACGGGAAACAGATGCGTGTCGAGATGACCCTTGTAGATGTCCGCGAGAGCATTCATGAGTAGTTCTTGAATTCGATGTAATTCGGTTAAAATTAAAGATGACGTCACCGCAGCGGAATTGATATCATTTATTGTGTACAATATATGTGCTCTATTTTCAATTTTTGTAATAGCGCTGCAAGTTTGATTCATGTAGGCATTTATTGCTTGGAATTGTTTATCAATAAATGCAGTATTTCTTTTCACTAAGTTATTTTCGGCTTCAATAATAAGTGTTTGGTTCTTTATAAGTTGTAATAGGTAATTATCGTTATTTTGTAAGTTTTCAATATCTCTTTCGTATTTTTGAGCAAAATCTGCGTCTAACACCCCAAAAAGTGTTCTTGCTAATTTTCCAACTCCATCGAAATAGCCTCTCTTCTGCCGTGAATGCGATGACAATAACATTGTATTATATTCAAGTAAATGATGCAATTCATGACGTAATTGATTGACGACTGCTTCGCATGGCTTATACTCATGTGATATTCTCTGACAAAGTCTGTCCATCTGGTCAATATGAATGTTAATTTTACTCGAAGCTTCCCAGTATGATGTTAAGTTATAATAAATCAAAAGCGTCCATTCGTCATGTGTTAACTGTAGTTTTCCTGCCTCGTCGAAATACATTGGATGGTTATTTTGTATGAATGTGACCTCAAAGTTATTATTTGTTGGTGCTGAATTTACAATTCCCATTGTAGTTATCATAGTCATAAGGAATAAAGACAATAAATTTGCTTTCTTTATTTTTGTACAACCTCGTTCTCGTTGTTTTTTAAGATTTTCGGTTTGTATTTCTTCTTTGTTACGTAAATTTGTTTGCTGCGGCAATGGTGACAGTTTTGTTATAGGTCGTTTCAGTAACCCCTTTTTTGTTTTAATGGTGACTACTCGGACCCTGTCGTCAGCGCCTTTATGTAGCTCTATAACTCTTCCCATGGCCCATCTTCCAGGAGGTACGTGTTCATCCTTCACCAGCACCAGATTTCCTTTCTCTAAATTTTCTCTAGTTTGTTTCCACTTGCTCCTTACTTGCAGTTGATGTATATATTCATTTGACCAGCGTTTCCATATGTGTAAGTTCATTTGTTCTATCAATCTCCATCTATTTCTTAAGTCAATTTGATTAAGGTTTTCTTCTTCATGTGGTGGAGATAATAAGGAACCACCGATGAGAAAATGACCCGGAGTGAGATATTCCAGGTCTTCCACGTCTTCCGTTAATGGACAAAGCGGGCGTGAATTTAAACAGGCCTCAATTTGAGTTAGTAAGGTATAAAATTGTTCATAAGTCAGCTTCTGCTCTCCTAGAACTCGTTTTAAATGATATTTCATTGATTTAACGGCAGCTTCCCAAAGGCCACCAGCTGTTGGCCAAAAAGGTGCGTTAAAATGCCATTGAATCTTCATGTTACTCATTTCATCATAAAATTCAGATGAACGGAAAGTGTAGGTTCGATCAAATTTTTCTTGAAGTAGTTTAGCAGCTCCTACAAAATTTGTACCATTGTCTGAGTACATCTGTTTTGGTGTACCCCTGCGTGCACACATTCTTTTGAAGGCGGCGAGAAATGCTTGCGTAGTTAAATCCGAAACTAATTCAAGATGCACAGCTTTTGTAACCATGCAAATAAAGATAGCTATGTAGGCTTTGCATGTTTTGACTCCTCTTCCTTTGTTAATCTTCACATCTACGTGCCCGGTGAAATCTACACCAGTGTTTGTAAAAGGTCTCGTTGGAATTACTCTCTCTTTCGGCAAGTCTCCCATAATTTGTTCGTTCCGATGGGTTTTGAAACGATGACATCTTACGCACTGACGTAATTCTTTCTTTACTGTCCTGTTACCCCCAATAATCCAGTATTTAAGACGTATATAAGCTAAAGTTAGCCGAGCGCCGCCATGAAGAGTATTGTGATGTGCCTCCTGGATAATAATCTCCGTTAATCTTCCTGTAGAGGGAAGAATAATTGGATGCTTTGTTTCAGGAGGTAAATATGCGTTGATAAGGCGCCCTTTGACGCGTAATAACCCCTTTGCATCGAGAAATGGAGTCAACTTCAATAAGTTACTTTTCGACGGTATTATTCTATTCTTCTCCAAGTGTTCAATTTCTTCTCCAAAATATTCCCGTTGCACATTTTTAATAATTATCTCCTCCGCTTCAATAATTTCTGTTGCAGTTAAACACATAATCCTATTTTTATTTTTGTCACAGTCGGCTAAGTTATAATTAAAGTTTATTGACTTCTTGCGAATATGAATATTTATTATTCGTATTATCCAGCCCAGTACTCGAATTACGCGCTTGTAGCTGCTATATTTGTGTAATATAATGTTTACGATTTCACATGTTTTGTAAATCACCACGCAGCATTTTGTTGAATGTTGGCCATTGTTTGTTAAGTAGGTCATGTCTTGACAATTTTTTATACTATATGTTTTTAACCAGGCTGGCCCTTCCCACCAAAGATTGAATTTCTGAAGTTGTGTTGGGTACAGCCCTCGAGTGGCACAGTCAGCAGGATTTTCTTCCGATTTCACATAAGTCCATCGATTAGGTGATATTATATTATTTATTTCGGACACTCTGTTTGCAATATATCGCTCCCATCTGTTAATATCTCCTTGTAGCCACTCTAATACAACCTTTGAATCGCTCCAACAATGTATTTCTAGTTGATGATCGAATAGCGTCTTCTTGACCTTATCTATAAGCTTGGCTAGTAATAAAGCTCCACAAAGCTCCATTCTCGGTAACGATATTTTCTTATTAAGCGGCGCGACTTTTGTTTTCGCAGTAATTATGGTAATAGCGTAGGTATCATTTATAAGTTTCACTCGACCATATATGACGCACGCGTACGCCTTTTCGCTGGCGTCGCAAAAACCCAAAATTTCGAGATTTCTATTTGCACATTGCAACCCTCTCGGTATAGAAATTTCACTTATTGATGGGAGGTCTCTTTTTATTGTCTCCCACTCCATAGTTAGTTCAGAGGGTAGAGGTCCATCCCAGTCGATTTTACTGATCCAGATTTTTTGAAACAGTAATTTTGCTTTTATAGTTACCGGTGACAAAAAACCAAGAGGGTCGTAAAGCTTGCTTATCTCACTTAATAAAATACGCTTCGTAAGGTTTTTCTTTTGAGGTAAACTCCAGCTGTAGGTAAAAGTATCGTGAGTTCGATTCCAGTTCATACCTAACATTTTTGTGTTTGAGCTTTGTTCTGGGTTAAAGTTAAAGTTATTTTCTATGCTTTTTTGGTCATCTCGCAAATCTTCCAATATAGTTTTTTCATTGCTTTTCCATTTTCTTAAGTTAAATCCTCCTTTTTTCAATAATTTAATTAAGTTAAAAATCAGTTGCTTCGCCTCTTCCATATTATTGTGTCCATAGACCAAGTCATCCATATAAAAATAGTTTTGTAAAATTTTTACAGCCTCCGGATAACTATCTTTCTCGTCTACTGCCAGCTGATGTAAAGTTCGCATTGCTAAGTAGGGTGCACTTTTCATTCCATAGGTTACAGTGCATAATTGCCACTCCTGGAGAGGCTGTTCTGGGGAAGATCTCCAAATTATAGTTTGTAAATTTTGTTGTTGTTCCTCTATCCAAATATTACGATACATTTTTTCTATGTCCGCCGTAAAAACATATTTAAAAGTTCTCCAATTAATAAGTAGGGTGAACATATATTTTTGTAAGTTAGGACCGGAGTACATTAAATCGTTGAGGCTGCTGTTATTCTTCGTTTTATACGATGCGTTAAAAACTACCCTTAATTTTGTAGTGGTGGACTCCGCCCTCAGCACGCCGTGGTGAGGTAAGTAGACTTGACTCTTACTCCTCGTTTCTTCAGTTATAGGTTTCATATGACCCAGTGCAATGTAATCGTTCATAAAGTGTTTATATTCCTTAGATAAGTCGGAATTCCTCATCATTTTTCTTTCGAGTTGTAAAAATTGCGCTTGAGCCTGTGGCCTTGTAGCTCCTAAACACGTGTCATTAGTTAGTTTCATAGGCATCTGAACCACGTATTTTCCGTCGTCCAATCTTCTAGTAGTTGAGTTGTAAAATTCTTCACAGTATTGCTCTTCGTTTGTTAAAGTAGTTGAATGAGTGATTTCTTCAGTTTCCCAAAAACGTGACATATTCTCAAGGTCATTAAGTGTCACACAACAGTTAAAAGTCTTTACATTTCCACATAAAATCCAACCCACTTTAGTTTGTTGAGCCACAGGGAAATCCTTGTCCCCCCGTATGACTCCATTTAATAAAAGTTCTGAATATATGTCGGCACCTAACAGTAAGTCGATCTGGCCCGACATATTGAAATGTGGATCGGCTAGTTTTAAGTTTTGTATATAATTCCAATTTTCTATTGAAAAAGATGAAGTTGGTAGCTTGTTTATAAGTTTTTTCATAATTAACGTTTGTATGTTGAATTCGTATTCCGAATTAATCGATTTGCATTCTAAGTTAATAGAACCTTTGCAATTACCGGACAATGACCCGATACCTGACACGACAGCGCTCATTTTTCGCCGCGGTAATCTGAGAAGTTGTGCGGCATGCTCCGTAATAAGGCTAACTTGTGAACCTTGATCAAGTAAACCTCTTATGTTGATATAATTTCCATCGATCGTCTTCACTTTTAAAAGTACAGTCGCTAACAAAACTTCTTTTTCCTCATTAGTAATATTGTTCACAGCATGTGATGTAGATGAAGTCGATAGTGATTTATTTATTCGGTGCTCGCTGCTGCTAGGTTGCTGAGGTTCCACATCATGCATGAGAGTATGATGTGACATATCACATTTTTTGCACCTTTTTTGCGAAAAACATCGCTGTTCTCCATGACTGTACAAACAATTCGGACAAACACGTAAATTGCTTACTGTGTTTTTGCGTGCATTTCCATTCATTGCAAGAAATTTGTCACAGTTCATCAACACATGGTTTCTTTTGCAAAGCGGGCAGATTTTTGTTGTGGCGAAGTGTGTATTTGCCGTCTTTTGAAACTTATTAAAGTACGATGACCTCGGCGTATGATATTTATAATTATTATTGCGATTTGTTGATATATTACTGAAGTATTTATTTGGCGGTGTATATTTATTTGACGATGATTTTTGATGATTACTTCCTTGTAATGCTTCCAAAGCCATAAATTTCGATTCTAAAAAGTTTGTAAATTCTTCTAAATTTGGAAAATCTCTCGGTTTCTTGAGGTCTTTGATGTATTCGTTGTAGGTTGATTTGTCCAGCTTTTGCATCAATAAATGAACAATAATCGGATCCCAATTGGTTATATCCAAACCAATATTACTAAGCCCGTTTAAACATTCTAGCATGACGTCATGTAATTTTCTTATGCTGGCCGCGCTTGCTTCTTGTATTGAATTTTGGTTCAATAATGTATTTATGTAAGATGTAAATAAAAGCTTTTTGTTGTCATAGCGATGAGTAAGAATCTCCCAGCAAGATGTGTAGTTTTCAGCACTGATCCCGAGATGTTGAACTAGTTTCTCCGCTTCGCCCTTGAGTTTAGTTTTAAGATGTTGCATTTTTTGAGCATTAGACAACATGGGATTGTTATGCACGCTTTCGACGTAAAGATCTTTAAATGTTAACCACTGGTTATAGTTACCATAAAAATCCGGTATAATAATTTTCGGTGTAGCCCTTTCGTAGTGTGAGTTGTTCCAGATATTATTTTGCAGCTTCTTACGTAGATTATCGTATATATTTTCTATATTTTCATATTTTTCTCTGTAAGTTGAATCTTCATCCCTTGATATATAGTCGAGCTCCCAGTTAGTTTTTTCGATTTGATCCCATTTTATTTTCAATATGTTTAAGTTATCTTCGAGTTCCCATTTTTCCCTCATTGCATCACAGTTAATTTTCCCCACAGTCCGCTCGAAAGCTCGAAAGTTACAGAATTGTTGCCGTAAAAGATCTTGTTGTTTTTCAGTTGACTCGTTGGTTTCCCGCGGAGATGCGTGAAATTTAATATCTTCGAAATAAAATTTCGACTTGCTCTCTTTGCTCTTTTCAGGTGACGCCGAAGGAGTATTTTGAACCTTACTTGTAGATGCCGATGGTAGCTCCGACTTTCTCTTCAGTATGTCTTGCAAAATATCTTCGTACATCCTCTTCGTTTTGTTGAAAACATCATCGTTGAAGTATTGAATATCCGTTGTTTCACTTTTTTCCAGTAGCTGATGATTGTATACAAATTTCTCCCAGTTTGAGTTCAGACGAGAAAGACGATCTTCTAAGTAAGCCAAAGTCTTCCTGCTTGCACTATCTTTCTTATAGTTGTTGTTTATTTGCTTCAGTTCTCCAAAAATAATTTCTTGGCGGCTAATGATGTCCTGGACGTTCTGAGCCATTGTTGTTTGCAGTTGTAGATAAGTTATAAAGTATTAAGTTAAGTTTGTTGTTGATACCGTAGAACTGTTTCGTCACAGTGTAGTTAGTTCAGTTTAATCCCGAAATTTTCCCGCAGATCTTGATTTCACGAAGGTCTCCTTTTCACCAAATTTTATAAGCTCGAAGGATTAATTTCGCGATTTTGAAGCTTGAAGGACCAAATTCCGAGATCTTGTAACTCGAAGGACCAAATTTATGTATGGCTCGTAGTATAGTTGAGTTGAGATATAAACCACAGGATTAGCGAGTAAATCGTTTATTACTTAAGTTACAAAGTTTAAGTTGGATGCCAATCCGCGGTGAGAGCCGCCCGTCAACTGCGATGTTAATTATACGACTATTAATTTAAATATATTTTGTTCTAATGCGTCCAAAACCAGGTCGCGTCGTCAGCTATATAAAAATCTGTACGTGAACCGTACAAAATTGGTTTTCGCCACTAACCGCCGGCACCTTCCCGCGCATTCCCGCGGGTTGTATACCACCTTGAAGGCCCCTCGAAGCCCGAACGATCGACACCATTTTCAACTGAATCCGAGCGGGGAAAACTGAAAAAATCGGTTTTTTCCACTTACCGCCCGCACCTTCCCGCGCATTCCCGCGGGTTGTATACCACCTTGAAGGCCCCTCGGAGCCCGAACGATCGACACCAGTTTCAACTAAATCCGAGCGGGGAAAACTGAAAAAATAGGTTTTCGTCACTTACCGCCGGCACCTTCCCGCGCATTCCCGCGGGTTGTATACCACCTTGAAGGCCCCTCGGAGCCCGAACGATCGACACCAGTTTCAACTGAATCCGAGCGGGGAAAACTGAAAAAATAGGTTTTCGTCACTTACCGCCGGCACCTTCCCGCGCATTCCCGCGGGTTGTATACCACCTTGAAGGCCCCTCGGAGCCCGAACGATCGACACCAGTTTCAACTGAATCCGAGCGGGGAAAACTGAAAAAATAGGTTTTCGTCACTTACCGCCGGCACCTTCTCGCACATTCCCGCGGGTTGTATACCACCTTGAAGGCCCCTCAAAGCCCGAACGATCGACACCAGTTTCAACTGAATCCGAGCGGGGAAAAGTGAAAAAATCGGTTTTCGCCACTTACCGCCCGCACCTTCACCTTCCAACTTCGGGTTGTATACCACCTTGAAGGCCCCTCGGAGCCCGAACGATCGACACCAGTTTCAACTGAATCCGAGCGGGGAAAACTGACAAAATAGGTTTTCGTCACTTACCGCCGGCACCTTCCCGCGCATTCCCGCGGGTTGTATACCACCTTGAAGGCCCCTCGGAGCCCGAACGATCGACACCATTTTCAACTGAATCCGAGCGGGGAAAACTGAAAAAATCGGTTTTTTCCACTTACCGCCCGCACCTTCCCGCGCATTCCCGCGGGTTGTATACCACCTTGAAGGCCCCTCGGAGCCCGAACGATCGACACCAGTTTCAACTAAATCCGAGCGGGGAAAACTGAAAAAATAGGTTTTCGTCACTTACCGCCGGCACCTTCCCGCGCATTCCCGCGGGTTGTATACCACCTTGAAGGCCCCTCGGAGCCCGAACGATCGACACCAGTTTCAACTGAATCCGAGCGGGGAAAACTGAAAAAATAGGTTTTCGTCACTTACCGCCGGCACCTTCCCGCGCATTCCCGCGGGTTGTATACCACCTTGAAGGCCCCTCGGAGCCCGAACGATCGACACCAGTTTCAACTGAATCCGAGCGGGGAAAACTGAAAAAATAGGTTTTCGTCACTTACCGCCGGCACCTTCTCGCACATTCCCGCGGGTTGTATACCACCTTGAAGGCCCCTCAAAGCCCGAACGATCGACACCAGTTTCAACTGAATCCGAGCGGGGAAAAGTGAAAAAATCGGTTTTCGCCACTTACCGCCCGCACCTTCACCTTCCAACTTCGGGTTGTATACCACCTTGAAGGCCCCTCGGAGCCCGAACGATCGACACCAGTTTCAACTGAATCCGAGCGGGGAAAACTGACAAAATAGGTTTTCGTCACTTACCGCCGGCACCTTCCCGCGCATTCCCGCGGGTTGTATACCACCTTGAAGGCCCCTCGGAGCCCGAACGATCGACACCAGTTTCAACTGAATCCGAGCGGGGAAAACTGAAAAAATAGGTTTTCGTCACTTACCGCCGGCACCTTCTCGCACATTCCCGCGGGTTGTATACCACCTTGAAAACCCCTCGAAGCCCGAACGATCGACACCAGTTTCAACTGAATCCGAGCGGGGAAAACTGAAAAAATAGGTTTTCGTCACTTACCGCCGGCACCTTCCCGCGCATTCCCGCGGGTTGTATACCACCTTGAAGGCCCCTCGGAGCCCGAACGATCGACACCAGTTTCAACTGAATCCGAGCGGGGAAAACTGAAAAAATCGGTTTTCGCCACTAACCGCCGGCACCTTCCCGCGCATTCCCGCGGGTTGTATACCACCTTGAAGGCCCCTCGAAGCCCGAACGATCGACACCAGTATCAACTGAATCCGAGCGGGGAAAACTGAAAAAATCGGTTTTTTCCACTTACCGCCCGCACCTTCCCGCGCATTACCGCGGGTTGTATACCACCTTGAAGGCCCCTCGGAGCCCGAACGATCGACACCAGTTTCAACTGAATCCGAGCGGGGAAAACTGAAAAAATAGGTTTTCGTCACTTACCGCCGGCACCTTCCTGCACATTCCCGCGGGTTGTATACCACCTTGAAGGCCCCTCGGAGCCCGAACGATCGACACCAGTTTCAACTGAATCCGAGCGGGGAAAACTGAAAAAATCGGTTTTCGCCACTAACCGCCGGCACCTTCCCGCGCGTTCCCGCGGGTTGTATACCACCTTGAAGGCCCCTCGAAGCCCGAACGATCGACACCAGTTTCAACTGAATCCGAGCGGGGAAAACTGAAAAAATCGGTTTTCGCCACTTACCGCCCGCACCTTCCCGCGCATTCCCGCGGGTTGTATACCACCTTGAAGGCCCCTCGGAGCCCGAACGATCGACACCAGTTTCAACTGAATCCGAGCGGGGAAAACTGAAAAAATAGGTTTTCGTCACTTACCGCCGGCACCTTCCCGCACATTCCCGCGGGTTGTATACCACCTTGAAGGCCCCTCGGAGCCCGAACGATCGACACCAGTTTCAACTGAATCTGAGCGGGGAAAAGTGAAAAAATCGGTTTTCGCCACTTACCGCCCGCACCTTCACCTTCCAACTTCGGTTTGTATACCACCTTGAAGGCCCCTCGGAGCCCGAACGATCGACACCAGTTTCAACTGAATCCGAGCGGGGAAAACTGAAAAAATCGGTTTTCGCCACTTACCGCCCGCACCTTCCCGCGCATTCCCGCGGGTTGTATACCACCTTGAAGGCCCCTCGGAGCCCGAACGATCGACACCAGTTTCAACTGAATCTGAGCGGGGAAAAGTGAAAAAATCGGTTTTCGCCACTTACCGCCCGCACCTTCACCTTCCAACTTCGGGTTGTATACCTCCTTGAAGGCCCCTCGGAGCCCGAACGATCGACACCAGTTTCAACTGAATCCGAGCGGGGAAAAGTGAAAAAATCGGTTTTCGCCACTTACCGCCCGCACCTTCACCTTCCAACTTCGGGTTGTATACCACCTTGAAGGCCCTTCGGAGCCCGAACGATCGACACCAGTTTCAACTGAATCCGAGCGGGGAAAACTGAAAAAATCGGTTTTCGCCACTTACCGCCCGCACCTTCCCGCGCATTCCCGCGGGTTGTATACCAACTTGAAGGCCCCTCGGAGCCCGAACGATCGACACCAGTTTCAACTGAATCCGAGCGGGGAAAACTGAAAAAATAGGTTTTCGTCACTTACCGCCGGCACCTTCTCGCACATTCCCGCGGGTTGTATACCACCTTGAAGGCCCCTCGGAGCCCGAACGATCGACACCAGTTTCAACTGAATCCGAGCGGGGAAAACTGAAAAAATAGGTTTTCGTCACTTACCGCCGGCACCTTCCCGCACATTCCCGCGGGTTGTATACCACCTTGAAGGCCCCTCGGAGCCCGAACGATCGACACCAGTTTCAACTGAATCTGAGCGGGGAAAAGTGAAAAAATCGGTTTTCGCCACTTACCGCCCGCACCTTCACCTTCCAACTTCGGTTTGTATACCACCTTGAAGGCCCCTCGGAGCCCGAACGATCGACACCAGTTTCAACTGAATCCGAGCGGGGAAAACTGAAAAAATCGGTTTTCGCCACTTACCGCCCGCACCTTCCCGCGCATTCCCGCGGGTTGTATACCACCTTGAAGGCCCCTCGGAGCCCGAACGATCGACACCAGTTTCAACTGAATCTGAGCGGGGAAAAGTGAAAAAATCGGTTTTCGCCACTTACCGCCCGCACCTTCACCTTCCAACTTCGGGTTGTATACCTCCTTGAAGGCCCCTCGGAGCCCGAACGATCGACACCAGTTTCAACTGAATCCGAGCGGGGAAAAGTGAAAAAATCGGTTTTCGCCACTTACCGCCCGCACCTTCACCTTCCAACTTCGGGTTGTATACCACCTTGAAGGCCCTTCGGAGCCCGAACGATCGACACCAGTTTCAACTGAATCCGAGCGGGGAAAACTGAAAAAATCGGTTTTCGCCACTTACCGCCCGCACCTTCCCGCGCATTCCCGCGGGTTGTATACCAACTTGAAGGCCCCTCGGAGCCCGAACGATCGACACCAGTTTCAACTGAATCCGAGCGGGGAAAACTGAAAAAATAGGTTTTCGTCACTTACCGCCGGCACCTTCTCGCACATTCCCGCGGGTTGTATACCACCTTGAAGGCCCCTCGGAGCCCGAACGATCGACACCAGTTTCAACTGAATCCGAGCGGGGAAAACTGAAAAAATCGGTTTTCGCCACTTACCGCCCGCACCTTCCCGCGCATTCCCGCGGGTTGTATACCTCCTTGAAGGCCCCTCGGAGCCCGAACGATCGACACCAGTTTCAACTGAATCCGAGCGGGGAAAAGTGAAAAAATCGGTTTTCGCCACTTACCGCCCGCACCTTCACCTTCCAACTTCGGGTTGTATACCACCTTGAAGGCCCCTCGGAGCCCGAACGATCGACACCAGTTTCAACTGAATCCGAGCGGGGAAAACTGAAAAAATCGGTTTTCGCCACTTACCGCCCGCACCTTCCCGCGCATTCCCGCGGGTTGTATACCAACTTGAAGGCCCCTCGGAGCCCGAACGATCAACACCAGTTTCAACTGAATCCGAGCGGGGAAAACTGAAAAAATAGGTTTTCGTCACTTACCGCCGGCACCTTCTCGCACATTCCCGCGGGTTGTATACCACCTTGAAGGCCCCTCGGAGCCCGAACGATCGACACCAGTTTCAACTGAATCCGAGCGGGGAAAAGTGAAAAAAATCGGTTTTCGCCACTTACCGCCCGCACCTTCACCTTCCAACTTCGGGTTGTATACCACCTTGAAGGCCCCTCGAAGCCCGAACGATCGACACCAGTTTCAACTGAATCCGAGCGGGGAAAAGTGAAAAAATCGGTTTTCGCCACTTACCGCCCGCACCTTCACCTTCCAACTTCGGGTTGTATACCACCTTGAAGGCCCCTCGGAGCCCGAACGATCGACACCAGTTTCAACTGAATCCGAGCGGGGAAAACTGAAAAAATCGGTTTTCGCCACTTACCGCCCGCACCTTCCCGCGCATTCCCGCGGGTTGTATACCACCTTGAAGGCCCCTCGAAGCCCGAACGATCGACACCAGTTTCAACTGAATCCGAGCGGGGAAAACTGAAAAAATCGGTTTTCGCCACTAACCGCCGGCACCTTCCCGCGCATTCCTGCGGGTTGTATACCACCTTGAAGGCCCCTCGGAGCCCGAACGATCGACACCAGTTTCAACTGAATCCGAGCGGGGAAAACTGAAAAAATCGGTTTTCGCCACTAACCGCCGGCACCTTCCCGCGCATTCCCGCGGGTTGTATACCACCTTGAAGGCCCCTCGAAGCCCGAACGATCGACACCAGTTTCAACTGAATCCGAGCGGGGAAAACTGAAAAAATCGGTTTACGCCACTTACCGCCCGCTCCTTCCCGCACCTTCCCGCGCATTCCCGCGGGTTGTATACCACCTTGAAGGCCCCTCGGAGCCCGAACGATCGACACCAGTTTCAACTGAATCCGAGCGGGGAAAACTGAAAAAATCGGTTTTCGCCACTTACCGCCCGCAGCTTCCCGCGCATTCCCGCGGGTTGTATACCACCTTGAAGGCCCCTCGGAGCCCGAACGATCGACACCAGTTTCAACTGAATTCGAGCGGGGAAAAGTGAAAAAATCGGTTTTCGCCACTTACCGCCCGCACCTTCACCTTCCAACTTCGGTTTGTATACCACCTTGAAGGCCCCTCGGAGCCCGAACGATCGACACTAGTTTCAACTGAATCCGAGCGGGGAAAACTGAAAAAATCGGTTTTCGCCACTTACCGCCCGCACCTTCCCGCGCATTCCCGCGGGTTGTATACCAACTTAAAGGCCCCTCGGAGCCCGAACGATCGACACCAGTTTCAACTGAATCCGAGCGGGGAAAAGTGAAAAAATCGGTTTTTTCCACTTACCGCCCGCACCTTCCCGCGCATTCCCGCGGGTTGTATACCACCTTGAAGGCCCCTCGGAGCCCGAACGATCGACACCAGTTTCAACTGAATCCGAGCGGGGAAAACTGAAAAAAATCGGTTTTCGCCACTAACCGCCGGCACCTTCCCGCGCATTCCCGCGGGTTGTATACCACCTTGAAGGCCCCTCGGAGCCCGAACGATCGACACCAGTTTCAACTGAATCCGAGCGGGGAAAACTGAAAAAATCGGTTTTCGCCACTTACCGCCCGCACCTTCCCGCGCATTCCCGCGGGTTGTATACCACCTTGAAGGCCCCTCGGAGCCCGAACGATCGACACCAGTTTCAACTGAATCCGAGCGGGGAAAACTGAAAAAATCGGTTTTCGCCACTAACCGCCGGCACCTTCCCGCGCATTCCCGCGGGTTGTATACCACCTTGAAGGCCCCTCGAAGCCCGAACGATCGACACCAGTTTCAACTGAATCCGAGCGGGGAAAACTGAAAAAATCGGTTTACGCCACTTACCGCCCGCTCCTTCCCGCACCTTCCCGCGCATTCCCGCGGGTTGTATACCACCTTGAAGGCCCCTCGGAGCCCGAACGATCGACACCAGTTTCAACTGAATCCGAGCGGGGAAAACTGAAAAAATCGGTTTTCGCCACTAACCGCCGGCACCTTCCCGCGCATTCCCGCAGGTTGTATACCACCTTGAAGGCCCCTCGAAGCCCGAACGATCGACACCAGTTTCATTTGAATCCGAGCGGAGAAAACTGAAAAAATAGGTTTTTTCCACTTACCGCCCGCAACTTCCCGCGCATTCCCGCGGGTTGTATACCACCTTGAAGGCCCCTCGGCGCCCGAACGATCGACACCAGTTTCAACTGAATCCGAGCGGGGAAAAGTGAAAAAATCGGTTTTCGCCACTTACCGCCCGCACCTTCACCTCCCAACTTCGGGTTGTATACCACCTTGAAGGCCCTATAAATTTTCTCTAATTAATAAAGCTGAAATTAATCAACCAATGTTATTAATTGAAGAAAAAGCTATTAATTTACGTAAAGAAGTTTGATTAAATCTTCCTACAGCTCCAATTATTACATTAAAAATTAAAAAAAATTATTGGTGAAATGTTTTGTCATGTTATTAAAATAAATCTATTAAATCATGATAATCCTTCTATAATATTAGGAAATCAAAAATGAAAAGGAACAGAACCTATTTTTATTAATATTGCAGAATTTATAATAATTGATAATAAATCATTAATAAATATTTTTATAAGAAATAAATTCAATAGGATAGAAAATAAAAAATTAATTGATGCAATAGATTGCGTTAAAAAATATTTTAAGGAAGCTTCTGAATTTAATAGATTATTGGGGGAAGAGATTAAGGGGATAAATCTAAGTAAATTAATTTCTAAGCCAATTCAGCATCCTAATCATGAATTTGATGAAATAGAAATTATAGTTCTGAAAAATAAAATAAATAAGAAAAATATTTTATTGGAATTATTAATTAATAAAATAAAAAATAAGAATAAAATATTCTAAAGATGAATTTAAATTCATGATAAAAAAATTATATTTTAGTGTAAAATGCACAATAATTTTTGTCTCGTGTGTGTCTCACTGTCGTGTGTGTTCTCTGTCATGCAGAGGTCACAGTGTGAGGAACCGGAGGGCGTGGTGTGTACTCACCCTACCGCCACGCAGGTGCAGTGATGTGATAGGAGCTGTATTTGCTATTTTAGGGGGTTTTGTTCATTGATATTCTCTATTTACTGGATTATTATTAAATCCTTATTTATTAAAAATTCAATTTATTTCCATATTTATTGGTGTTAATTTAACATTTTTTCCTCAACATTTTTTAGGATTAGCTGGTATACCCCGTCGTTATTCTGATTACCCAGATAATTTTATATCATGAAACTATGAAAAAATGCTCAGAAAAAAGAAATGAAGAAAAAGATTTCAGAAATAATAAATAAAATGAATGAATGAAAAACTTAAGCCCACGTAAGTTGTGGAAATTTCTGGAATCGCTAGGCATTGGCCGGCAACGTAAGGATTTGAATTGCAATCTAGACGTTGATGCCTTGAATAAACACTTTGCCTCGATAACATCTATGGACAACACAATTGAAGCAAATACATTGAATTATATCAACTCCTTGCCGTCTCCCACAATCGTTCCTTTTAACTTTGCTTCTATAACCTCATCCCAGGTAAGAAACAGTATCCTAGCCATCAAATCTGATGCTTCTGGTTATGATGGCATCAACCGCAAAATGATTATTTTGCCCTTGGAAGTCTTAGTTCCAGTCATTACCCATATTTTAAATTTTTCTATTTCCCATAACACTTTTCCCAGTTTGTGGCGCATTGCCCGCGTTATCCCCATACCCAAAACCAAAGATCCAAAATCCTTCTCTCACTACCGTCCTATCTCCATCCTTCCTTTCTTGTCAAAGGTCTTGGAACGTATTGTTTTTCAGCAACTAAATCAATATCTATTTGACAACCATATATTATCCGAGTTCCAGTCTGGATTCCGTAACGGGCATAGCACAGTCACTACTTTGATTAAAGTTTGTGACGATATCAGACTTAGCATGGACAAACAAAATCTTACAGTCATTGCTTTGCTGGACTTTAGCAACGCCTTTAATTCTGTTGATACTGATCTCTTGGTTGCTCCTCTATTCTATCCTGTACAACTCTCTCTCTCCCTCCTACTTAAAAGATCGATTTTGTTTCCTAGGTGCCGATTCACTTCTTCACCTCCACCTTAGATCCCGTTGTGATAATCTCCTTAAATTACCAACTTCCCATACCCTATTTTATTCTAAGTCTTTTACTATGAAATCTGCAATTCTTTGGAATGAACTTCCTACAGAAGTTCGTCATTCCAAATGTCTATACAGTTTTAAAAATCGCCTGAAAGAGTACTTATTTAATTTAGTATAATAGTTTATATTTATTTATTTTTTTTAATATTATGTGTCGGAGACTAAGGTGATTGGGACCGGAGCTTGTTCCGATCCCACTTCTGATGTAGACAGATATGACCGACATCGTACTTCTAATTCGGGCGTGGTAATTATAAGAAATGTTATCTTACTCTTGACGTGAAGCTTGGAGCAGTGCCGTGGACTTGTGACCACAACTGTAGGCTTAAGGGATCCCTTTACAGTACTAACACTCGCCTTTCACTGCTCCAGCCCAGTATAATTGCAAATAGGTCTTAACCACATTTGTAATTGAAGTAGTCGAGGTTGGCCAGCGGTGGAGCACGAGTAGTGCACCGAGCCGTGGTAGAGCCTCGACTCAGCGTACGTCCGTGCGGTTGGTTTTATGTGATTGTCATCGATCGGTGTGACGTCAGAGTGACAGGCAACACCATCTGGTTTTGACAACTGGCAACTTAAATAATCTGCTTCCCTGATACGGCCAATCCTGACATGCGCGCGTCCTCGAGCGCTTTTGCCTTCAATAGTGCTCGATTTAGCCTGCCTAAGAATAATAATCCAACCATACCACTCCTACTGAGATCACTACTACTTTATTCCGCTCGTCCAATCCTGACACATTAACCTAACACTATCAAATTGGACCTAATCTAACCTAACACTATCAAATTGAACAGGACGGGCGAGTCCTTTCGACCAATTCGACTAACTAAACCTTCGACACAACCTAAGGATGAACCGGATGAATGTGTCTCTTCGACCAGCCACACGTGCATGACCCTTCAAACTTTCGACCCTACGACGCTACGACCAACCTAAAAATGAAGTTGATGAATGTGTCCCTTCGACCATCAGCCATCAGCTGCATGGACCGGACGACATTATCCTTTCGACCACCGTATATGACCTCAAGAACATAAACCATGGCTAAGGTGTCCCTTCGACCAGTCGCCATCTCAAATGACGACATGGACCGGACGGCCTTACCATGAAACCGTAACCAAAGTGTCCCTTCGACCATTCGCCATCTCGTATGACGACATGGACCGGACGGCCTTGCCCTGCAACCACTTACCACCTCCTATGGCCCGTACACTGTGCCAGCGACCCTACAGTATCTACGTTCGTCAACCGTTATCCACTCTCGTCACGATCACACCAACTGTTACATGAACCCGACACACACTACCTGTTTAGTCGATAGAGGTACTACTACACTGCACATTATCGTTACCCTAAAAATCTTATCCCTATAGCTTACACTACTGAACCAAACTATACCGAGTATGACTCGTATAAGCAACCCTTTCCAAGATCACATCGATATCGCTACAACAAGATATCTATAGCCGATATTCCTATGGAATCAGACATTAAATTACACTAGATATTGTTACTAGAGCTAACCATTTTTCTACACTATATAATTTTGTTGAAATAGATTCCTACAATTAATTTCCTTTCATCATTGAAACTTTTTTTAGAACTAGGCAACATATTATCTGCACTATGTATTACTCCTACAGAGTATTACTAAATTTCAGAAACAATCCTGAAGTAAAACTTTAACCAAAAAGTTTTATTTTAACACTTATAACGTTGAGATGTAACTAAGTAACAAAATCTAACTAGGTATGTAAATTACACACACTTCATTGATGTTTCACTATGAAATTGGCAACAATTAAGCATAAACGCGTCTCTAATTTTTAAACCATTACTTTTAAATTTCTTTTAACTAACTTGCCTTTAAAGAATTTTAATGTATCTACTACAATTTAATTAAAATTGTCACTAATTGGATTAACACCATTTACTTAAAATAATTAACTGGTTACTGGCGACCAAAACCCTAGTTGAACTTAAATATTAAGCGACACTAACCTTTACAATATTCGGAGCCATTACTTTTCTTTTAATACAATTTGAAATATACGGTACGTTCACTAACTATTTTATTTCTCTTAACAATTACATCTAACTTTATAATCACTTTAAAAGAATTAACTAACCTCTTTACTTTCTTTAAACAATCTTTACCTAATATGTCACTTTCAAATATGTCACTTTTTTAAAATTAAATTACCAAATAACTTCCGTTTCTTTAATTTACACTGTTATATGCTGCGCCATAATTATGGAAACAACTGTATTTCACCTTTTTTAAAATGAATTACGTTCATAATGATTTCATTGTAAACCTTCTATAAAATTAGTGACCTACCGACATAATTTTTTAAAATTTGAAATAATTTTTTACATTTTTCATTTAATACGGTGCGTATTAGACGGGGCGTCGATACTTTAAGAATCTCAAACTAAAGAAATTAACGTAACTAACGAAACGAACAGACTAACGAAATTATTTACTACACTCACGCGACGTAACTACGTATTTACACACTCACAGAACGGTAGACTATTGAAAGTGTCGAAACATTACTTACTTCACGTGAGAGTGAGGTTCATCCCACTTCTGATGTCGGAGACTAAGGTGATTGGGACCGGAGCTTGTTCCGAACTTGGAAGTTTATCAGAAAATCCCTTTACAGGGAAGAGAAGTAGATTCTAAGGAATCATATACTACAATTCCAAATGAAATTAAATTGGATAATTCAATAAATTTCAATGAAAATTTCTGTGAAGAGAACTTCAAAATTTTTATTAACCATCTCGATTTCCAAAAACAGGCAATGATAAATGATTTAATATTGAACCATAAATCTGTGTTTGCAAAGGATAAGTATGACATTGGAAAAGTAACGGAGTATGAAGCACATATTGATCTATTAATAGACAAATATTGCAGTAGAAGGCCATATCGTTGTACAATTGAAGATAAGAAAGAGATAGAAAATCAGATTACAAAGTTATTGGAAAAAAATATGATAGAAGAATCATATAGTCCGTTTGCTGCCCCAGTTACACTGGCTTATAAGAAAGAGGAAAATAAAAAATCAAGGTTATGCATAGATTTTCGAGATTTAAATAAAATTGTAGTTCCACAATCACAGCCATTCCCACTTATTGAGGACCTATTAGTTAAAACAAGAGATTGTATTTTTTTTTCTACACTGGATCTAAACTCTGCATTTTGGTCAATTCCTCTTCGTGTTTCAGATAGGCATAAAACAGCATTCGTCACACAAGAAGGTCATTACCAATGGACTTGTTTGCCATTTGGTCTAAAAACATCTCCGGCAATATTCCAGAGAATAATGTGTAACATAATCCGGAAACATAAGCTTGGTGAGTTCACAGTATGCTATATTGATGATATTTTACTCTTTTCAAAATCCTTTTCAGATCATATTAGACACTTAAAACAGTTATTTGAAGCAATAAAAATTGAAGGGTTAAGATTAAAATTTTCCAAGTGTACATTTGCAGCTGATTCATTTAAATATCTGGGCCACATTATACAGAACAATTCAGTAAGGCCTTTGAAAGACAACTTAATATCAATAAAAAACTTCCCTACTCCAAAAACCCCAAAAAACGTTAGACAGTTTTTGGGGAAAATAAACTTTTATCATAAGTATGTCCCTAATATAGCGGTTAAACTGGAACCATTACATAACTTGTTAAGAAAAGGGCAATCCTTTAATTGGACAAAAAACTGTGAAGAAGCATTTAATGAAATGAAACAAATATTGTGCTCTCAACCTATATTAACTATTTTTAATCCAAATTTACCTATTTACATATACACTGATGCCAGTATACTAGGAGTGGGTGCAGTTCTAAAGCAGCCTCAAGAAGACAATCTTGTGAAACCAGTGGCATATTTCTCGAAAAAATTGAGTGATGTTCAAAAAAGAAAGAAAGCTATATATCTGGAATGTCTAGCAATTAAAGAATGCGTAAAATATTGGCAGCATCTTTTGATAGGTAGGAAATTTATTGTATTCTCAGACCATAAACCATTAGAAAATATGAATATTAAGTCGAGAACGGACGAAGAATTAGGGGATCTGACATTTTATCTATCCCAATATGATTTTCAGGTTAAATATGCTCCAGGAAAATACAACCTCGAAGCTGATTGCTTAAGCAGGAACCCAGTCCTGGAACCAAATGAAAATAAGGATGAACAATTAAAAATAGTCAACATAATACAAATAGAAGATATCTTAAATGATCGGGTAAATAATAAAGAAATACAGTGTAGGAAAAATAAGTTAATTACTAAAAACAATGTTTATTATAAAAAAGTAAAAAAAAAGGAAAAAATTATTATATCAGAGAAATTTAGTATAGAATTGATGAAAAATGTACATACAAACCTAGGTCATATAGGAATCAATCAAATGCACAAAATGATCAGTTCACTATATACATCAAAAAACATGACCAAAAACATAAAAAGGATATGTGAAACTTGTATAATGTGTATAAAGAACAAATCAAGAGGACTAAATAAATATGGTTTGATGTCTCACTTAGGTCCTGCCACAAAACCCTTTGAGATATGTTCTATTGATACTATTGGTGGCTTTGGGGGTTCTAGGTCCACAAAGAAATACTTACATCTACTATCAGATCATTTTACAAGATATGCATATATTTTAACATCAAGTACTCAAAATGCAAATGATTTCATTAGACTAGTAAAAAGCTGTGCAGAACCTGACCACATTGGCGTAATTCTTTCAGATCAATACCCCGGAATCAATTCAAAAGAATTAAAAAAATTTTTAGATGACAAAAATATTCCCATAATTTTTACAGCTGTGAACTCGCCCTTCTCAAATGGCTTAAATGAAAGACTGAATCAAACGTTAGTTAATAGAATCAGATGCAAGATTAACGAAAATAATACAAAAATAGCATGGACAACTATAGCACATCATTGTGTTAGAAACTATAATGAAACTATACACTCTGTCACAGGATTTCCTCCAAAATATTTGTTAAATGGCACAGATGTCACTATTTTGCCAAATGAACTTAAACTAAAAAAGACAGAATATGATCTTACTAAAGATAGAGAAAAAGCTCTGGAAAATACAATCAAGTCTCATAATTATAACAAAGTGATTTATGATAAAAATAGAAAACATATAGATTTAAAAGTTGGTGACATTGTTTTTGTGGACAATGGAAATAAATTAAATAGAAGGAAACTTGATGAATTGCGAAGCGGTCCCTATCAAATCATGGAAAAAATATCAAACTCAATTTTCAAGATAAATACTGGTCATAAAAAATCTGAATCAAATTTTTTCCACATTTCAAAAATTACTCCAATGCCTCTGCTTGAGGAACCTACTTTGGGAGGGAGATGTAAAGACAATTACATGTAATTCTCTTTAATTTTTAATTCCTGGCCATAGACGTAACTACGTCTATGGTTTGAAAAAGATAATCTGTACAAATAGTTAAGCTATACAAAACTGTCAACATAGATCTTTTTAATTAATTTTGCTGAACACGTGTAACATAAAAATTTGTTAGAAGTAATAGACATTAAATGTCGTTTCTTTAACGAGAAACTCAGTGTGTTTTAATTACTACTATAAAATAACATTCACATTATATATAATATTTAATTATATTTCATAAAATTTGCACTGAGACGTTATCCCCTTTCTCCTCATTACATTTTATCCGTAATGTTTCAAAGGTTGTCTGGTGGAGATTGCTTAAAGCAATAAGACCGCCTTTGCATACGTGTTTTTCTTTAAATTTTATTTGTGTTGTTCTTTCTATATATTTCTTTTATGTGTGCAATAAAGTATATTCTATTCTATTCTATTCTAAAATGATTCCTCACCGCTGAAATGCGTAAAAATGCTCAGAAAAAAGAAATGAAGAAAAAAATTTCAGAAATAATAAATAAAATTATTCCTCACCGTAAACCTTTTGATACTATAATAGTATGTTTTCCTTGGAATGTTCTTTCTCGACAAATATCTCGTCATCATTGAAATATAGTTAATAATACGATAATATATCCAATAAATAATAAGTTTATATTAAAATTATGAAATCATTTTACTAAACCAGTTACTAAGGTTATTACTCCAATAGCTCCTGTTAAGGGTCAAGGTCTATAGTCAACTAAGTGATAGGGATGATTATGATTAGACATTAATTTACTTCTCTAGAATAAAGAGTTCTTAAAATAGAAATTACATAAGATTGAATAATTGCTACGGCAATTCAAGAATTAATAATAAAATTTGAACAATAATTAAAATAATTAATAAATAATTAAGTATATTAATACCTGTATTACTTAATAAAGTTAAAAGTAAATGACCTGCAATTATATTAGCTGTTAATCGAACTGCTAAAGTTCCAGGTCGAATAATATTACTAATAGTTTCAATTAGTACTATAAAAGGTATTAAAATAGTTGGTGTTCCCTGAGGAATTATATGAATAAATATATGTTGTGTATTATTCAATCATCCATAAATTATAAATCTTAATCATAATGTTAAAGATAATGAAAGGGATATATTAAGATGACTTGTTCTAGTAAAAATATATGGGAATAAACCTAAAAAAATATTAAATAAAATAAAAAAGAATAATGAAATAAAAATAAAAGTTGATCCATTAATTCTATTTGGTTCTAATAAAGTTTTAAATTCATTATGAAGTTTATTAGAAATAAAATTTCATAATAAATAATGACGATTAGGAAAAAATCAGAAATTTAAAGGAATAAATAATAATCCAATAAATGTTCTAATTCAATTAAATGGGAAATTACATAAATTTGTTGAAGGATCAAAAATTGAAAAAAGATTATTTATCATTTTCAAAAATTTTTTTTGAAATTATTTTTATTAATTTTTTTAAAATTAAAATTATTTTTATAATTAAAAATAAAATAATTTATAATTATAAAACTAATAAAAATAGAAATAAAAAATAATAATGAAATTATTCAATTGATAGGTATTATTTGAGGAATAAAAGAATATTACAAAAAGTAATAATTTAAATTTGACATATTTATGTTATTTATTAACTAATTCTTTATCATTAGAAGTAAATGCTAATTCACTATAAAATGGTTTAAGAGACCAGTACTTGCTTTCAGTCATCTAATGAATAATTATTAATTCAATTAATAAAGTTTTTTATAGGGATTCTTTCAATAACAATAGGTACAAAACTATGATTTGCCCCACAAATTTCAGAACATTGACCATAATAAATTCCAGGACGATTAATAAAAAATCTAGTTTGATTTAATCGTCCTGGATTAGCGTCAATTTTTACTCCTAATGATGGAATTGTTCAAGAGTGAATTACATCTGTAGCTGTAACTAAAATACGAATTTGATTATTTATAGGTAAAATAATTCGATTATCAACATCTAAAAGTCGAAAATTATTTAAATTTTCATCAGATTGAATGAAAAATATATGAATCAAATTTATAGCGGTTGAGATGTGATACCACTATTTAATATGATCTTATTTATTTTACACTAAATGAGTAAAATTAAAAATCCAATTTTTGTGGAGAAATTGTCCAAATTTATTTAACTCACAGATACGTGAAGAGAAAATGATCACAGAAGGAAATAAAGAAATTTATATAAATACCAATAGAAAATACAAGCTAAACTAGCACGTAATAGCAAGAAGTTAAGGTTGAGAATTGAATGCAAGCTAAGAGAGCAATGGATACACAAGTGATTGTCGCAAGCGATTCTAGCCGACTCTTTAAACGTGGCGATGCTAGCTAGCAGCCTACGACACGCATAGCAAAAAAACTCGGAACAGGTTTGAATTGTTCCAATGCGCTGCGTGCGGATGATTTTAGTAAATGTAATAATATTAATTTAGAATAAGTAATGTTCCCTACAGTACTCCCCCCCAGAGACCTGGTTAAGGGCGATAGTAGTCTGGAAACTTGACTCTTCTTCCGCTTCTTGTCCGCCTCTCAAGTGTCTGCTCCACGTCAGATTGAGAGATAGCCTTTGGTGCTGTTATTATCCTCTTTGATGCAGGAACGGCCTCTCGCGTAACATATGCGGGCTTGATCCTGTCCACACTAACGTTATTAGGCTTACCACATATGTCTATTTTGAAATATTTAGGAGTCCTCTTGAGAACCTTGTATGGGCCTGCATAAGGTGGTTCCAGTGGTTTGCGGACGTGGTCCTGCCGTAAAAAAACATGTGTTGTCTCTGCAAGGTCAGCTGGCATATAAAAAGGACCTGTCCTTTGCCATGACGTGGGCTTCGGTGAGAGTCGTGCCATACCAGCACGAAGACGAGTGACCAGATTTGTGATATCTGCTGTCCTGTAATCCTCCGAGGGTGCAAGAAATTGCCCTGGAAGTCGAAGGGGCTCCCCGTAGACCAGCTCAGCCGCTGAAGCCTGAATATCATCCTTCCAAGCGCTACGGATGCCCAGCAGCACTAAGGGAAGTGCTTCCGTCCAGGTCGAAGAGGGATGGCACATGATAGCTGCCTTCAGCTGACGATGGAGTCTCTCGATCAAGCCGTTGGAAGCTGGATGATACGAAGTAGTCGTAAAGTGATGTGCACCAACCATGGCTGATAGTGCCTTGAAGAGATGCGACTCGAATTGCCGACCCCTATCGGTTGTAATTCGAAGAGGGCAACCAAATCTTGCTATCCAACCAGAGAGAAGAGCGGCAGCACAGGAATCAGCTGTGATGTCCTTAAGTGGGAATGCCTCAGGCCATCGTGTGAAACGGTCGATGACAGTAAGGCAATATCTGAAATCAGACGAAATAGTTAAAGGTCCGACGATGTCGAGGTGGATGTGTGCAAACCTCGATGTAGGAGTTGGAATTGAGGATAAGGGAGCAAGGGTATGACGGTGAACTTTGCTCTTTTGACAAAGTACACACTCTCGTGTCCACTCTCTACAGTCTTTGCGAATCCCTGGCCATACGAATCTCTGTGTAACCAGCCGCACTGTAGCTGTCCTACCAGGATGGCTCAAGCTGTGTGAAGTTTCAAAAACTTGTCGGCGAAACTTCTCAGTAATGAACGGGCGCGGAGAAGACATTGATACGTCACAGTATAACTTCTGGTTACAGTGTGGCAAATCTACCTTAACCAGTTTTAACGATGAGCCTTTTTGAAGCAGACCTAGCAGTTCAGGATCAGTATCTTGAGCAAGTGCTAGAGCCTGGTAATCGATAGATCGACTCACCTCTTCCAGTCGTGACAGAGTATCAGCCACTACGTTCAAACGTCCTGGTAAGTATTGAATAATAGTTGTGAACTGAGAAATATAATCAAAGTACCGATATTGGCGCGGTGAGCATTTCTCCCTGTTAATGTTGAATGCATATGTGAGAGGTTTATGATCCGTGTGAATCACGAAGTTTCGAGCCTCAACCATGTGTCGAAAATATTTAATGGCTTCATAAATGGCTAACAGTTCTCTGTCGTAAGGACTATACTTCTTCTGCGCAGATGTTAATTTTTTAGAAAAGAAACTAAGAGGCCATACGTTATTAACACGTTGTTGAAGAACTGCTCCAATTCCGACATCAGAAGCATCAGTGGCAATAGCTAGCTCTGCAGAAGGATCTGGGTGAGCCAGTAATGTGGCTTGAGATAAACAAGTCTTACATTTTTGAAAGGCTTCCATCATCTCCGGCGTCATAGTGATCGGCTTAGCTCCTTTCAACTTAGGTCCTAGAAGCGCAGCATCTAATGGTGCTTGGATATTTGCGGCATCGGGAATAAAACGCCGATAAAAATTGAACATACCGAGGAAACGTCGTAATTCCTTAGCAGTTTTCGGCACACTGCACTCCTCTATGCTCTTTACGTTCGTCTCTAAAGGTTGAGTCCCAGAACCTGACACTAGGTAACCAAGAAATTTTACCTGTCGCTGCCCGAAGACACACTTGGATGTGTTTATCAAAACACCATACTCTTTGAGCCTGGTGAAGAGTAGTCTGATGTGGCGCTGATGTTGTTCTTCAGAACTGGAAAATACCAAAATGTCGTCTAAGTAACCAAAACAAAAGTCATCAAAATCACGTAGCACTTCGTCCATGAACCTCTGAAAGGTTTGTGCTGCATTGCGCAGTCCGTAGGTCATGTACGGGAACTCGAAAAGTCCAAAAGGAGTTATAATGGCTGTTTTGTGGATATCATTGACGTGTACTGGTATTTGATTGTACGCCTTGACTAGATCGATAGTTGAAAATACTGTACAACCAGAGAGTTGGTAGGAAAAATACTGGATATGGCGTATCGGATACCTGTCAGGTACTGTGCGAGCATTGAGTGCCCTATAATCACCACATGGTCTCCATCCGTCGTCCTTCTTCTTAACTAAGTGCAGAGCGGACGACCACGAACTGTTAGAGGAGCGGGCAGTTCCCTGTGACAGCATATCGTCAAATTCTTTTTTGGCTGCTTTCAGTCTAACTGGGTCTAAACGACGAGGTCTACTGGTAACCGGTGGTCCGGGAATGGTTTTGATGTAATGCACGGTATTATGCTTAGGTAAGGAAGACGTACCTGATGGTCTCGTTACCTCTGGAAACTCATGAAGCAGCTGATGGTATTTTGATTCTCCCGAAATGGCTTTGACTGACGCAAGGTCATCGGAGATATTTTCTTTTATTGCTTGCACTGACAGAGTGGTATTTCCATCGACGAGTCGCTGACATCTGCAATCTACAAGAAGATTGTAAAATATCAAAAAATCTACGCCGATAATGGGCTTTGAAACATCAGCGATGGTAAATTTCCAGGTGAAAGTACGTTTCAGTCCTATTTCTAAGTGCAATAATGTAGGACCGTAAGTATGAATGACTGTACCGTTCGCCGCCATAAGTTCATACTTTGTCTTGGTACAGGGCGCCTTGGTAGCCAACCGTGGAAAAACGCAGAGATCCGAGCCAGTATCAATGAGGAAAAGCATTTTTGAAATACGGTCGGTAATGAAAAGACGGCCTGTAGGTAAAGGGCAGACGTTGGCCGCTACTTCCGGCTGCCCAGAGAGTTTTCCGACTCTCCGTAACTACATGGCTGCACACATTTTTTGTCAGGTCAGCTAATTTTTCGATAGGCAGATCAGGCTGTGAAGCTATAACCGTTTGAATGTTTTGTGGTAACCTACTCGACCATAATGTTTTTAAAAAATCCTTGGGGACAGATGAACCCGCAAGATCTTGCATGTATCGCAGAAACTGTGATGGCTTGCGATCACCTAGCTGCTCGTGCCTCAGCAACTGCATCACTTTCTTTTCTTGAGACGCAGACAATCTTTTAATCAGTTGCGTTTTAAGAGTGATGTATTTATCCGTCTCGGGAGGAGAAATGATAATATCCTTCACCTCGACAGCAAATTGATTATCTAACTGAGCGGCAACGTAATAAAATTTTGTAGTATCACTTGTTATATTAGATAAAGCAAACTGACCTTCAATTTGTGAAAACCAAAGGGCTGGTTCTTCCGGCCAGAATGGTGGAATACGCACGCCAATTCTGCACACGTTGGATGTAGTCGCGTCCTCCATCTTGTATCAGAGGTCACTTGCCAAGGTCGTTAAAATGGCCTCCTGCCGTTTTAAATCTTCTTGCTAGCAGTAAGCGTAGGTATTTATTGTAGTGCTCACCAATTTAGGGGTCACCAATATAGCGGTTGAGATGTGATACCACTATTTAATATGATCTTATTTATTTTACACTAAATGAGTAAAATTAAAAATCTAAATTTTGTGGAGAAATTGTCCAAATTTATTTAACTCACAGATACGTGAAGAGAAAATGATCACAGAAGGAAATAAAGAAATTTAAATAAATGCCAATAGAAAATACAAGCTAAACTAGCACGTAATAGCAAGAAGTTAAGGTTGAGAATTGAATGCAAGCTAAGAGAGCAATGGATACACAAGTGAATGTCGCAAGCGATTCTAGCCGACTCTTTAAACGTGGCGATGCTGGCTAGCAGCCTACGACAGGCATAGCAAAAAAACTCGGAACAGGTTTGAATTGTTCCAATGCGCTGCGTGCGGATGATTCTAGTAAATGTAATAATATTAATTTTGAATAAGTAATGTTCCCTACAAATTCAATGTTATTAAAATCAGAATATTCATATCTTCAATATCATTGATGTCCAATTGATTTTAATGTAATTAAAGGATTATTAAGTTCATCTATAAATTAATTTATAACAAAAACAAAAACCGACTTCTAACAACGAACTAAAAAGTGAAAAATAATTTTACAAAGATTTTATAATTTTGAAGTCGGTGTCAAGCTAATGCTAATACAACACCTTTACTACAATATCTAATTACTAAGCCTGTTTGTTCTACTGAGCACCGACTTCAAAATAATAAAATCTTTGTAAAATTATTTTTCACTTTTTAGTTCGTTGTTAGAAGTCGGTTTTTGTTTTTGTTAAAAAATAATTTATTTTACGATTTTAAGTGATGGGTAGATCTTAAAATGATGCTTCTTGAACGAGTGGTGATGGTGGTGGTAGTGGTTGTCAACGAGTGGTTGTGAATGTCCCATGTAAAACTTCATTTAATTAGGGTTTATTTTTGCGCAAAGTAACATTTTGGTATATTGACAAGAACATACATAAAAAGTATTCGGGCGAATTGGGAATCTCCCTTTTTTGAAGTTGGTTGAAAATGAGAACATTCTCTTTTTTGAGGTTGATTGAAAAGAAATGTAACGATCAGGAATCTCACTTCTGACATCGAGTTAAAAAGTTTTTGCTTGTAACTATTACAGTATAATCAATTTTTTACCAAAAAAAACAAACTTTCTCAAATTTCACCGGATTCCATAATCGGAATCTAGCCAAACTTTCACCAAATTATCCTTGAAGTGTATCCTTTCAAATAAAATAAGAATCATCAAAATCAGTTTGCGCGACATTAAGTTATGCGTCTATTTGTCGCGCACATACCTAATGCAAATATAAGACTTATGTGATTTTCTCATGGATACCATTGTCAGACATGGACCAAAAAAAAATGGGACCATTCGGGAAGCTTCACCTTTCAAATAAAAAAAAAATATCAAAATCGGTTCACCCAGTCAAAAGTTATGAGGTAACAAACATAAAAAAAAAATAATAAAAAAAAAAATAAAAAAAAAAAAAATACAGTCGAATTGATAACCTCCTTTTCTTACAGAAGTCGGTTAAAAATATATAACAATCGTAATGATGGAAGTGCAATAAAAATTAAAGTAATAGATGGTAAAATAGTTCAAATTAATTCAATTATTTGACCCTCTAATAAAAATCGATTAATATAATTATTGAAAAATAAATTTATTATTAAATATGCTACTAAAATTGTAATTATAATTAAAATAATTAATGTATGGTCATGAAAAAAAATAATTTGTTCTATTAATGGAGAAGCTCTATTTTGGTAATTTAAATTAGATCAGGTTGCCATTTCTAAAAAAAGGATATTCCTTTATAAATGGGGTTTAAATCCATTACATATAATCTGCCATATTAGAAATTTCTTAAAATAGGAAGTTCATTATAAGAATGTTCAGAAGGAGGTAAATTTTGATATCATTCAATAGAGGATGGTATATTTAATGAAAATAGGATTATTCGTTGATTAATTATTGATTCTCAAATAATAATAATGAAAATTATGGAAAATAATGAAATATATGAACCAAATGAAGAAATAATAGGCCTAGTGTCCGGGGAACCGGCAAGCCAGGCACGCACTGAGGAGGTGCGGGTAGCCGCAATGGAGTTGTGGGAAACTCGGCTGGCAACACCAACTGC
Organism: Heliconius melpomene rosina; assembly: GCF_056956725.1. Lineage (NCBI taxonomy): Eukaryota > Metazoa > Arthropoda > Insecta > Lepidoptera > Nymphalidae > Heliconius > Heliconius melpomene. The sequence goes on along the minus strand of NW_028181879.1, from coordinate 40,918 downwards.
CGGCCTGAGGACGATCGAGGCTGTTCGTCCAGTGTTCCGCCAGTGGTTAGCGCGGCGTCACGGCGTCCTAACCTTCCGCATGACACAGGTGCTCTCGGGGCATGGCTGCTTCGGGGGTTACTTGTGTCGGATCGCCGGGAGGGAGCCCGACGCTCGCTGCCACCACTGCGACGACTGCCTCGATGAGACGGCCCAGCACACGTTGGAGGTGTGTTCAGCCTGGGCGTCTCAACGTCGCGCTTTGCGCGACGTCATAGGGGACGACCTTTCCCTGCCGGCCGTGATCAAGGCTATGGCCGGCAGCGAGACGTCGTGGGATGCGGTCTCATCCTTCTGCGAGGCAGTGGTGCTCGAGAAGGAGTCGGCGGAACGGGCGAGGGAGGCTTTTGCCGAAGTCGCCATCCGCCGTAAGAGACCGGGTCGCCGGAGGGCGGCACACGATCGCCGCCTTCCGCCCTAATGTGCCAGAGGGATTGGTAGGCGGTCAGCTTCCCCAAGCTGACCGCCTACCAACCTGGCCCGAGTAGGCACGCACAGGTTGCTCCCGCGCGCTACTCCGAGCAGGCCGTCGAGGGTGCCCACACACCCTTGACTCCGCGACGTGCCTTGCAGGCTCCCGCCGCCGCGTTTCGCGGAAGACTCACGTCCCCGTGTCTCGCGGCCAGTGGCGGTCGAGGAGGAGCACCGTGAGGTTTTAGTGGGTATTGGGATAATACTATCCAATTAGCAGAAAATGTTAAATTCTTAGGCATGATTCTCGATAAAAGACTGAACGGAATTGCCCATGCTGAACATGTCAGTAAAAAATGTGAAAACGGCATCAACGCTTTAAGAGCTGTGTCTGGTGTGTGGTGGCGTGCACACCCTAATACTCTCAAACTACTGTACAATGCCATTATCCGTAGTCACATTGACTACGGATTATTTGTTTTAGACCCCTTTAACAAAGTTGCTACTGAAAAACTCAATAGGATCCAATACAAATGCCTACGAATTATTATAGGTGCAATGAAGTCTTCTCCCACCAACGCACTGCAGGTTGAGTGTGTTGATCCTCCTTATCCTATCCGTCGCCAATTCCTGTCTGATCGGTTTGTTGGTAAAATGTTACAGCTGTCATCCCACCCTCTATGGTCCAAGCTATCTGATTTAGCGGACCTCATTCCTCCGGGCAGGCCCCTACCCTACTTGCTCAATAGTTTCCTGAAATTTACCTCTCTTCCTCATCCCTTGTCCTCTTCTCCGTCTAATCCTTAATTCAAAAATTAAAAAAATAAAATTTATATTATAAGATAATAAAATTATTGGTGAAATTTTTTGTCATGTTATTAAAATAAATCTATTAAATCATGATAATCCTTCTATAATATTAGGAAATCAAAAATGAAAAGGAACAGAACCTATTTTTATTAATATTGCAGAATTTATAATAATTGATAATAAATCATTAATAAATATTTTTATAAGAAATAAATTCAATAGGATAGAAAATAAAAAATTAATTGATGCAATAGATTGAGTTAAAAAATATTTTAAGGAAGCTTCTGAATTTAATAGATTATTGGGGGAAGAGATTAAGGGGATAAATCTAAGTAAATTAATTTCTAAGCCAATTCAGCATCCTAATCATGAATTTGATGAAATAGAAATTATAGTTCTGAAGAATAAAATAAATAAGAAAAATATTTTATTGGAATTATTAATTAATAAAATAAAAAATAAGAATAAAATATTCTAAAGATGAATTTAAATTCATTATAAAAAAAATATATTTTAGTGTAAAATGCACAATAATTTTTGAAATTATTAAAAAATTACATTATTTATCCTATCAGAATAATCCTTTTATCAGGCACTTTATTTTTAAAAAAAAGGGATTTCCTTTATATTTGGGGTATGAGCCCAAAAGCTTATTTTAGCTTTTTTTTATTTGTTAAGTAATACTTTTTGCGCCTTACGATAATTTCTTGCATAAGTCCTGCACTTTTAATGGTTGCCTGTAAGAGATCACTTGCAGTGATAAGGCCGCAATTGCACATGTTAATTTAAGTACCTATGTATCCTTCGTTTTCTTTTCTTTTCTATTTTTTTTTTTCTGTGTAAATTTTATATATATATATATCTTTTCAATGCAATAAAGTATTATTATTATTTTTTTTTTTAAATTAATTAATTATTATTTAATTAATATTATATTTATAATATAATTTTTTAAATAATTATTAATCGTTTATTATATATTTTAATTTTTAATATGAATATTATAAAAATAGGAGAAAGAAAAATATTAAAAATTTAATAATTAATATTAATATATATATACATTAATTAAATTTATTATTATATATATATATACGTCGGAGTTGGGTGGATTTCCCTCGCACATAGTTTTGAGTGCCCGGTCTACTGTGTGCTTTAGTGGATAATGTTGGCATGAGTAAACACAATTTGTGATATTACGAATTAATTACAACACCGTAATCAATACACAAGAAAGCAGCTACCGCTATCCCAGTAGGTAGATACACAACACGGAACGCGGGACAGTTTCAGTGTCGTCTGCACCGGCCGACTGCCAAACACAAAGTGAGTCGATGTCCGTCGGCCACGCTTCGACTCGCCCCTTCCATACCAATGCATAACACTAACTCTGTCGAGCGCCAATAGATGGCGCTGGCGTTCCGGAACCACATCAATACTACAAATTCCGACACGGCCATCCTGCTAGCACACGTCCTCGTGTGTTGGTTAGCCTAGAAGAAAAAGCTACAACAGTACCTCGTACCGCTCGGCCAACCTACATCAGAACCTTACCAACCAACTTCCAGAACCGTACACTAGAATTGTAATAGACGTACACTAGTAATTACACTAGTAATTGTATACCAGAACCTTATACCTGAACTGTATACCTGAACTGTGTACCTGAACTGTATACCTGAACCTTATACCTGAACCTTATACCTGAACAACTTGACCCTCGACACTAGATCAACTCGACACCAGATCAACTCGACACCAGATCAACTCGACACCAGATCAACTCGACACCAGATCAACTCGACACCAGATCAACTGGACACTACAATTTGACACCAATCTGGATCATAATTGTAACTAACCACTACACACAAATACCACAGCCATGTACCATCGACATCATAACCAAAACTTCACTTTACTTTACTTTACTTCACTTTACTTCAGCAACAAGTTACAACCAAATTAACAGAAACCTCCGAGTAAAGACCTCTAACGCCACAGCTCTCCAGCCGAACAGCAATCAAATTGCTCTCTCACATCTCAATACGCATATCAATCGAGTGGATCGCCCGTGTACGTCACCTCTGCGACAACACGCTACGGTCTCTGCAGACCACGACCTCAGTACGGTCGAAAACCTCTCAATACGCATATCCACCGCGTGGATAGCCCGTGTATGTCACACCTGCGACAACACGCTACGGTCTCTACAGACCACGACCTCCGCCAGAGTTAAACGCACACCGCGCACCCACGGACTACTTGAGTTGCCCCAAGAGATACCGATTTCTACCGGGCTACGACTACGAAATAACTACTGGTACGGTCGAACACATTACGGCCGATAGAACCATTTACTCGAGTCTCTTCAACTACTTAAGCTTGAACACCATCATATCATCAACAACATCATAAATTACACATTGATTTCGTCGGGTACATGACTTGCTGGCATTTTCCTCAACCTATCGTGAGCAAATTTGTACGTTACAAGACGTTTACAATTTACAGAACCAAAACTGACAACCTTAAATGAACCTTTAAATTTTGAATCGAATTTTTACACTTATTAACTTTACAATATTAACAATACGCCAACAGAAAACTTACTTACTTTCGTTTTTGTCATATCAAAACGGGACCTACCATATTCCGCACACTTCGTAATAATGTCTGATGCTACTTAACGAATTTCGTCAATGTCAACGACAGTCTATACCTCACTACTACACATAAATGATATAAATCAATGATACATACCAATGATACACATCAAAGATACACACCACAGATACACACCATTGACACACATTAACGACAAATCAATGACACACACCAATGATACACATCAATGACACATCAATGATACACACCACCGATACACATCAATGATAACGGTATCGTTATTTTATGAATTAAAATCTACCGGTTCATCGTACAATTTATCTCGAGTTGTACCCTCCTACAGATTCTTGCCACAACTTATTACCACCGCTAGTCTCAAACGTTGTCGACATGGACTTTAACACACTTCTGACGCGCTTTACCTGCCTGTTAGCACTGGGTAAGCCCGCCGCCGTAAGATGCCAACCTAAGTCTACTAGTGAAACCTACCACCAGTAAAACAATCTTCCCTGGTCAGCTATGATGCGAGTTGGAGCCCCAAACAAAGCCACAAGTCACCTCGTGAACACTCCAAGAGTCAATGCCTGCCGCACGAAACAAAAGAACACACTTCGCGAACGCGTCTGTCAGAATGAAAATGTACTCCTTATCGTTTCACCGCTGAGCCTATTCGCCACGTCTACACGAACCGTATTTCACGGCATCATTACCTTAGGGATTTGATGCAGGCCAGTTTGAACTGTTCCTGAGTGAGATTTCGCGACCCTACAAGTAACTGCGTTACTTGTATACATCCACAAATCCTCCAGCACACCATGACCGGAAACCAGCAAAAGTCAAAATGCTGTTCAATAGTCCCCTCAGCCTCGAGACGAACAACAGATTCAAAACTGACGGAAATAGGAAGCTAATCCGACGAACTGCTACTACTTAATCACAGTCTCTGGAGGCGATAGAGACCTGACTAGCCTCCACTTCAAAAGGAACACTTCACTAGGTTCAAAGAGAAACCAGCCCTTGTCACAGCTTCCAACACTGCATTAAGTCCTCCCATACTGGACCGCTAAATCGGTTGAGACAATGTCAATGTCAAAATGTCCTCAAAATACACCACCACGCAATCACGAACCAAATCACCCAACACGATCACAATTGTCTTCTGAAAAATCGAAATTGAATTCTTCAGACCAAAAGGCACAGTCAAGAATTCAAACTGCCCTTCAGCTGTTATGAAAGCAGTACTGTCTACAGAATTTTCGTTTACTGTGATCAAATGAAAACCGCTTGCGCTATAGAGTTTCAAAAAATAATTAGCACCCTGAAAACGTGAAGTTTGATCAGTAATTAATGGAAGCGGATAACTGTCAGGGTTGGTATTATTGTTAAGCTCACTATAGTCAATACAGATACGGTCTGAACCGTCATACTTCTTTACTAATAAAGCCGGACTTTCAAAAGGAGGACAGCTCGACCTAATGATATTCACGTGTAAACCTTCCTTTACTCTGTTGCGTATAACGCTACGTTCGTCCGGCGACATCCTATATGGACGCCGCTGTACTGTGCGATTCGAACCAACCCGGTCACTACCACCGGTCACTACCAGTAATATCAGCTGAGATATCAGTCAAAGTCAACTCACTCACACTATCGTTATTCACTGAATTTACATAAAGATTCCCGTCAAACAAAATGTCAGTCAGTTATGTTTACTGTACAACCCTGATTTAAAATCTCGCGACAATAATATCCTAAGAGGGCAATCGTTAATACTACAAAACACAGAATTTGTTCGGTACTGTATACTCGTGTTTGACTAATACCGGTCATAGTAACAACATTACTAAACCGTCGACCACTAAATGTAACAGAAAAACTTTCAACTAACGAGAATTTAGCACCAGAATCGTAAACAAAACAAAACAGTTCACCTTTTGTCTTGTACCCTACCCTTTGGAAATTGGACACTGCATACGTCCACACGCCGCTCCATCCACTCACCGTTCATCACGCGCTGCGCCGTCCCTGCTGCCATCGCTTGGCCCGCCGCCTTCGCTCGTACACCAGATGGCGATATGACCCGGTTTGCCACACTTGAAGCACACTAAAGGCCTCGCTGCCGGCTGCTGCACCGCTTGACTCAACGTTGAAGATACAGGTGTTCGTACCGTCGCATCGATAGGCTTGCTTCTGCATTCCGCTCACTTATGGCCAGCCATTTTTCCACCGCTCAAACACTTCAGTGTTGTAAACGCTATACGTTAAAGCCGCGGGTCAGACTGATGTGATGTGAGAGAGTACAGTAGCCACAGCAACCTCTTCTTTGCCCACATCACAATGTCCAGTGATTTGTGAGGGTAGCATGTCATACTCTCGTACGCTGTTTGAGACAGCCACAAAGATGCTTCACCTTCCAGTGCCTTACTTACAGCAAGCTCGAGTTGACTGCCTCTCGGGGAGTTTGTCAAAAGCACAAGTCAGCCGTTGCGCACCACGATCTCGCGTCCGTGTCTTCTTTGTCAGGATCATAAGTGGGTAACCACATATACCTCCCTGAATTAGCCTCGGTGTATACAGGGCTTCGAACATAGCACGCCAGTGGTTATCTCCATTGTTCTCTGTGCCAACACCGATCGCACTTCTGATGTCGGAGTTGGGTGGATTTCCCTCGCACATAGTTTTGAGTGCCCGGTCTACTGTGTGCTTTAGTAGATAATGTTGGCATGAGTAAACACAATTTGTGATATTACGAATTAATTACAACACCGTAATCAATACACAAAAAAGCAGCTACCGCTATCCCAGTAGGTAGATACACAACACGGAACGCGGGACAGTTTCAGTGTCGTCTGCACCGGCCGACTGCCAAACACAAAGTGAGTCGATGTCCGTCGGCCACGCTTCCAATGCATAACACTAACTCTGTCGTCACTTACCGCCGGCACCTTCCCGCGCATTCCCGCGGGTTGTATACCACCTTGAAGGCCCCTCGGAGCCCGAACGATCGACACCAGTTTCAACTGAATCCGAGCGGGAAAAACTGAAAGAGGGAGGGGAAAGAGGTTGCTCCCGCGCGCTGCTCCGAGCAGGCCGTCGAGGGTGCCCACACACCCTTGACTCCGCGACGTGCCTAGCAGGCTCCCGCCGCCGCGTTTCGTGGACGATTCTAGTCCCCGCGTCTCGCGGTCAGTGGCGGTCGAGGAGGAGCACCGTGAGGTTTTAGTGGGTATTGGGATTGGCCTTCAGCCGGTCCATGAGTCCCACATAACCCGCTCGAGTCCCCACTCGGGCCGGTATCCGTAAAAGGATTTCCTCACGTTAAAAAAAAAAAAAAAAAAATGTCAGGTTAGGTTGGGGTGCTTGGTCGGATGACCTCCTCGTGTGTTCACCCGCTGTTGGCCCTTTCTCGAATGCTTGTCGTTCGGGGGGGGACGAACAGTGTTGCGGACCGGTGCACCCTGGGCGGCGAGTAATTGGTGCCTACAGGATTCGTCCTTGGGTAATGATTGCTCGCTGGCTAATAATCCGGCGTGGTTCTTCGCGTGTCCTCTGTCATGCAGAGGTCACAGTGTGAGGAACCGGAGGGCGTGCGTGGTGTGTACTCACCCTACCGCCACGCAGGTGCAGTGATGTGCCAGCGCCGAAAATATCGGAACTCCACTCTTGGTTGCGGTCATGTCTCGTAATCAGGAATGGAACTGAGGGCCTTGCCTTTACCGGCCGGGCTGCGAGGAAGAAAACCTCTATAAAAAATTACCCCAACCCAAGCGGCGAAGCAGCGCGAGGGGTTCATGGCTGATGGGGAGATCAGTCGCTACTGCTGGTCCCGCCAGGGTACCGGCCGACACCCTGGCGTAATAGGCTTATCCGAGTACAGGGGGCACTGCTCGGATGGACCGTTTTTCCCCCACACTCGTGGGAACAAAATGGAAAATGTTAACTTAAAAACCCGAAATGATGACGTAGGGAGTCCCGAGGAGGGCGGTGATCTGTTGTTGCCCGAGATGGGCGGAGTAGTAGTTGTGCCCGAGAAAGGCGTAGGGAGTACTTTGCTCGAAAGGGGCAAAAGTCCGGCACTTGTGCCAATAGGAGGGGGGTTGAAGGATGCGCGAGTCGTGTTAGAGCGTCTGGACCATGAGGAGGTTGCCTCTATTATAAGAGATAGGTCCAGGTCGTCACTTTCGTCGCGAGGCCGTTTCTGGGCGGCTTCCGAGTCAGACGCCGATGGCGTGATGTCTGTTGGGTCGAACAGCTCCAATGCTATCGAGGGGGCTAAAGCGCAGTTCCGAAAGGACAGAAAGAGGCGTCATCACAGGAAGAGTAACTCTGAATCCTCGGATGCGGATGGGGAGACAGAGACAAGCCGAAAGCGAAGGTTGCTTCGGCCAGAGGGAGTCGTGGTCGTACCAAATATTCCTGATGAGAATATAGGGCTAGCTGCTGGAAAGAAGGCGCTAAACGATGCCAAGCGCGAGGAGCGCCGGCTGAGGGCGGAGGAGGAAGTTGCTGAAATCTCCGCGGCGATACAAACTAGAGCAAGTTCTAGGCTCTCGGATGTGCCCCTGGAACTTTGCGGTGAGGAGCACATGGTCTCCGACTTGCGTAGCCAAGTATCTGATAGCTTGGCTATAATCAATAGAGTCGCCTGCAAGTCGGGGAATCTGAAGGGCACATTTACTAGGGCCCTTAAAGACGCTGCCGGAGTTATCTCTTCTGCCGTTAATACTCTGGCAAAGAGGACGGCATCAGAGGAAGTGGATATCCTCAAGGCAACAAACTCGCGACTGCAGTCGGAGTTGGTGGAGTTGCGGAAGGAGTTTGCCCTTTTGAGAGCGGAGTTGGAGCGGTCTAGAGCATCGGACTTGCGACCCACTCCCACGGAGTCTATTGCTGTGGAGGACATAGTGGGCACTATGGTCTCCACCAGGCTGGAAGCCTTTAAAGATCGGCTACCACCGGAGAGAAATCTGCGACCTCCGCTAGCGGCGGACAAGCGCAAGGTGGATAGCCCAAAGCAGGCGCAAGTGGACCCTGTCGCATCCACTTTGATGGCGCCGGCTAATCCGGCACCAAAGGAGCAAAGGTCTAAAAAGGCCAAGAAGAAGAAAGGCCCGGTGAAGACCGCATCTACTGAGCCTCGACCTCTGCTACCCGCTCCGGCTGATATGTCTGAGGGCTGGACTGTAGTAGCCCGGAAGGGGGCCAAGAAGAGAAAGCCAGCTCCTAAGCCGAAAGCGCAAAAGGCTAAAGCGCAAAAGGAGCCAAAGTTGCGTCGTCCTAGATCGCAAGTTGTGACGATTAAGTTGCAGCCAGCCGTCGCCGACAAGATGTCGTATAGCGATGTCCTTACCCGGGTCAAGGAAAGTATAAAGTTGGAAGACCTGGGTATAGAGGACCTGAGATTCCGTGCAGCGCAGAAGATTAGCGGGGCGAGACTACTTGTTGGCTTCGTCTCTGCTGGAGTGAGGCTGTTGATGCCCCGTGCGCAACGTTGTTTCCGTTGCCACGAAGTGGGCCACATGGCTGCGAAGTGCAGTAGCCAGGTGGACCGCAGCAAACAGTGTTTCCAGTGTGGCCAGACCGGGCATCAGCAGAGATCGTGTTCGGCAGAGCCTCATTGTCCGGTGTGTGAGGCGGCGCAAAGGCCCGCTAATCACATGTTGGGGAATGCTGCCTGTGGAAAGGCTAGCACCAATAACGGTGGAAAGCGCAGACGAGTGCCGGCAACATCGGCCAGGTCTAATATCCCAGCTGGGCCTGAGGAGGTGCAACACATGGAAGACCAATAATGGCTCTCCGCGTGTTGCATGCGAACATTAACCACTGTGCTAGGGCCCAGGACTTATTGGTCCAAAGCCTGGCGCAGTGGTCTATCCAGGTGGCGGTTGTTTCGGAGCCCTACAGCGTTCCCGACAGAGACAACTGGGTAGCCGACAACACCGGGGTGGTGACTATTATCACCCAGGTCGCCGCGGGCTCCCCGCCTTTCTCACGTGTAGAGAGAGGTGTGGGATGCGTCGCCGCACTTGTCGGCAACCTAGTTGTCGTAGGGGTCTACTTTTCCCCCAATCGAACTCTCGCGGAGTTTGAAGAGTTCCTTATACGATTGGGGGAAATGGTAGAGCGATTTCGTCCGGCGGAGATGTTGGTGGCCGGCGATCTCAACGCGAAGTCCAGCGTGGGGGGCTTCGCAACGACGGATGTGCGTGGTGTGACGCTGTCGGAGTGGGTTGTTGCCACCGGTTTGTCTGTGCTCAACCGAGCGACCAAGAACACGTGTGTGCGAAGGCTGGGCGGATCCGTCGTGGACGTTTCGGTCGCGAGCCCGGCCCTAGCATGTCGTGTTCGGGGCTGGCGAGTGCTGGATGATGTGGAGACTCTCTCGGATCACCTCTACATCTTGTACGAGATCTCCATACATCCTGCGGTGCCACCAGCCCCCAGTCCAAACTCGCGAGAGTACGGACCGCGGTGGCAACAGGGTCGTCTCGACAGGGAGTTGTTGGAGGAGGCCGCGATAGTGAAATCCTGGCGGCCCCAGAGCTTGGCGTCTGCAGAAGACGCCGCATCCTGGGCGCAGGGGGCGCTGACGCGTATCTGTGACGCGTCAATGCCCCGTTCCGGGCGCCGCCCTCAACGGCGGCAAGTGTACTGGTGGTCGTGGGAGATCGCGCAACTGCGTAACACCTGCGTTGCGGCGAGACGCCAGTACAGCCACTATCGCAGACGGGTACAGAAGGTGCAGGAGGAGGAAGACCGACTGTACCGCGTCTATGTCGAGGCGAGAACGCAGCTGCAGGAGGAGATCGGTCGTGTGAAAGGCGAGTCGCACGACCGGTTGATCGCGGGGATAGACTTAGACCCGTACGGCACACCTTACCGAATGGTGCTCGGTAGGTTACGGGCTTGGGCACCACCACTGACGCAGACACTCCAACCGGACGTACTCCGAGGGGTTCTGTCGTCGCTATTCCCGCAGCGGGCCAGTTTTGCACCACCCAGTATGGCCCGCCCTGCAGCGCGTGAGGAGGAAGAGGAGGACGACGAGGACAGCGTCACACCACCGGTGGAGGAGGAGGAGCTCGAAGAAGCTGTACGCCGATCTCGGCTCAAGAGCACCGCCCCGGGCTTGGATGGCATTCCCGGCCGGGCGCTAACTCTGGCCCTCAACACCTTAGGGCCCAGAGTGCGAGGACTATTCACTGCCTGTCTGGCTCAAGCCATAAATCCACAGCGGTGGAAGACAGGCAGGTTAGTCCTCATCAAGAAGGAGGGTCGCCCGGCGGATTCAGCCTCCGCCTACAGGCCCATCGTGCTCTTGAGCGAGATCGCCAAGCTCCTTGAGCGTGTTGTAGGCTGTAGCCAGGAGGCTACAACACCATTTGGAGGGGACAGGTCCGGACCTCTCGGACCACCAGTATGGCTTCCGTAGGGGGCGATCGACGGTGGATGCCATACTGGAGGTAAAGTCCTATGCGCAGGATGCGGTGGCCCGAGGCAATGGAGTCTTGGCGGTGTCTTTAGACATCGCCAACGCCTTCAACTCCCTGCCATGGCCCTGCATAAAGGAGGCACTGTTATACTATCGTGTGCCTCCATACCTGCGCCGCGTCATCGGGGCTTACCTGTCCGGTAGGTCTGTGACCTTTCCAGCTCCTGGAGGAGGTTGGAAGGAGTTCGTTGTGTCGGCCGGTGCTCCACAAGGATCGGTGCTGGGTCCGATCCTCTGGAACATCGGATACGACTGGGTGCTGCGGGGCGGCACCCTGAGGGGGATAAAGGTCCTCTGTTACGCCGATGACACGCTGGTCTTGGCGCAGCAGTGGACCTATCGAGAGGCGGCAGTCCTCGCGACTGCTGGAGTTGCGGAGGTAGTCGGCCGCATAAAGCGGCTGGGCTTGGAAGTCTCCCTCAACAAGTCCGAGGCAATCTACTTCCATGCTCCTCGAAAGGGCCCACCGGCAGATGCCCACATCGTCGTCGGTGGCGTCAAAATTGACGTTGCCCGGAGCATGAAGTACCTCGGACTTGTTCTGGATGGTCGGTGGAGTTTTCGGGGCCGCTTTACATCTTTGGCCCCGAAACTGTTGAAGACAGCGGCGGCACTGGCGCGCCTTTTGCCCAATGTGGATGGGCCGAGCGCCTCTAGCCGTCGGCTGTACACCGGAGTGGTCCGATCCGACCGGCACAACATCACTCTGCTGCGACGTGCGCAGAGGGTGATGGCCATCCGGGCGATACGGGGGTACCGGACCATCTCCGGTGAAGTGGCGTGCGTGCTGGCTGGAGTCATACCGTGGGACCTGGATGCTCTTTCTCTGGCGTCGGTCTATTGCCGGCGTCGAGGCCTAGTGTCCGGGGAACCGGCAAGCCAAGCGCGCACTGAGGAGGCGCGGGTAGCCGCGGTTGAAATGTGGGAAACTCGGCTGGCAAATCCATCTGCCGGCCTGAGGAAGATCGAGGCTGTTCGTCCAGTGTTCCGCCAGTGGTTAGCGCGGCGTCACGGCGTCCTAACCTTCCGCACGACACAGGTGCTCACGGTCAGTCCCACATAACCCGCTCGAGTCCCCACTCGGGCCGGTATCCGTAAAAGGATTTCCTCACGTTAAAAAAAAAAAAAAAAAGGCTGAGCACACCTCCAACGTGTGCTGGGCCGTCTCGTCGAGGCAGTCGTCGCAGTGGTGGCAGCGAGCGTCGGGCTCCCTCCCAGCGATCCGACACAAGTAACCCCCGAAGCAGCCATGCCCCGTGAGCACCTGTGTGGTGCGGAAGGTTAGGACGCCGTGACGCCGCGCTAACCACTGGCGGAATACTGGACGAACCGCCTCGATCGTCAACCGGCTGGCAGATGGTGTCGCCAGCCGGGATTCCCACAACTCAACCGCGGTTTCCCGCTCCTCCTCCGTGCGTGCCTGGCGTGCCGGTTCCCCGGACACTAGGCCCCGACGCCGGCAATAGACCGACGCCAGAGACAGAGCATCCAGATCCCACGGCATGACTCCAGCCAGCACGCACGCCACCTCACCGGAGATGGTCCGGTACCCCCGTATCGCCCGGATGGCCATCACCCTCTACGCACGTCGCAGCAGGGTGATGTTGTGCCGGTCCAGGGCGTCCGCCCATACGGGAGCACCGTAGAGCGCCATCGATCGGACCACTCCGGTGTACAGCCGACGGCTAGAGGCGCTCGGCCCACCAACATTGGGCAGAAGGCGCGCCAGTGCCGCCGCTGTCTTCAATAGTTTCGGGGCCAAGGATGTAAAGTGGCCCCGAAAACTCCACCGACCATCCAGAACAAGTCCGAGGTACTTCATGCTCCGGGCGACGTCAATTTTGACGCCACCGACGACGATGTGGGCATCTGCCGGTGGGCCCTTTCGAGGAGCATGGAAGTAGATTGCCTCGGACTTGTTGAGGGAGACCTCCAAACCCAGCCGCTTTATGCGGCCGACGACCTCCGCCACTCCAGCCGTCGCGAGGACCGCCGCCTCCCGATATGTCCTCTGCTGCGCCAAGACCAGCGTGTCATCGGCGTAACAGAGGACCTTTATCCCCCTCAGGGTGCCGCCATACTGGTGGTCCGAGAGGTCCGGACCTGTCCCCTCCAAATGGTGTTGTAGCCTCCTGGCTACAACACGCTCAAGGAGCTTGGCGATCTCGCTCAAGAGCACGATGGGCCTGTAGGCGGAGGCTGAATCCGCCGGGCGACCCTCCTTCTTGATGAGGACTAGCCTGCCTGTCTTCCACCGCTGTGGAATTATGGCTTGAGCCAGACAGGCAGTGAATAGTCCTCGCACTCTGGGCCCTAAGGTGTTGAGGGCCAGAGTTAGCGCCCGGCCGGGAATGCCATCCAAACCCGGGGCGGTGCTCTTGAGCCGAGATCGGCGTACAGCTTCTTCGAGCTCCTCCTCCTCCACCGGTGGTGTGACGCTGTCCTCGTCGTCTTCCTCTACCTCCTCACGCGCTGCAGGGCGGGCCATACTGGGTGGTGCAAAACTGGCCCGCTGCGGGAATAGCGACGACAGAACCCCTCGGAGAATGTCCGGTCGGAGTGTCTGCGTCAGTGGTGGTGCCCAAGCCCGTAACCTACCGAGCACCATTCGGTAAGGTGTGCCGTACGGGTCTTGGTCTATCCCCGCGATCAACCGGTCGTGCGACTCGCCTTTCACACGACCGATCTCCTCCTGCAGCTGCGTTCTCGCCTCGACATAGACGCGGTACAGTCGGTCTTCCTCCTCCTGCACCTTCTGTACCCGTCTGCGATAGTGGCTGTACTGGCGTCTCGCCGCAACGCAGGTGTTACGCAGTTGCGCGATCTCCCACGACCACCAGTACACTTGCCGCCGTTGAGGGCGGCGCCCGGAACGGGGCATTGACGCGTCACAGATACGCGTCAGCGCCCCCTGCGCCCAGGATGCGGCGTCTTCTGCAGACGCCAAGCTCTGTGGCAGCCAGGATTCCACTATCGCGGCCTCCTCCAACAACTCCCTGTCGAGGCGACCCAGTTGCCACCGCGGTCCGTACTCTCGCGAGTTTGGACTGGGGGCTGGTGGCACCGCAGGATGTATGGAGATCTCGTACAAGATGTAGAGGTGATCCGAGAGAGTCTCCACATCATCCAGCACTCGCCAGCCCCGAACACGACATGCTAGGGCCGGGCTCGCGACCGAAACGTCCACGACGGATCCGCCCAACCTTCGCACACACGTGTTCTTGGTCGCTCGGTTGAGCACAGACAAACCGGTGGCAACAACCCACTCCGACAGCGTCACACCACGCACATCCGTCGTTGCGGAGCCCCACACGCTGGACTTCGCGTTGAGATCGCCGGCCACCAACACTTCCGCCGGACGAAATCGCTCTACCATTTCCCCCAATCGTATAAGGAACTCTTCAAACTCCGCAAGAGTTCGATTGGGGGAAAAGTAGACCCCTACGACAACTAGGTCGCCGACAAGTGCAGCGACGCATCCCGCACCCCTCTCTACTCGTGAGAAGGGCGGAGAGCCCGCCGCGACCTGGGTGATAATAGTCACCACCCCGGAGTTGTCGGCTACCCAGTTGTCTCTGTCGGGAACGCTGTAGGGCTCCGAAACAACCGCCACCTGGATAGACCACTGCGCCAGGCTTTGGACCAATAAGTCCTGGGCCCTGGCACAGTGGTTTATATTCGCCTGCAGCACACGGAGAGCCATTATTGGTCTTCCATGTGCTGCGCCTCCTCTCGCCCAATTGGGGCGTCTGGCTTGCCCGCTGGTGGCCCATTTCCTCCCTTCCTGCCACTCCTCCTCTTCCTCGAGGAGCTGGCTTTTCCACATATGGCGCTTCCCACTGTATGGTCTGCGGGCTGTTCTGCCGCCACGCAAACCGGGCAGTGAGGTGCCGCCGAGCACTGATTTTGTTTGTGCCCAGCTTGTCCGCACCTGAAACACTGCTGGCTCCTATCATGTGCACTGCTGCACTTCGCCGCCACGTGACCAATCTCGTGGCAGCGATAGCAGCGCAGGGCTCGCTGTTGCAGCAGTTGCACACGCGCCGAAACGAAGCCCACTAGGAGCCTCGACCCGCTGACCTTCTTCGCTGCCATAACAGGGCAACGAACCCAAGCTGTGCCTAGGCCATTTTGGTCCTGTCGGATCTCTCCTACTTTGACCAGACCAGCATCACAGCCGCCAACTCGGCTTATGGCCTGCACCACCTCCTCCGAAGTGGCAGAGTCATCCAGGCGACTGACCCGCAACTCTGCGCACTTCACTGGTCTTGCGACCAACACCTCGCTGGAGTCCAGCACCCCGCGCAGCCGCTGAGCCAGGGCATCCGCCTTTTCGCTACTATTGGCGCCAGGTAGCTCCAGAACCCTGGCACCAGTAGAGGCGACTCTGAGACGCAAGTCAGAAATGCCCAGGTCTTCCAACTTTATCGCCTGCTTAACTTGCGACAGGACGTCTTTGTACGTCAACTCTTTACTGGCGGCAGCCGGCTGCAGAGTTAGCGTCACCGCCGCGGATCGCGGAGGGCGCAACTTGGGCTTAGCAGCCGACTTCGACGTTGCCTTCTGCGTTGTCTGTTTCGCTGCTGTCGCCTTCTTCTTCCCTTTACGCACCACCGTACTCCAACCTTCGTTCAGGTCTGCAGGAGCGGAAGGCAGCGGACGAGGCTCTACCGGTGCGGCTTGTAGGGCTTTTCTTCCTGTCTGTTTGCCTTTCCCTTTCTTAGGGCCCTGCTTCTGCTTCGGGGCAGGGTTGGCAGGCGCTACTAGGGTCGCCACAGTAGGCTCTGCGGCTACCGCTGAGACGGCCGCCTGACGCCTTTTGTCCGCCGCTAAAGGAGGACGAACTGGCTTTGCCGGTAGGAGCCTGTCCTCCAGCGCCGCCAGCCGCGTATTAAGCAATGTGCCCACCTGCACCATTACTGTACGCGCCACGTCGTCCTCCTTCTTCTTCTCCTCGGGGCCCTGTCGCTGGGTCCTAGAGCGCTCCAGTTCAGCTCGCATTAAGGACATCTCCTTGCGCAGCTCAGACAGTTCTTGGGTCAGTCGGATGTTTGCTGCCCGTAACTGCGTCACCTCCTCGTTAGCTGTCCTGCTAGCCAACATCCCCACGGCCGTGTTAATTGCGCCGGCGGCCTCCTTAAGGGCTTTTGTAAAGGTGCCCTTAAGGTTGCCGGATCTGCTGGCGACTTTATTAATTATGGCAATGCTGTCAGAGACCTGGTGCTGCAGATCATGCACCAAAGGGCCATCCACCCTAGAACCCGCAAAGTCGGGCAAATCTGAGAGCCTGGAGCTTGCCCTAGACTGCACCGACTCCGCCATCCCTATGACCTCTTCCTCCGATTGGAGACGAAGCTCCTTTCGCCTAGCCGTGGATAACTTGGCCTTCGGCTTCTCTCTTTCCTCTCCACTTTCCGAAGAGCCGGAGCGGGTCTTCTTGCTCCTTGGCCTCTTCCGATATTTGCGGTCTCTCCGCATCTCCTCAGTTTGTGGCTCTATAGATACACAACTGTCCGCCTCCGACTCAGTGGCCGCCCAGAAACGGCCACGTGAGGATGTTGAGTTCTACCTGGACCTTCCACTGATGATAGAGGCGATTTCCGCCAGGTCCAGTCGTTTCAAGACAACTTTCGAGTCTTTCATACTCCCTGCCTCACTTGTGGGCACAGCAGCCCTCCTCTCGCCTATAGCAGGCACGACTCCTTCAGCTCCGCCCATCTCGGGCCACGTCACCTCACCGCCCTCCTCGGGCCCCACCACATCCTCAATTTGGTTTTTATTTTTTTGAATCTTCCATATTGATCCCACGAGTATGGGGGAAAAACGGTCCATCCGAGCAGTGCCCCCTGTACTCGGATAAGCCTATTACGCCAGGGTGTCGGCCGGTACCCTGGCGGGACCAGCAGTAGCGACTGATCTCCCCATCAGCCATGAACCCCTCGCGCTGCTTCGCCGCTTGGGTTGGGGTAATTTTTTATAGAGGTTTTCTTCCTCACAGTCCGGCCGGTAAAGGCAAGGCCCTCGGTTCCACTCCTGGTTACGAGACATGACCGCAACCAAGAGTGGAGTTCCGATATATTCGGCGCAGGCACATCACTGCACCTGCGTGGCGGTAGGGTGAGTACACAACACGCGCGCCCTCCGGTTCCTCACACTGTGTCCTCTGCATGACAGAGGACACGCGGAGAACCACGTCGGATTATTAGCCAACTAGCAATCATTACCCAAGGACGAATCCTGTGGGCACCAATTACTAGCCGCCCAGGGTGCACCGGCCCGCAACACTGTTCGTCCCCCCCGAATGACAAGCATTCGAGAAAGGGCCAACAGCGAGCGAACACACGAGGAGGTTATCCGACCAAGCACCCCAGGTGTGCTCAGCCTGGGCGTCTCAACGTCATAGGGGACGACCTTTCCCTGCCGGCCGTGGTCAAGGCTATGGCCGGCAGCGAGACGTCGTGGGATGCGGTCTCATCCTTCTGCGAGGCAGTGGTGCTCGAGAAGGAGTCGGCGGAACGGACGAGGGAGGCTTTTGCCGAAGTCGCCATCCGCCGTAAGAGACCGGGTCGCCGGAGGGCGGCACACGATCGCCGCCTTCGGCCCTAATGTGCCAGAGGGCGGTCAGCTTGGGGAAGCTGGCCGCCTACCAACCTGGCCCGAGTAGGCGCGCGCAGGTTGCTCCCGCGCGCTACTCCGAGCAGGCCGTCGAGGGTGCCCACACACCCTTGACTCCGCGACGTGCCTAGCAGGCTCCCGCCGCCGCGTTTCGTGGACGATTATAGTCCCCGCGTCTCGCGGCCAGTGGTGGTCGAGGAGGAGCATCGTGAGGTTTTAGTGGGTATTGGGATTGGCCTTCAGCCGGTCCACGAGTCCCACATAACCCGCTCGAGTCCCCAATCGGGCCGGTATCCGTCAAAAGGCCTTGGTGAAAGTTCCTTTTAGGTTGCCCGATCTGCTGGCAACCTTCCTTATCACCGCTAGGCTGTCCACCACCTGATTTTGTAGGTCAGACGCAAGTATGGCTTCGTCCTGCTCTTTCTCGGATGGTAGAGACATGTCCGAGAGCCTGGAGCTAGCCCTGGCCAGTACGGCCGCAGCGCTGTCAGACACCTCCTGTTCTGACCTCAGCGGCAACTCCTTCCTTTCTGCCTCACCGAGACCTTTCCGTCTCCTCATGGCAACCACTTTTGGCGCCGGTCTATCTGGCTCTCCTTCACCAGAAGACCCCGACTGATCGATCGGCTTCCGAGGCCTCTTCCGCCTGTCCTTCAGGTATTGTGCCCGTGTCCTTGACTTCTCCGACACCATCGACACAAAACTTTCAGTATCTGAGTCCTTTGACTCCAACGCTCCCCACAACCGTCCATATGATGATCCGGACCCTCGTCTCGACCTGACACTACCGACAGTCGACATTCCGTCATCAACGTCCAATCTGGTCAGAACCACTCTCGGCTCCTTCCACACTCCTACGTTCTGGCCATCACCAACTGACCCCTCCGCAGCGACACCAACGATCCAACGATCGACACCAGTTTCAACTGAATCCGAGCGAAGAAAACTGAAAAAATCGGTTTTCGCCACTTACCGCCCGCACCTTCCCGCGCATTCCCGCGGGTTGTATACCACCTTGAAGGCCCCTCGGAGCCCGAACGATCGACACCAGTTTCAACTGAATCCGAGCGTGGAAAACTGAAAAAATCGGTTTTCGCCACTTACCGCCATCGACACCAGTTTCAACTGAATCCGAGCGGGGAAAACTGAAAAAATCGGTTTTCGCCACTTACCGCCCGCACCTTCCCGCGCATTCCCGCAGGTTGTATACCACCTTGAAGGCCCCTTGGAGCCCGAACGATCGACACCAGTTTCAACTGAATCCGAGCGGGGAAAACTGAAAAAATCGGTTTACGCCACTTACCGCCCGCACCTTCCCGCGCATTCCCGCGGGTTGTATACCACCTTGAAGGCCCCTCGGAGCCCGAACGATCGACACCAGTTTCAACTGAATCCGAGCGGGGAAAAGTGAAAAAATCGGTTTTCGCCACTTACCGCCCGCACCTTCCCGCGCATTCCCGCGGGTTGTATACCACCTTGAAGGCCCCTCGGAGCCCGAACGATCGACACCAGTTTCAACTGAATCCGAGCGGGGAAAACTGAAAAAATCGGTTTTCGCCACTTACCGCCCGCACCTTCCCGCGCATTCCCGCGGGTTTTATACCACCTTGAAAGCCCCTCGGAGCCCGAACGATCGACACCAGTTTCAACTGAATCCGAGCGGGGAAAACTGAAAAAATCGGTTTTCGCCACTTACCGCCCGCACCTTCCCGCGCATTCCCGCGGGTTGTACACCACCTTGAAGGCCCCTCGGAGGCCGAACGATCGACACCAGTTTCAACTGAATCCGAGCGGGGAAAACTGAAAAAATCGGTTTTCGTCACTTACCGCCCACACCTTCCCGCACATTCCTGCGGGTTGGAAAAAATCGGTTTTCGCCACTTACCGCCGGCACCTTCCCAAAACTTCATTTAATTAGGGTTTATTTTTGCGCAAAGTAACATTTTGGTATATTGACAAGAACATACATAAAAAGTATTCGGGCGAATTGGGAATCTCCCTTTTTTCAAGTTGGTTGAAAATGAGAACATTCTCTTTTTTGAGGTTGATTGAAAAGAAATGTAACGATCAGGAATCTCACTTCTGACATCGAGTTAAAAAGTTTTTGCTTGTAACTATTACAGTATAATCAATTTTTTACCAAAAAAAACAAACTTTCTCAAATTTCACCGGATTCCATAATCGGAATCTAGCTAAACTTTCACCAAATTATCCTTGAAGTGTATCCTT
Source organism: Heliconius melpomene rosina (assembly GCF_056956725.1). Lineage (NCBI taxonomy): Eukaryota > Metazoa > Arthropoda > Insecta > Lepidoptera > Nymphalidae > Heliconius > Heliconius melpomene. Next base: position 20,694 of record NW_028181879.1, on the reverse strand, counting down.
TCAAATAAAATAAGAATCATCAAAATCAGTTTGCGCGACATTAAGTTATGCGTCTATTTGTCGCGCACATACCTAATGCAAATTTAAGACTTATGTGATTTTCTCATGGATACCATTGTCAGACATGGACCAAAAAAAAATGGGACCATTCGGGAAGCTTCACCTTTCAAATAAAAAAAAAATATCAAAATCGATTCACCCAGTCAAAAGTTATGAGGTAACAAACATAAAAAAAAAAATAATAAAAAAAAAAATAAAAAAAAAAAAAATACAGTCGAATTGATAACCTCCTTTTCTTACAGAAGTCGGTTAAAAATATATAACAATCGTAATGATGGAAGTGCAATAAAAATTAAAGTAATAGCTGGTAAAATAGTTCAAATTAATTCAATTATTTGACCCTCTAATAAAAATCGATTAATATAATTATTGAAAAATAAATTTATTATTAAATATGCTACTAAAATTGTAATTATAATTAAAATAATTAATGTATGGTCATGAAAAAAAATAATTTGTTCTATTAATGGAGAAGCTCTATTTTGGTAATTTAAATTAGATCAGGTTGCCATTTCTAAAAAAAGGATATTCCTTTATAAATGGGGTTTAAATCCATTACATATAATCTGCCATATTAGAAATTTCTTAAAATAGGAAGTTCATTATAAGAATGTTCAGAAGGAGGTAAATTTTGATATCATTCAATAGAGGATGGTATATTTAATGAAAATAGGATTATTCGTTGATTAATTATTGATTCTCAAATAATAATAATGAAAATTATGGAAAATAATGAAATATATGAACCAAATGAAGAAATAATAGGCCTAGTGTCCGGGGAACCGGCAAGCCAGGCACGCACTGAGGAGGTGCGGGTAGCCGCAATGGAGTTGTGGGAAACTCGGCTGGCAACACCAACTGCCGGCCTGAGGACGATCGAGGCTGTTCGTCCAGTGTTCCGCCAGTGGTTAGCGCGGCGTCACGGCGTCCTAACCTTCCGCATGACACAGGTGCTCACGGGGCATGGCTGCTTCGGGGGTTACTTGTGTCGGATCGCCGGGAGGGAGCCCGACGCTCGCTGCCATCACTGCGACGACTGCCTCGATGAGACGGCCCAGCACACGTTGGAGGTGTGCTCAGCCTGGGCGTCTCAACGTCGCGCTTTGCGCGACGTCATAGGGGACGACCTTTCCCTGCCGGCCGTGGTCAAGGCTATGGCCGGCAGCGAGACGTCGTGGGATGCGGTCTCATCCTTCTGCGAGGCAGTGGTGCTCGAGAAGGAGTCGGCGGAACGGGCGAGGGAGGCTTTTGCCGAAGTCGCCATCCGCCGTAAGAGACCGGGTCGCCGGAGGGCGGCACACGATCGCCGCCTTCCGCCCTAATGTGCTAGAGGGCGGTCAGCTTGGGGAAGCTGACCGCCTACCAACCTGGCCCGAGTAGGCACGCACAGGTTGCTCCCGCGCGCTACTCCGAGCAGGCCGTCGAGGGTGCCCACACACCCTTGACTCCGCGACGTGCCTTGCAGGCTCCCGCCGCCGCGTTTCGCGGAAGACTCACGTCCCCGTGTCTCGCGGCCAGTGGCGGTCGAGGAGGAGCACCGTGAGGTTTTAGTGGGTATTGGGATAATACTATCCAATTAGCAGAAAATGTTAAATTCTTAGGCATGATTCTCGATAAAAGACTGAACGGAATTGCCCATGCTGAACATGTCAGTAAAAAATGTGAAAACGGCATCAACGCTTTAAGAGCTGTGTCTGGTGTGTGGTGGCGTGCACACCCTTATACTCTCAAACTACTGTACAATGCCATTATCCGTAGTCACATTGACTACGGATTATTTGTTTTAGACCCCTTTAACAAAGTTGCTACTGAAAAACTCAATAGAATCCAATACAAATGCCTACGAATTATTATAGGTGCAATGAAGTCTTCTCCCACCAACGCACTGCAGGTTGAGTGTGTTGATCCTCCTTATCCTATCCGTCGCCAATTCCTGTCTGATCGGTTTGTTGGTAAAATGTTACAGCTGTCATCCCACCCTCTATGGTCCAAGCTATCTGATTTAGCGGACCTCATTCCTCCGGGCAGGCCCCTACCCTACTTGCTCAATAGTTTCCTGAAATTTACCTCTCTTCCTCATCCCTTGTCCTCTTCTCCGTCTAATCCTTAATTCAAAAATTAAAAAAATAAAATTTATATTATAAGATAATAAAATTATTGGTGAAATTTTTTGTCATGTTATTAAAATAAATCTATTAAATCATGATAATCCTTCTATAATATTAGGAAATCAAAAATGAAAAGGAACAGAACCTATTTTTATTAATATTGCAGAATTTATAATAATTGATAATAAATCATTAATAAATATTTTTATAAGAAATAAATTCAATAGGATAGAAAATAAAAAAATAATTGATGCAATAGATTGAGTTAAAAAATATTTTAAGGAAGCTTCTGAATTTAATAGATTATTGGGGGAAGAGATTAAGGGGATAAATCTAAGTAAATTAATTTCTAAGCCAATTCAGCATCCTAATCATGAATTTGATGAAATAGAAATTATAGTTCTGAAAAATAAAATAAATAAGAAAAACATTTTATTGGAATTATTAATTAATAAAATAAAAAATAAGAATAAAATATTCTAAAGATGAATTTAAATTCATTATAAAAAAATTATATTTTAGTGTAAAATGCACAATAATTTTTGTCTCGTGTGTGTCTCACTGTCGTGTGTGTTCTCTGTCATGCAGAGGTCACAGTGTGAGGAACCGGAGGGCGTGGTGTGTACTCACCCTACCGCCACGCAGGTGCAGTGATGTGATAGGAGCTGTATTTGCTATTTTAGGGGGTTTTGTTCATTGATATTCTCTAGTTATCTTTCTAGTTCCGAACTATACACACGTTGCCCCTATTTGTGCGCTAACTACCCTCAAGATGCCAATATCAAAGTGTAATACGTGTAACAAAAATATTACGAAAAAAAGACTCGGTATAACATGTAGCCGTTGTGAGAAGTGTGTTCATGGTACTACTACTTGTGCTAAACTCTCTGCAAAGCAATTAGCAACTCTTCGTAACGCCCCCGGACTGGAATGGAGCTGTGAAGAATGCTTGTGTAATGCCTCGCATAGATCATCTATCTCAATACAAGGCGATGATTCCGATGATGAAGAAGAAGAGGAACTTGTGTCCAGTAACAAAGCTGGATCGAAATTGATTCGCGAAATTTCCGCAGAAATGAAAAGAATAATAAAAAATGAGTTTGAAACATTAAAAAAAGAATTTGAAGTTTCGCTTAATTTTCTAAGTGATCAAATTTCAAGTATCGAGGAGTCTTTTAAAAAACATGAAAACAAAATAAAAATGCTAGAGAATAAAAATATTGAACTTCAAAACAGTAACAAACATCTTGAACTCCGCGTTGCGTCCGCGGAATTCAAACTACATGAAATAGAACAAAAGTCCCTCGGGAGTTCCTTGGAAATATCGGGATTACCAGAATCTGCACTACAAAAATCCAAAGAAGTCATAAAATCCATTGCTGTAAATTTAAAAATGGACGACGGTGACGTTAAATGCACACGTGTCGTGCAACCGCATAAAGAACGACCCGGATCGCTTATGGTGGAAATGAAGAACCAGCACATCAGGGATCAATGGTTAGCGGCAAATAAGCAGACACGGTCTACACTCGGTGACATTGTGCAAAGTGCGCCGCGTGAACTTACAAACACTCCGATATTTATTCGTGAAGCACTAACGCCCTATAATAAAATGTTATTATATAACAGTAAAAAACAGCTGAGTAATAATTTTGAATTCGTATGGTGCAGGAATGGCAAAATTTATGCAAGGAAAACAAAAGTGAGTAAAGTCCATATTATAAGATGTTTACTAGATATTGAAGCAATTTCAAAAATTGAAAAATAATTTTTCCTTGTGTAAATTTTGCTTTTTCTCATAATAAATATTAATAAGATGGATAACACAAATAACTCATCAGGAATAATAAAACTAAATAATTGTATAAATTGCAATAGCTTTATTAAAAAAATACCTAGCAGTCATATAAATCTTTTATGTATACATATAAATATTCGATCAATAGTTAAAAATTATTCAAAATTATTACAAATTCTAGACGTAACATTATATCCTATTGATATTATAATTTTAACGGAGGTAGGAGTGTCAGATGAAACTAGTAATTTATTTAACATTCCGGGATATAAAATGTACACAAAATTACGCAAAAATAAAAAAGGTGGCGGTATAATTACTTATATAAAAGATTATTTAAAGTTCACAGTTTATAACTATAATACATATTTGTTCGAGTCACTAGTAGGCACGATTAAAACTCCTTGTAACCAAGCTGTCACAATATGTGCTATTTATAGACCTCCCTCATATAATAAGCAACTTTTTGTATCTGAACTTTCACTACTTTTAAAAAATGTACCTACGTCATTAAATATTGTAATAGCAGGGGATATGAACCTTGACTTAAAAATATCATCAAGTATAAGAGATAATTATCTTGATCTGATGGCGGAGAACGGACTGTTTTGTGGTATTACAGAATATACGCGTATTGAAAAGAGATTAGAAACAATTACGAAATCGTGTATAGATCACATATTTGTAAGGTCGCGCGGGATCAGTCCGTTCACCGCTGCAGTCGACACTGTACTAGCGGACCATAGGCTTACCGTCGTTGCACTTTGCAACGTCTATGAATCACCGGTTAATAATTGTCAATTTAACAAACAAATGAATGTTTACGACTCTGTAATATTAAGAAAGGAACTATGTAATGCAAACTGGGAGCGCGTTGATGATTTAGGCACACCACTGGAAATATATACATATATTAAAGATTTATTTCAATCCGCATACTCGAAAGCTAGAAAAACTATTTGTAAAACTAAAAATAACTTACGCGTTGCACCCTGGATTAATAAAAACATTATTAATCTGTCTAAAAAAAGAGATAAGTTATTTAACAGGTGGAGACGTAATCCGTATAATGCTTACCTAAGACTACAATATAATAAGACGAGGAATAAAGTTCATAAAGTTATTGAATACTATAGAAATTTATATTATAAAAACAAAATAAATATGAATTATGGGAATACTAAAAAACTTTGGAATATACTAAATAAAATCTCGGGCAGAATATGCAAGTCAATTGACGAAGTAGTGTTGTCGGCATTTAATTGTACTAATTTGTCACCGAAAAAGATTGCGCAAATCTTCGCAGTAGGTTTTTCAGATGCCGTTAAAAAAATTATCCCAAATTGTAAATTAAAATTACTAGATAGTACAATAGATAATAATTATTCATCCATTTGTAGCATAAAATTTAAAAAAGCATCTGAAAATGACGTGTTAAAATTAATTAAAAATTTAAATGCTAATAAAGCCCCAGGTATTGATAGTATAAGAGGGTTTGAAGTTAAAGCATTGATGAAAAAAATCTGTAAACCTTTGGCCAAACTTATTAATACTAGCGTTGAAATGGGCACCTACCCGGATGAATTAAAAGCTGGTTGTGTGAGACCTGTCTATAAAAAAGGAAAACAAGATGATGTCAGCAATTATAGACCGATCTCGGTAACTTCTGTGTTAAATAAAATTACTGAAAAATTTATAAGTAATCAAATTCATTCTTTTTACGGAAAAAATGATATACTGAACAATACACAGTATGGTTTTCGACCAGGTAAAAATACGACAATGTTATTGTCAACATTTACGGACCAAGTAAATACGTGGTTGGATCAGAAACTACATGTTTTGGCGCTGTTTATTGACTTTTCCCGTGCTTTTGACACATTAAATCACAAAATACTTGCACGAAGATTAGAAAACACCGGAATACGGAGTCCATTGTTTAAATGGTGTGAAAATTACCTTAGAGATAGGAATTATTGCGTAAAAATAGGCGACAGTTTTAGCACTAGCATAAAAATCTCGGAGGGCACGGCTCAAGGCTCTGTATTGGGGCCTTTACACTTTATAGCTTATATAAATAATATGAGTAAATTTTTTAACAATTGTATAACTTATCAATATGCTGACGATACTTGTTTGCTTGTAGCTGCTAAAGACGTGAATGAAGGAATAACATTATTACAGGAAGATTTCGATATGTTAAACAAATGGTGTCATGATAGTCATTTAGTATTAAATCCGCAAAAAACTAAATTGATACATATTCATTCTCCAAACCTCAAAGCAGGTAGCGATATGAATTGTAGTCTTATAGCTCACACTCACTGCTGCTTGCACAACCCCAGTAGCCACTGTGGCTGTCCTTCAATTGAAGTAGCACTATCCCATAAATATTTAGGATTAACTATTGATCACAACTTCAACTGGCATAAGCATATTAATTATGTATGTGATAAGCTAAGATCATTTTTGGCAAATATTTTTATTGTCAAGAATAGATTAACGTATAAGACTAAGATGATGCTTTATAACGCATTAGCTGACTCAATTATGTCATATGGACTTAGTAGTTACGGCAGAACGGACAAAACATACTTGAGTTACATATACCGGCTGCAGGTTAGAATATTGAAGAACATCGTCCCTTTAAAAATTAAATTGCAAGCGGCAACTGATGAAAACCTTCTCTTTAAATACTGCCAAGTTATTCCCCTTTATGATAAAATTAATTTTACAATATTAAAAGAAAATTATTTCGACTTGCAGTTTCAAAATAAAATCTCTCATAAAATTGCAACACGTAATATCACACAAAACAGATTAGTTTCACTATCAGCTAGTAACAAATACGGACAGCGCACCCGGGCATACATGGTTCCTAACTTAATAAATAATTTAGACCCTAGAATAAGAAGTATAATTACTGAGAGGAGCTTAAATCAATTATTAAAAAAATATTATTTAAATCTATAATTTAGACGAGTTTTGGTACTCGAGACAAACCTTCGTGGTTTTTTGTAGTGCCTTCATCAATGTAAATATATAGTTGTATGGATATTTGATAGAAATAAATAAAAAAAAAAAAAAAATTTACTGGATTATTATATAATAATAATAATAATAAATAATAAAGCCTTTATTAACAATCTAAATAATCATAATACAGAATTTATATTTACACCGGTAAAAGATTGTTTTGCCTTAGCATAGGCCTCCCCCAAAGCCTTCCACATCTTCCTGTCGTGGGTTTTCCTCATCCACAATGTACCCGCAGCTAATTTTAGGTCCTCATCCCATCTTTTCGAAGGTCTTCCTCTTTTTCTCTTACCCTCTCTTGGGTACCATTCTGCCACCTGTTTTGCCCATTTGTTGGTTTTGTTTCTGATTAGATGCCCTGCCCATTTCAATTTCAGCTTTTTAATTTTGTAAGATACTTCTACAGTCTTTGTTTTCTGGCGAATAACATTAATTTTAACTTTGTCCTTTCTCTTGATATTAAGCATGCTCCTTTCCATGTTGCGCTGACATACTTGAAGTTTTTGTACATTTTGTAATTTTAAAGCCCATGTTTGACATCCGTAAGTCATAGTAGGAAGTATGCATGAGTTGAATATTTTGGTTTTTAAATTCATTGGTATTGACTTACTTTTTGTTATATCTTTCAGAGCCCAATATCGTTTCCAAGCTACATTTACTCTATTTTCAATTTCTTTTGAGGTGTTATGTGTTGGAGATATGATCTGCCCAAGATATGTGTATTGGTCAACATATTCAATTGAGTCATTGTCAACATTTATAGGTGTTTGTATATGGTTTGTCATTAGTTTAGTTTTTGCCATATTCATTTGTAGGCCTACTTTTCTACTTTCTGACACTAGTTGATTGAGCATGGTCTGTAATTGATCTGGATTGTCAGAAATTATTACAAGGTCATCAGCAAATCGGAGATGGTTTAACTTTTCTCCATTTATCCTTATTCCATAGTTTGACCAATCCAATTTTTGGAAAACAAGTTCAAGTGTAGCCGAGAACAATTTCGGGGATAAGGGATCCCCCTGCCTTACCCCTCGCTTGACAGGAAAGGTTTGGCCCAGATTTTCAGTTTTTATTTTTGCAGTCATGTTTTTGTAAATTTCCATTATGAGGCGGATATATTTTTTGTGTACTCCTTGGCATGACAAAGCTTCCCAAATTTTCTCGTGTTTAAGTGAGTCAAATGCCTTATGATAGTCAATAAATGCCAGATAGTAGGATAATCTGTATTCTTTGTATTTCTCTGTAATTTGTTTAATTGTAAAAATGTGATCTAAAGTTGAAAAACCCGCACGAAATCCTGCCTGCTCTTTTGGCTGATTCTCATCTAAGATTCTTGTGATTCTTTCCAATAAAACTTTTGAAAATATCTTGTACAGGTTCGACATTAGACTTATGGGCCTGTAATTATTGATGTCATCTCTTCTGCCTTTTTTATGGAGTAATATTATTGTCGATGTAGTCCATTGGGATGGTATTGTTTCTTGTTCCATTATGTCATTGAATATGTTGTACATTGTGTTTATTATACTGTCTGAGACTCCTTTCAGAAGTTCGTTTGAGATTCCATCTTCCCCTGGTGATTTCCTATTTTTTTGTGATTGAATTGCTTTAGTTATTTCGGTTTTAGTAATGAATGGTATCTCTTCCTCGGTGATAATACAGTTAGGGTCTATTTGCATTGGGTATTCATCATTGTAAAGTTCTCGATAAAAATCTGTAGCTATGCCTAATATTTCTATGCGTTTTGTATTGCTCTTTTGTTGATTCGGTTTTTTCATGTCTATTATCCAGTTTCTACAATCTTGCATCTCTTTCTGTGCTTTTCTGACTCCCCCGGTAGTTTCTAAGTGGAACATTATTCGATTGAGCCTGGTTTCTTGTCTATGGTACCTTATGCATGAATTTATTTGTTTGCTTATTTTTGCTATTTCATTCCTATCTACTGGTTTTTGTTGCCTTTTACTATGTCTCAGTAATATTAGATCTCTTGCTTTCCCTCCTATTTTATCTTTTGCTGATTTTGTTACATGGACATCATTTTCAACTGATTTTAGTTGGTTTTCCAAGATATCATATTTTTCTTGTATTGTATGAATTTGTTGAATTTTATCTTGTAGTGTAAGTTCCAGAGAAGACAAGACTGTGTCTGGTAGTGGTAGTTCCACTATTCCTCTAGTGCTCGCCAAAAGTTTTCTAGATTGCTTTACATTGGTAGTTGATAGTGTTCCACGAAGCATACGGTGATCTGTGTTAAATTCTAGTTGGTTTATAGTACCTACATCAATAAATAGCTTTGGTTTGTTTGTGATTATGAAGTCAATTTCGTTCTTGACTCTTCCATTTGGTGATATCCACGTCCATTTCCTGCTCTTTTTTTTATTGAAATAACTATTCATGACCCTTAAGTTGAATTCCTGGACAAATTCTATTAGCCTTTGACCGTTGTTATTTCGCTTTCCAAATGAATAAGGTCCCAGACAGAAGTCTTCATTTTTATTACTTTTACCTATTTGGGCGTTTAGGTCTCCCATTATTATTACTGTTTTGTATACTTGTTCCATTGCTTGCTTTAATTTTTGGTAGAATAGGTCTTTTTGTTCTTCTTCAGCATGTTCTGTTGGAGCGTATACCTGAACTATTGAAATAGGTTGCTTATGTTCGGGTAACTTAATATTTAAAATTGCTATTCTATCTGAAATACCAATAATATCCTGGATATTATTTTTAAGATGTTTTTTTATTATAAAACCAATTCCATACAGTCCTGGAGTAATGTTTTTAAAGTAGAATATATAGTTATCATATTCCTGTATTTGTTCTTCTGATCTTCGTATTTCAGATAAACCTATAATATCCCACTTTATCCGTTGTAATGCAAAATCTAGCTCGTATAATCTTTCTTGTGTTTTTAATGACCTTGTGTTCAATGTTGCAATGAAAATATTGTTATTGTTATTTTTACAGTTACTTTTTTTAGTTTTGATTCCCAGTGTAGGGTCTTTTGAGGGGTAATGGTCTCTAACCCCACGGTGACCAACCGGCTTGGGGAGATTTTCTTTTAATTGGAGGTTTTTGTTGTTTATTTTTTCTTGATTACCGGTGTCTAGTGATTCCTACATATTAGGAGTTGTTTTTTCAGTTAGGGAGTGTGATCGGGAACGCATGTATGCAAATGGATCTGTTCGTAGAAGTTTAGCAGGAGCTATTATAGTTTTTACTTTTTCTTGTTGTTGTAGGTTCCCACCGGGAGATGTTGAGTTGTCTCTTTTCCTTTTCTCATTTTCCCTAGATTTTACTATTAGTTTGTTATTCCATATGTAGGCCTCGTTTCCCTTCTTCCTTTCTTCCTTTAGCTGTGGTAGTAATTCTTTGCGCTTCTGTATGGTTTCTTTGGAAAAATCTTCTGTTATATAAATGTCCTCAGTAACTTTTTTCTTGTTTCTCATTACTTCAGCTTTCTTGTTGTAACTAGTAAAAGAGATCAGCACTGGTCTCACTTTGTCTATTTTATTTTTTCCAATTCTATGCATTTTATTAATATCGTATTTTTCTATATTAACATCTACTTTTTGAAAAAACTGCTTAATATTATTGTATAATTGTAAATAATTCGTTTCGGATTCCCTCATCCCATGTATTATAATGTTATTCTTTTTGTTCATATCTTCCAATGTAGTCACTTTTTTATTGAGTACTTCAATTTCTATCTTAAGATTCTGATTTTCTTCTATTAATGGTTTAATTCTCTCGTCAATAGATAACATAATTTTATCCGTATTAGCAGTAATAAGATTAGCTTGTTTCTCCATTTCTTGCTTCATCATGCTATATAATGTTGACATTGACATTTCTTCCGACATATTGTTTTAGATTCGTCAACCGGAACTTATGTTGGTAATCTTGACGCTGTCAATTATTAATTTGAGGTTATAACTTTAGTCTTTAAACACTTTATGTTGAGTTTTAGCTCTAAACACTAGGTTTTAACTGTGATTACACCTGCTTTATCGTAATTTATAATGTCTTTCGCAAATTTCTTTCATTTTCGGATTATTATTAAATCCTTATTTATTAAAAATTCAATTTATTTCCATATTTATTGGTGTTAATTTAACATTTTTTCCTCAACATTTTTTAGGATTAGCTGGTATACCCCGTCGTTATTCTGATTACCCAGATAATTTTATATCATGAAACTATGAAAAAATGCTCAGAAAAAAGAAATGAAGAAAAAGATTTCAGAAATAATAAATAAAATGAATGAATGAAAAACTTAAGCCCACGTAAGTTGTGGAAATTTCTGGAATGGCTAGGCATTGGCCGGCAACGTAAGGATTTGAATTGCAATCTAGACGTTGATGCCTTGAATAAACACTTTGCCTCGATAACATCTATGGACAACACAATTAAAGCAAATACATTGAATTATATCAACTCCTTGCCGTCTCCCACAATCGTTCCTTTTAACTTTGCTTCTATAACCTCATCCCAGGTAAGAAACAGTATCCTAGCCATCAAATCTGATGCTTCTGGTTATGATGGCATCAACCGCAAAATGATTATTTTGCCCTTGGAAGTCTTAGTTCCAGTCATTACCCATATTTAAAATTTTTCTATTTCCCATAACATTTTTCCCAGTTTGTGGCGCATTGCCCGCGTTATATTTATTATCAATTATTATAAATTCTGCAATATTAATAAAAATAGGTTCTGTTCCTTTTCATTTTTGATTTCCTAATATTATAGAAGGATTATCATGATTTAATAGATTTATTTTAATAACATGACAAAAAATTTCTATTGAGCAAGTAGGGTAGGGTCCTGCCCGGAGGAATGAGGTCCGCTAAATCAGATAGCTTGGACCATAGGGGGTGGGATGACAGCTGTAACATTTTACCAACAAACCGATCAGACAGGAATTGGCGACGGATAGGATAAGGAGGATCAACACACTCAACCTGCAGTGCGTTGGTGGGAGAAGACTTCATTGCACCTATAATAATTCGTAGGCATTTGTATTGGATCCTATTGAGTTTTTCAGTAGCAACTTTGTTAAAGGGGTCTAAAACAAATAATCCGTAGTCAATGTGACTACGGATAATGGCATTGTACAGTAGTTTGAGAGTATAAGGGTGTGCACGCCACCACACACCAGACACAGCTCTTAAAGCGTTGATGCCGTTTTCACATTTTTTACTGACATGTTCAGCATGGGCAATTCCGTTCAGTCTTTTATCGAGAATCATGCCTCAGAATTTAACATTTTCTGCTAATTGGATAGTATTATCCCAATACCCACTAAAACCTCACGGTGCTCCTCCTCGACCGCCACTGGCCGCGAGACGCGGCGGCGGGAGCCTGCAAGGCACGTCGCGGAGTCAAGGGTGTGTGGGCACCCTCGACGGCCTGCTCGGAGTAGCGCGCGGGAGCAACCTGTGCGTGCCTACTCGGGCCAGGTTGGTAGGCGGTCAGCTTCCCCAAGCTGACCGCCCTCTAGCACATTAGGGCGGAAAGCGGCGATCGTGTGCCGCCCTCCGGCGACCCGGTCTCTTACGGCGGATGGCGACTTCGGCAAAAGCCTCCCTCGCCCGTTCCGCCGACTCCTTCTCGAGCACCACTGCCTCGCAGAAGGATGAGACCGCATCCCACGACGTCTCGCTGCCGGCCATAGCCTTGACCACGGCCGGCAGGGAAAGGTCGTCCCCTATGACGCCGCGCAAAGCGCGACGTTGAGACGCCCAGGCTGAGCACACCTCCAACGTGTGCTGGGCCGTCTCATCGAGGCAGTCGTCGCAGTGGTGGCAGCGAGCGTCGGGCTCCCTCCCGGCGATCCGACACAAGTAACCCCCGAAGCAGCCATGCCCCGAGAGCACCTGTGTCATGCGGAAGGTTAGGACGCCGTGACGCCGCGCTAACCACTGGCGGAACACTGGACGAACAGCCTCGATCGTCCTCAGGCCGGCAGTTGGTGTTGCCAGCCGAGTTTCCCACAACTCCATTGCGGCTACCCGCACCTCCTCAGTGCGTGCCTGGCTTGCCGGTTCCCCGGACACTAGGCCTATTATTTCTTCATTTGGTTCATATATTTCATTATTTTCCATAATTTTAATTATTATTATTATTTGAGAATCAATAATTAATCAACGAATAATCCTATTTTCATTAAATATACCATCCTCTATTGAATGATATCAAAATTTACCTCCTTCTGAACATTCTTATAATGAACTTCCTATTTTAAGAAATTTCTAATATGGCAGATTATATGTAATGGATTTAAACCCCATTTATAAAGGAATATCCTTTTTTTAGAAATGGCAACCTGATCTAATTTAAATTACCAAAATAGAGCTTCTCCATTAATAGAACAAATTATTTGAAAAAAAGATTTCAGAAATAATAAATAAAATTATTCCTCACCGTAAACCTTTTGATACTATAATAGTATGTTTTCCTTGGAATGTTCTTTCTCGACAAATATCTCGTCATCATTGAAATATAGTTAATAATACGATAATATATCCAATAAATAATAAGTTTATATTAAAATTATGAAATCATTTTACTAAACCAGTTACTAAGGTTATTACTCCAATAGCTCCTGTTAAGGGTCAAGGTCTATAGTCAACTAAGTGATAGGGATGATTATGATTAGACATTAATTTACTTCTCTAGAATAAAGAGTTCTTAAAATAGAAATTACATAAGATTGAATAATTGCTACGGCAGATTCAAGAATTAATAATAAAATTTGAACAATAATTAAAATAATTAATAAATAATTAAGTATATTAATACCTGTATTACTTAATAAAGTTAAAAGTAAATGACCTGCAATTATATTAGCTGTTAATCGAACTGCTAAAGTTCCAGGTCGAATAATATTACTAATAGTTTCAATTAGTACTATAAAAGGTATTAAAATAGTTGGTGTTCCCTGAGGAATTATATGAATAAATATATGTTGTGTATTATTTAATCATTATAAATCTTAATCATAATGTTAAAGATAATGAAAGGGATATATTAAGATGACTTGTTCTAGTAAAAATATATGGGAATAAACCTAAAAAAATATTAAATAAAATAAAAAAGAATAATGAAATAAAAATAAAAGTTGATCCATTAATTCTATTTGGTTCTAATAAAGTTTTAAATTCATTACGAAGTTTATTAGAAATAAAATTTCATAATAAATAATGACGATTAGGAAAAAATCAGTAAGATAAAGGAATAAATAATAATCCAATAAATGTTCTAATTCAATTAAATGGGAAATTAAATAAATTTGTTGAAGGATCAAAAATTGAAAAAAGATTATTTATCATTTTCAAAAAAATTTTTTGAAATTATTTTTCTTATTTTTTTAAAAATTAAAATTATTTTTATAATTAAAAATAAAATAATTATTAAACTAATAAAAATAGAAATAAAAAATAATAATGAAATTATTCAATTGATAGGTATTATTTGAGGAATGTGGTGTGAGTGGTGATGGTGGTGGTAGTGGTTGTCAACGAGTGGTTATGATTGTTCTGTGTAAAACTTCATTTAATTAGCTATTATTTTTGTGCAAAGTTACATTTTGGTATATTGACAAGAACAAACATAAAAAGTATTCGGGTGAATTCGGAATCTCCCTTTTTTGAAGTTGGTTGAAAATGAGAACATCCTCTTTTTTGAGATTGGTTGAAAAGAAATGCAACGATCAGGAATCTCACTTCTGACATCAATTTAAAAAGTTTTTGCTTGTAACTATTACAGTATAATTAATTTTTGACCAACAAAAACAAACTTTCTCAATTTTCTCCGGATTCCATAATCGAAACCTAACCAAACTTTCACCAAATTATCCTTGAAGTGTATCCTTTCAAATAAAAAAAGAATCATCAAAATCGGTTGGCGCGACATTGAGTTATTCGGCTATTAGTCGCGCACATGCATAATGCAAATTTAAGACTTATGTGATTTTCTCATGGATACCATTGTCAGACATGGACAAAAAAAAATATGACCATTCGGGAAGCTATACCTTTTAAATAAAAAAAAAATATTAAAATCGGTCCACCCAGTTAAAAGTTATGAGGTAACAAACATAAAAAAAAAAAAAAAATACAGTCGAATTGATAACCTCCTTTTCTTACAGAAGTCGGTTAAAAAAGGATTATTATTCATTATAAGAATGTTCAGAAGGAGGTAAATTTTGATATCATTCAATAGAGGATGGTATATTTAATGAAAATAGGATTATTCGTTGATTAATTATTGATTCTCAAATAATAATAATAATTAAAATTATGGAAAATAATGAAATATATGAACCAAATGAAGAAATAATAGGCCTAGTGTCCGGGGAACCGGCAAGCCAGGCACGCACTGAGGAGGTGCGGGTAGCCGCAATGGAGTTGTGGGAAACTCGGCTGGCAACACCAACTGCCGGCCTGAGGACGATCGAGGCTGTTCGTCCAGTGTTCCGCCAGTGGTTAGCGCGGCGTCACGGCGTCCTAACCTTCCGCATGACACAGGTGCTCTCGGGGCATGGCTGCTTCGGGGGTTACTTGCGTCGGATCGCCGGGAGGGAGCCCGACGCTCGCTGCCACCGCTGCGACGACTGCCTCGATGAGATGGCCCAGCACACGTTGGAGGTGTGCTCAGCCTGGGCGTCTCAACGTCGCGCTTTGCGCGACGTCATAGGGGACGACCTTTCCCTGCCGGCCGTGGTCAAGGCTATGGCCGGCAGCGAGACGTCGTGGGATGCGGTCTCATCCTTCTGCGAGGCAGTGGTGCTCGAGAAGGAGTCGGCGGAACGGGCGAGGGAGGCTTTTGCCGAAGTCGCCATCCGCCGTAAGAGACCGGGTCGCCGGAGGGCGGCACACGATCGCCGCCTTCCGCCCTAATGTGCTAGAGGGCGGTCAGCTTGGGGAAGCTGACCGCCTACCAACCTGGCCCGAGTAGGCGCGCACAGGTTGCTCCCGCGCGCTACTCCGAGCAGGCCGTCGAGGGTGCCCACACACCCTTGACTCCGCGACGTGCCTTGCAGGCTCCCGCCGCCGCGTTCCGCGGAAGACTCACGTCCCCGTGTCTCGCGGCCAGTGGCGGTCGAGGAGGAGCACCGTGAGGTTTTAGTGGGTATTGGGATAATACTATCCAATTAGCAGAAAATGTTAAATTCTTAGGCATGATTCTCGATAAAAGACTGAACGGAATTGCCCATGCTGAACATGTCAGTAAAAAATGTGAAAACGGCATCAACGCTTTAAGAGCTGTGTCTGGTGTGTGGTGGCGTGCACACCCTTATACTCTCAAACTACTGTACAATGCCATTATCCGTAGTCACATTGACTACGGATTATTTGTTTTAGACCCCTTTAACAAAGTTGCTACTGAAAAACTCAATAGGATCCAATACAAATGCCTACGAATTATTATAGGTGCAATGAAGTCTTCTCCCACCAACGCACTGCAGGTTGAGTGTGTTGATCCTCCTTATCCTATCCGTCGCCAATTCCTGTCTGATCGGTTTGTTGGTAAAATGTTACAGCTGTCATCCCACCCTCTATGGTCCAAGCTATCTGATTTAGCGGACCTCATTCCTCCGGGCAGGCCCCTACCCTACTTGCTCAATAGTTTCCTGAAATTTACCTCTCTTCCTCATCCCTTGTCCTCTTCTCCGTCTAATCCTTAATTCAAAAATTAAAAAAATAAAATTTATATTATAAGATAATAAAATTATTGGTGAATTTTTTTGTCATGTTATTAAAATAAATCTATTAAATCATGATAATCCTTCTATAATATTAGGAAATCAAAAATGAAAAGGAACAGAACCTATTTTTATTAATATTGCAGAATTTATAATAATTGATAATTGTTCAAGACCAAAATAATAGTTTTAAAATAATAGTTTTATTTTTCTTAATTTAAATAATTAACTTTATTATACATTATAATTAACATATTTTAAGTAGCAACATTTTATTTGTAAGTTGTTAATAATCTGTCACTATTGACGTTTATGTTTGTCATTCTCTTGTGAATCTGTTATTAAAAGGCTGGTCTTCGCTGACGTTTGTTATGGTTGACACACGTGTTAGTGAGAGTATCTTATTTTAGTATATTATTTTAAAGTGAAAATAGTTGCAAGTTGTTAAAAGATCTATATTAAGAAGGTGTTGGGTTGTAGTGAGTGTTTGTGTCGTTTTATTTGTTAGATTAGTGTTATTTAAGGTAGGTTAGACTATTTAGTTTTAATATGGATCCTGATCGTCCACCTGATCCCCCTGATCCTGGTGGTGATATACAATCATATTCCAGGAAAAGGCAAGGTGGAGACACAACTTCTGACAATGATTTAATTAAAAAAACTATTTTTGATCCCTCAACCGCTACACCTTCTATCCAAAACCTATATGTCCATCCATCCCTATCTGATATCCCAAAAGCATATATTGATTCTGACAAAGGCCCTTTCTTAGTGTATGTGTCAAGGGAAACCCCTGACCCTGCAGCTGGAACAACAATTAGAGCTATTAAATTTGGTCAGTTTCTACACAAAAATAAGATAACTGATATTACCAAGGATGGAGTTAAAAATGTTGGACGTAATAAAATTAGCGTCCAATTCTCAAATGCTACTGCAGCGAATTGTTTTTTATCAAACCCCATTCTTAGTCTATGTAAGTATGTGGCAATTATCCCAACTTTCAACATTTCAAGAATGGGAATTATAAGACAGGTCCCAGTTGACTTCTCTTTAGATGAATTGGTTGAATCTTTGGAATTTCCCTCTGGATGTGGTCAGGTTTTGAAAGCGAGACGTTTGAACAGAAAGTGTGTTAGTGAGGGTGTGACTACATGGGTCCCGACTCAGTCGGTTGTAGTTACATTCCGTGGACAAGTGTTGCCAGAAAGGGTCTTCTCATATCATTCTTCCCTACCTGTTGAACCATATAAATATCCTACCATCCAGTGCTTAAATTGCTGTAGATTCGGACATGTTAAATTACAGTGTAGGTCTCAGCCTAGGTGCTACAGGTGTGGCCAAGCTCACTGTGGTGATACATGTGACATACCTAAAGAAATGTCTGTATGTTTGTTTTGTGATAGCAAGCATTTTGCTAATGACAAAGATTGTCCTGAGTTTGCAAGACAACAATCCATAAAAATTACAATGTCACGGGAATGTATTTCCTATATGGAGGCATCCTCTCGTTTCCCTCCTGTCCAACGATCCTATGCGGATATCGCAAAACAACTTTTTTCCCCTCCTACTTACTCATACTCCCAACCACAAAAAGTCCTAGCCCCAGTCACTCCTTACAAATCTTACCGCAAGACTGTTTTCCAAACTCCTCGTCCCCGCGCTCCTTTAGCAAAGGGATATGACAGACAGGCTCACCAATCCATAATTGCAAATTGTTCCTCATCTCTTCCTAATGGCTGCGCTCTGAATGAAGGTGTTAATCAAGGTGTTGGCAGCTCAACAGAATCTAGTAAGGATCTGTTGATTGCTTTAACTAAAACCCTCATAAGCATAATCTCAACAGCCAATGAACTTCCTATACCGTCCAACGTTGCCTCTAACCTACTCAATATCCTTAATACTCTCAACAATGGCGCCGTTGTCCATTCTGCAGTGGAATAGTGGTAGTATTCGTGCTAAAAAGCATGAATTACTTCATATTATTTCTCTGCACAAACCTGCCATTGTTGCCCTCTCGGAAACATGGTTGGTCCCTGGTTCCCGTTTTAGGGTGCCGGGGTTCTCCTGTTTAAGGGAGGACAGAAATGATGGGTATGGAGGCAGTGCTATCCTTATCCAGCACTCCTCACCCTACTCCCTAATTCCTCTCCCCCCTCATAGCCAACAGATTAATGCTGTTGCCGTGAGGGCTTTCAATATCTCCTTCCTATCAGTCTATATTCCTCATCCCTCTTCCTCTCTTTTCCTTGAGCTTAAGTCTGTTATCTCTTCGCTTCCTAGTCCTGTGCTAGTCCTGGGAGATTTTAACACTCATCACACTTTGTGGGGGTGTTATTACTGTGACGGAGTTTCTCCTTCGTTGGTAGACATGATTGATGATGTATCTCTATGCATTCTCAATGATGGCTCACCAACTCGTAGGGTTCTTCCTAACCAGAATCCAAGGACTGCTATTGACCTTTCCCTATCGTCCCCCTCTCTTGCCTCCCAGCTATCATGGTCTGTTCTTCCTTCCACCCATGGTAGTGACCACTTCCCTATTCTACTTTCCTTGTACCATAGACTTCCTCTTGCTCCCATCCCTAATGCTCTGCCTAAATATAACCTTAAAAGAGCTAACTGGAATAAGTATGCTAACTCTGTGGATTGCATGCTTGACAATCTTCCTGAGTCTAGTAATTTTGAGAATATCATTCTTTGCTATGATCGGTTTATCTCTGCCATTGTATCTGCAGCTGACTCTCATATTCCAAAAAAACACTCCATTCAGAATTGGATGCATTTCAATCCCTGGTGGGATCAGGAATGCTCTGATTCTGTCCTTCGGCGAACATCTGCTGAGGAGTCGTACACAGTCTGTATGACTATGGAGAATTATATTGAGTATGCACGTAACGATGCGAAGTTTAGAAGAATGATTGGGAAAAAGAAGAAACTTGGATGGGTCAATTTTTGTGAATCCCTTGATCCCCGTTCTCCTCCTTCCCTTGTGTGGACTAATGTTAAGAGATTTCGTCGTTCTCTTAACAATGCTCCCAGTCCCAATTCCAATAATCCCTCTTTGTGGCTTAATGATTTTGCTAACAAACTGGCTCCTCCTTTTGTTCCATCCCATGATTTAATTATATCCCCTCTGATTGAATCTTCGGATGAAATGGATGCTTGTTTTTCATTTGAGGAACTCAATAATGTCTTAACGGATTTGAGAGACACTAGCCCAGGCGAGGATTGTGTTTCTTACTCTTTTATTGCTAGACTAAATGAGAAGTCTAAGCTACATTTTTTAAATTTGATTAACAACATCTTTCAATCAGGTAACATTCCCGAATCCTGGAAATCCCAAATTGTTATTCCCATCCTAAAACCTGGAAAATGTCCCTCTGACCCTAATTCATACAGACCCATTGCCCTAGCATCTGCTTTATCAAAAATTATGGAACGGCTTTTAAAAAATCGTTTGGAGTGGACAGTGGAAAGCAGAAATATCTTAGCACCCTCTCAATTTGGCTTCAGAAAGGGGTTAAGTACTACAGATAGTCTCAGTGTTTTTACTACAGACATTCGACGAGCATATGCCAAAGGAGAGTATTTGGTTGGTGTTTTTCTAGATGTTGCGTCTGCATATGACAATGTTCTTCTTCCGGTACTCAGGCAAAAATTGCATCAGCTGAGTATTCCGCCAAGGATGACTCATTTCATATGTAATCTGCTGACCGGTAGATCAATATCTGTAAAGCATCCACTTCTTACTATACCTCCCAGACTTGTCTGGCAAGGTTTGCCTCAAGGTTCAGCTCTCAGTCCTCTGCTGTATAATGTATACACCCATGACCTCGAATTGTCTGTCAATAGTTTTTGTAACATTCTTCAGTATGCTGATGACATCGTCCTTTACTACAGCTCAAAATCTGTGGAGGACATAACTTATCGTTTAAATACTGCTTTGCACTATCTAAACCAGTGGCTCTCCAATCATGGCTTGGCACTAT